>NC_089277.1:36622484-36936499 GCF_963678975.1 Dysidea avara
AATACAGCACTTGTGGAAACATGACTGTTCTATTAGAGTGATTGACTGCTCTATTAGAGTATCTCGATCTACTTCAAGCATTGACTAATTCAAGCGGAGAAGCTATTCCCCTGCCCATATCAGTACAAATGAAATGAGAATAGTAAAGAAATGGCGAGTATGTCCAGAGACAATAGAGGGGCACGTAATTATGTCCTATTGTAAATAAATGCCTTTAAAATTTATATTACTAATAAATAAACGTACCAGAATAGACTGTGACGAGGGCTGTGATCTTTGCAAGACTCTTAAGGCTGTTGTCTCATAACCCAAAGGTTGTCTTTTCATGTTGAAGAGATTTAGTGCCACTGAGACACAATTGGTGAGTTTAACTATACATGTATTTGTGTTGTAAAACTTAATAATTGTAACGGGCAATTAGCGCCTACCATGATAGCATGTATTTGTACATTAGAGTCTCTAGTACGATTATTAGACATTGGAGCGATTGAGCTGAAGACATCATGTATAGTTGTCTCAATGTCTGTTAGACATCATGTATAGTCATGATGTCTTCAACCAAGCCAGCAAACTCCACCATTGCTATATAGTCTCTATCACGATTATTAGACATTATTAGACATTGCTGTTGCTACTGCTGATAGTACTGATTTTGATCAAACATTGGTTGATGACATGATGTCTTCAGAAGGAGCAGTCGGTGCTTATCCTAAAGGAGACAGAGAGACTTTCAATATTTTAATAAATCAAACTCAGCACATTGCTATATTTTATGCAAAAAGTACATTAATTATGATGCATTAAGTGCCCCTGGGATGAAGGTAGTACTCAGTGGCAGATCTAGATGGGTTTCTGGGGTTTCGACAGAAACCCCCTTTTAAATTTAGCTCAGTGGTGGTCTAAATACATAAACATTGTTTACTGACAATTTGTCATAGCAAACAACTGGGGTTGGAGGGATTTTTTTTCTCCTTACTTTGGCCCCTTTTCTGTTACACCTTTTCAGCTATAAGTCACTAAGTCTAAGTCCTTGAAATTAGGTTAGGTAATCCTAAGGCTGCAGCACATGTTGCTGCAGACCTTCAGTGCTGGTCACTGTAAAGCATTAATACAATAAATACTTTAGGATTAAGGAAGAAAATCCATCCCTCCTGGAGGAGACTGAGTGTGGCCCCGACTAGACATTGGGTGACCTGCAGTTCGATTCCTGGGGTTGGAGGGATTTTTTTCCTTACTTTGGCCCCTTTTCTGTTACACCTTTTCAGCTATAAGTCACTAAGTCTAAGTCCTTGAAATTAGGTTAGGTAATCCTAAGGCTGCAGCAAATGTTGCTGCAGACCTTCAGTGCTGGTCACTGTAAAGCATTAATACAATATAATACAATAATACAACTATATACCACTGTATTTCAGTAGCATGATGTTTAGCTTTTTCCTACGTAGTTTCACTGTTTTTTTGTTGTTTTTTTGTTTGTTTTGAAGGGAAGACTACTCAGTATAAAAATGCTGCTTTTCAGCAGTGCCCTGCCAAACATACAGTTATTAAATACACAAATTACGTACATAGAAGTGACTTATATAAAAATTTAAAATCTAACAGTTTCCTTGCTTCATAAAGTGTGGGACTTAGTGAATTCCTAATTTGTGTACCACAAAAATAAAAACTTCTTTGCTAATGTGGTTCTAACTCTTGGTACAAATAAGCGGTGAGCATTACGAGCAGCACAAGAAGTGATGTCAACAGTATAATGAAAAGTATCATGTAGATATGATGGTAAAATCTTGTGCAAAGTTCTATAAGCTTGTATTGCTGTATGATACCGTCATTGCTCTGTCAGAGTAATTGTTACAGAACTGCAGGCAGTGGATCATAAATTGGAAAATTTTGTGTGTAGTCTTTCAAGTCGCTTGAAATGTATGGTAGAGGAAGGTGTCCACACTACATCACAGAAGTATAATATTGGCAACACAAACACACGATATAGCTTGCCAAGTAGGTCATTAGGAATGGGATTTAAACAATAAAGGCAATGTATTCTAGATAAAACTCTCTGCAGTACACTTGTAGTATGCTCACATCAAGTTAAATCTCATCAATGTAGAGCTAAAGGTACTTAAATGAGGAGACACAAGATGGTGGCCTGCAATCAATAGTAACATTTAAGTATGTTTTTGAAGTTTTTGATGTGAACCAACCAAGATTTCTTAATACTAGGGTGAAAATGTTACTGCTACATTTGAAGGTTGTACGTTTGTAGCATATGTATATCTCAGTATCTTAATAAATATGAAGTGTATATTTAGCTGGTCACCGGTCACGGTACAAATATTTATTTAGCTGGTCGTTTGTTGTATTAAAATTAAGAAGTGTCACCTATAACTCGAGTATCAAACACACTAGTTCTATGAAGGTAAGTTTTTGGATGAGTTCAAGGTGAGCTAGGGTTGGAGCAAGTGAAATGAGCATCCCAGCAAAGCCGTGCCAACCCTAGCTCACCTCGAACTCACCCAAAAACTTACCTTCATACAGACAGTGAAAGCCATCATTATGCTTAACAGGCAAATGTCAAGTTAGCGTTAGGGTTAGGGTTTGTTTTTTATGGGTTAGACTATATCAAGACACACGATAGTGTGTCATGCGGCCCAAGAAACCGGCGCGCCACACCGTGAGTATATTGACAGGAAGAAAGAAAACGTCATTTTCATACATTTGTATCTCGGTGATACCTCATCCGATTGGAACCAAATTTGCTGCAGAGTTGCCCGCCAGCTAGGGGAGTCTACATTCCAAATTTGAAGGAAATCACTCAAGCCATTTCCGAGATACAAGTGGCCAAAGTTTTGTTTTTTTTTTCTTCGTTTTTTTTTCTTCGTTTCTTTTTTCTTCTTCGTCTTTTCGCACACTTACAAAAATTGCTATAACAAGCAAACGCGTACTCCGATCGCCTTGAAATTTGACACACAGAAAGGGAGTCCAATGGCGAATCCTAGGATCAACTTTGGTACAAATCCGATGAATGGTTCAGGAGTTATGACCAATTATTCGCGTAAAACAAGATCGATTTGTTGTCACGCCTACAGGGTAAACCGCTTCATGGAATGAGTTGAAAATTGCTATGTAGATGGAGTAACCATCGTAGAAGTGCCTTTTGGTGGTTTGAAAGGAATCGAGATAAAGACCACGGAGATATGACACAAAACCCAACCTGTGTCACAATTACGCGATCGATTTTTAGGAATAAAAAAGTATTAGTTTTCATGCCTACTAGGCAAACCGCTTAGAGCAATGAGCTGAAAATCGGTGTATAGCTGGAATAATCTTCATAGAAAGTACTTACAGTAGTACAGAAGAATCGGAGTACAAACCACTGAGTTATGATTCGAAAGCCAACTCCGTGTAGCAAATGCGAGATCGAGATACTCTAATAGAACAGTCACCCTAATAGAGCATTCGGCTAATTTATTTACTCCATTATAGAATTTTATTACATCACAAGTTATTCTGTAGGGAGTTCAGCTGCAAACAGTTAATCTTATAGACAGTTCAGCAAGAAGACAGTCACCATGTGGAGAGTTAAGCAAATATACCACTATAGAGATTCAGAACATTACAAGTCACACTGAAGAAAGTTCAGCTATAAACAAGTCATGCACCCTGTAGAGAATTCAGCTACAATTAAGTCACTCTCTAGAGAATTCAGCTACACAGAATTCAGCTACACACAAGTCACTGTGGAGAGAGTTCAGCTACAAACAAATTACCCTTTAGAGTGATTAGCAATGAACAAATCAACACAAATCTACCTGTAGAGAGATAAGCTAGAAACAAATCACCCTGTAGAGAGTTCAGCTACAAAAAATCACCCTGTAGAGAGTTCAGCTAAAACAAATCAACCTGCAGAGAGATCAGCTACTAACCAATCACCTTATAGAGAGTTCAGCTACAAACAAATTATTCTGTAGAGAGATCGGCTACAAACAAATCAACCTGCAGAGAGATCAGCTACACACAAATCAACTTGTAGAGAGATCAGCTACAAACGAATCACCCTGTAGAGAGATCAGCTACAAACTACACACAATGTAAGGAGTTCAGCTACAAACAAATCACCCTTTAGTGAGTTCAGCTACAAACAAATCAACCTGCAGAGAGATCAGCTACAAACAAATCACCTTATATACAGTTCAGCTACAAACAAATTACCTTGTAGAGAGATCGGCTACAAACAAATCAACCTGCAGAGAGATCAGCTACACACAATTCAACTTGTAGAGAGATCAGCTACAAACAAATCACCCTGTAGAGAGATCAGCTACAAACTAGACACAATGTAAGGAGTTCAGCTACAAGCAAATCACCCTGTAGAGAGTTCAGCTACAAACAAACCAACCTGTAGAGCGATCAGCTAGAAACAAATCACCCTGAAGAGAGGTCAGCTACAAAAAATCGCCCTGTAGAGATATCAGCTAGAAACAAATCACCCTGAAGAGAAGTCAGTTACAAAAAATCACATTGTAGAGAGATCAACTACAAACAAAACACTTTGCAGAGAGCTCAGCTACAAACAAATCAACCTGTAGAGAGATCATCTAGAAACAAATCAACCTGCAGAGTGATCAGCTACAAACAAATCAGCTTGTAGAGAGATCAGTTACACACAAATCAGCCTGTATATAGATAAGCTAGAAACAAATCACCCTGTAGAGAGTTCAGCTAAAACAAATCAATCTGCAGAGAGATCAGCTACATACAAATCACCATATAGATAACTTAGCTACAAACAAATTACCTTGTAGAGAGATCGACTACAAACAAATCACCCTGCAGAGAGATCAGCTACACACAAATCAACTTGTATAGAGATCAGCTACAAACAAATCACCCTGTAGAGAGATCAGCTACAAACTAGACACAAAGTAAGGAGTTCAGCTACAAGCAAATTACCCTGTAGAGAGTTCATCTACAAACAAATCAACCTGTAGAGCAATCAGCTAGAAACAAATCACCCTGAAGAGAGGTCAGCTACAAAAAATCACCCTGTAGAGAATTCAGCTAGAAACAAATCACCCTGAGGAGAGGTCAGCTACAAAAAAAATCACCCTGTAGAGAGATAAGCTAGAAACAAATCACCCTGTAGAGAGTTCAGCTACAAGCAAAACACCCTGTAGAGAGTTCAGCAACAAAGAAACCACCATGTAGAGAGTTCAGCTGCAAACGAATCACCTTATACAGAGTTCAGCTACAAACAAATTACCTTGTAGAGAGATCGCCTACAAATTAATCAACCTGCACAGAGATCAGCTACACTCAAATCAACTTGTAGATAGATTAGCTACAAACAAATCACCCTGTAGAGAGATCAGCTAGAAACTAGACACAATGTAAGGAGTTCAGCTACAAGCAAATCACCCTTTAGTGAGTTCAGCTACAAACAAATCAACCTGCAGTGAGATCACCTACAAAAAAGCACCTTGTACAGAGTTCAGCTACAAACAAATTACCCTGTAGAGAGATCGGCTACAAACAAATCAACCTGTAGAAAGATCAGCTACACACAAATCACCCTGTAGAGAGATCAGCTAGAAACTAGACACAATGTAAGGAGTTCGGCTACAAGTCAATCACCCTGTAGAGAGTTCAGCTAAAACAAATCAACCTGCAGAGAGATCAGCTACAAATAAATCACCTTATTAGACAGTTCAGTTACAAACAAATTACCTTGTAAAGAGATCGGCTACAAATTAATCAACCTGCAGAGAGATCAGCTACACACAAATCAACTTGTAGAGAGATCAGCTACAAACAAATCACCCTGTAGAGAGATCAGCTAGAAACTAGACACAATGCAAGGAGTTCAGCTACAAGCAAAATCACCCTTTAGTGAGTTCAGCTGCAAACAAATCAACCTGCTTTGAGATCACCCACAAAAACGCACTTGTACAGAGTTCAGTTACAAACAAATTACCCTGTAGAGAGATCAGGTAGAAGAATTCACCTTGTAGAGAGTTCAGCAACAAAGAAACCGCCATGTAGAGAGTTCAGCTGCAAACAAATCACCCAGTAGAAAGATCAACTAGAAGAAGTTACCTTGTAGAGAGTTCAGTTACAAAGAAACCATCATATAGAGAGTTCAGCTACAAAGAAATTACCCCATAGAGAGTTCAGCTAGAAGAAGTCACCTTGTAAAGAGTTCAGCTACAAAGAAACCATCATGTACAGAGTTCAGCTACAAAGAAACCACCATGTAGAGTGTTTAGCTGCAAAAAATCACCTGTAGAGAGTTCAGCTAGAAACAAATCACCCTGTAGAGAGATCAGCTAGAAGAGGTCACCTTGTAGAGAGTTCAGCTACAAAGAAACCACCACATAAAGAGTTCAGCTGCAAATAAATCACTTGTAGAGAGTTCAGCTACAAGTAAATCCCCCTGTAGAGGGATCAACTAGAAGAAGTCACCTTGTAGAGAGTTCAGCTACAAAGAAACCATCATGCAGAGAGTTCAGTTACAAACAAATCACCCTGTAGAGAGATCAGCTAGAAGAAGTTACCTTGTAGATAGTTCAGCTACAACAATTCACCCTGTAGAAAAATCCGCTAGAAGAAGTCACCTTGTAGAGTGTTCAGTTACAAAGAAACCATTATGTAGAGAGTTCAGCTGCAAACAAATCACTCTGTAGAGAGTTCAGCTACAAAGAAACCGCCATGTAGAGAGTTCAGCCTCAAACAAACCACCTTGTAGAGAATTCAACTACAACAAATCACCCTGTAGAGAAGAAGTTACCTTGTAGAGAGTTCAGCTACAAAGAAACCATCATGTAGGGAGTTCAGCTACAAAGAAACCACCATGTAGAGAGTTTAGCTGCAAACAAATCACCTGTAGAGAGTTCAGCTAGAAACAAATCACCCCGTAGAGAGATCAGCTGGACGAAGTCACCTTGTAGAGAGTTCAGCTACAAAGGAACCATCATGTAGAGAGTTCAGCTGCAAACAAATCACCCTGTAGAGAGTTCAGCTACAAAAAAAATCACCTTGTAGAGAGTTCAGCTAGATGAAGTCACCTTATAGAGAGTTCAGCTACAAAGAAACCATCATGTAGAGAGTTCAGCTACAAACAAACCACCATGTAGAGAGTTTAGCTGCAAACAAATCACCTGTAGAGAGTTCAGCTAGAAACAAATCACCCCGTAGAGAGATCAGCTGGACGAAGTCACCTTGTAGAGAGTTCAGCTACAAAGGAACCATCATGTAGAGAGTTCAGCTGCAAACAAATCACCCTGTAGAGAGTTCAGCTACAAAAAAAATCACCTTGTAGAGAGTTCAGCTAGATGAAGTCACCTTATAGAGAGTTCAGCTACAAAGAAACCATCATGTAGAGAGTTCAGCTACAAACAAACCACCATGTAGAGAGTTTAGCTGCAAACAAATCACCTGTAGAGAGTTCAGCTAGAAACAAATGACCCCGTAGAGAGATCAGCTGGACGAAGTCACCTTGTAGAGAGTTCAGCTACAAAGGAACCATCATGTAGAGAGTTCAGCTGCAAACAAATCACCCTGTAGAGAGTTCAGCTACAAAAAAAATCACCTTGTAGAGAGTTCAGCTAGACGAAGTCACCTTATAGAGAGTTCAGCTACAAAGAAACCATCATGTAGAGAGTTCAGCTACAAACAAACCACCATGTAGAGAGTTTAGCTGCAAACAAATCACCTGTAGAGAGTTCAGCTAGAAACAAATCACCCTGTAGAGAGACCAGCTAGAAGAGGTCACCTTGTAGAGAGTTCAGCTACAAAGAAACCATCCTGTATATAGTTCAGCTACATTTCAAGTCACCCAGTAGAGAGTTCAACTGCAAAAAAATATCCTGTGAGGAATAATGGGCATGTAATAAATATATGTATATAATTTGTATAATTACTAATAAAATCAAAAACAATTGAAGCATTAAAAATCTTCTTTAAGCTCTTTTCTTCTTCCTGTGGTAAAGAAAAAAACACATGGGTTAAAAAAGCCCCAAAGCCAGCCATAGGCCAGCTTTGCAGTATACAAATACAAAAAGAAGTGATATCTAATCAAAAACAGCCAAGCTGTAAAAAAAGGTGCGGCCTCCAAAAAGGCCATGGTGAAAAAAGATGTGAAATCCAAGGTGGCAGCCAAGAAATGGCTGTGATGGTAGGTTAATGGTTACATTTTAATAACGACAATTCAGGTGAATTTTGTGCCGCTTGGTCTTGGCACCAAATTCACCTGAATTGTCGTTATTAAAATGTAAGCATTAACCTACCATCACAGCCATTTCTTGGCCGCCACCTTGGATTTCACATCTTTTTTCACCATGGCCTTTTTGGAGGCCGCACCTTTTTTTACAGCTTGGCTGTTTTTGATTAGATAGTATTTTATATTTGTAACATTTAAATAGTACAAAACAAGAACAGTAGCCAGCAAGCGCTGGTGGTACAGTGGTAGAGAGTGGGTACTGCAAACCTGGATGTGTGGATTCAAGCCTCAGTCTCATCACACTTTTTTTTCTTTGTTTCTTATACCTTTTTGTGTCACGATTTTTTCTAAGTTTTTTTTTAAAATAGCAATGACCGGCTAAATATCAACAGCGTAATAAATAATCCTTCATAATCACTAAAAGCAAGAGTTTATAATGTGTTAGTCCCTACACCATTATAAACTCTTGCTAATAGTACAGTGAAAACAGGTCATTATTATAGGGACAAAATTTTCTGACCTAGCTTATTAAGGAGGTGGCTGCATTTTGCAGCCTTAAGCAATTGGTAAGAAGCATCTACAATGCAGCTGTTCTAAGTGGCTATAGAGATTTATTTAATGAGTGACAGTGTATGACAGTATGAGACAGTAAGTGCTGGCAGCAAGGGGGCAGCCAATCTGTTAGACACTGCTCCAGACGTAGGCTATAGGATAACAGTTGGCTGTCTGTCCAAAGTGTAAAAATTTTCACTTTTGGTCTTTATGAGGTCCTGATGAAGGAAGTGATTAAGTTAATATTCATAGGATATATATTTTTCAGAATATCCGATTCAGTTCTACTATATAGTAGCGAAGCATAAGACCAACATAACACAGCATTCCAGTGGCTTAGTGGTGACCTCAACACTGCCCGAGTAAACTGTGGTGAGATTTCAGACTACCAGAAACCCTGGAATACCTTCAACACACAAAATACCAAATATCTAATGCCTGGCTTTCATCTACAGTGGACCTGCCTTGGTGGCCACTTGTACAGAAGGCTGCCTCTTTAAGGAGGCCAACTTTTAAATCCTCCTGCAAGACATTTATATGGTTAAATCAGTGCCTTGGCAAAGCTTATTATAAGCCAAGAAAATTTGGGCCAAAAGTAACCATCTTACGGGTGCACCTACTTATCTGGCACGATACTGCTTAAGCGCAATGTCACACTCGCTCACACATGCAATTTTGCTTGAGAATTTTACAATCACTAATTCAGGGGCATGACAACTGTTTTGGCAGCAATTCTCGTGAGGGAAACAGCTGCCACACAGTGTTGCAAGTGGAACAGTTGCCACGCCCCTTAATTATCAATTTTTTAAATCTTGAGCAAAATTGTGCGTGTGAGCGAGTGCGACATTGTGCTTTGGCAGTACTGTATATATGGTAGCCATACCAGATACTGCCTAGCAGTGACATATCATGAGTATTTAAGGCACAATGTGTTACATTATCATCCATCTAAATACAATCCATGAATGTCTCATTTTGTGTACAGAGCAATCTGCCACAAGGTTGGCCATAAAGTGACCTGAGTCAGGTTTCAGTATAATATTGTTAACCATTAATATTGTTCACCATTGTTAACCATACATACTTATATGCATTTTTACTTTTTGTAAATTTTCTTCTTCAGGCTTACTGATGGGTACTATGAAGTATTGTTGACTGGTCTGTGCATAATGTGGTGATTTGAAATGCTAAAACGGTGCGTAGCATTTCTTGTATGCACATGTTGTAATGTGTCCACACATCTTAGAAATAAATTATAATTGTATTCTCTATAAATACTCAGTTCCATTGTGCCACTGGGTCATAATAAGTGGGTAGAGTATGCATTAGCCAGGACATTTGGGTCACATTTTGTCCTGGTCAAGTGCATCTCATCCACTGACAGAATATACAGGATCAGGTCACGTGTATAAATTACAGTGGAACTTGTTTATTACCACCTTCGCTCAATAAGCAGATAGCAGTGTATAAATTCTCAATTTGGGCTTTTCGAGAGAATCTGTCTTTCTATACTGGTGGCCATTAAGACAGGTTGTACTGATGGAGTGTGCATACTAGAGATGCAACAATATCATCCACTTACATAGTGTCATTTGATAGTGATGCAATGGAGACTATGTATTGTTGTATTTAAATACTATACTATTATATTGCAACTCTAGCACATATTTATAACAGGAATATTTGTTAACTGTTTAGACATACTGGAGTCACACCCACTCATCTGGATTCTACAAATGGAGTCATACCAACTTGTTCTCATTGCACTTACCCCATTGTACTTGGATGAATATGCATACCGTTGTGTGAGACTTGCTACCATGGCAGGCCACTGGAGAAGATTTTCATAGCAGTTATATCACAGTCATTATTGTACAATTCTTACATTATTATTGTGAAAACTGTTTGGTATTCATGTGCCCTCTGTATGTTTTGTAATTACATTGTAATTTTGTGTGGGCCGGGGTGCTATAAAATGCATGGTGACAATTCTAAATTATTGGTGGTTTTGCACACTACTTTTTAGGCTAGCTACATGTGCTAATTACTCACAGCCTGTGTCAACAACTGGTAACCACAGTTGTGCTCTGTGTCATTCTTTAAGCCATGCTCTAAGAGAGCAAATTATGTGGGGGACGACTAAATTCAAATTTCAAATCGAACAATGGCATGCAGCACACTTCTTTATGGCTACATGCACTGATTAACTACACACACCCCAGTTCATCAATAACCAGTGACGACAGTTGTGCTCTGCGTCATTCTTTAAATTCCGAGTTAATTTCTTACAGAGAGCAAATTATGTGGGGGCAACTAAATTCAAATTTCAAACTAGCCATTCTCAAAAAAAAAAGTTTCAATTTCAACAAAACTTTTAGAACAGTTTAACCCATTAACAGCCACTGCTGCCATATGGTGGCATGGCATCATAACTCACTCATAGAATAAACTTTAGCATCACTATAACTTGTAAAACACGTTTCATAGCAAGATGCACTAGTACTGAAACGGACACGCCCATAGAGGTCTCGTTTCTGGGATAACCGGATCCTTCCAGGACTAGTGCACGTTTGTTGTGTAATAACGTAAAGTTTAACCTGTTATAATAGGCAAATTAAATCGTTCTTCGACTTAAAACCTAGTAGCTGATAACAAAGAAAGTGTTATACATCGATGGAGACAGGTAAAATCAACAGTCGGCTACTTTATCCCAGACATGGCATGGTGGACACAAGTGCAGATACGAATGCGCAACAGCAGAAATGGGACAAATCATGAAGAAACCAGCTGTGGAATGGATTACACTGTAAGTAAACTGTATAAAATAGTTCTTTGGAGTGTAACACACCTTATTAAATAGCTAGTTGGGATTCCATTGTTTGTTTGGGCTGGTTTTTACCGAAGTTTTGACTTTGTTGTCTAATAACTTTGTTGCGGTTACTGTTATGTAAACAAAAACAACACAGTCGACCTCCTTAGTTTATAGCAAGTATATAGATATATAGTTACTAAGTAGTTTTGTGTACTGGATGGTTAATATGGTGTGATTCGGCAATTCGGCCAGGGGTCTTGGCGAATTTGGCCGTCAAGGGGTTAAAGACACATTGCCCTACATGCCAAGTGAGTATTGCAGAAAACAACAATATAGGTTTTGTATTTGGCCTCTAGGTCGACTGAGGACGACTGAAACTTCGTTTGGTGCTGAAATTACGACTATATGTATGGTGAAATCAATGATGTGAATCTTGAGGCAATTGAGAGAGCACTGAAGCAATAGCAGGGCAATCAATGTTTGGAATACATAAAGGAACACAAGGCATACACCTGCGGTTGCATCTAACCGCATGCAAAAAAAAAGAAAGAAACCTCCCCTTTGATGTCGGCAATCTTGATCTCGGATCATTCAGCATGGTTTGCTTCATTACTTGTGCGGTAGTTGCTAGTGACACAATGAGTTCAACTCTAGAGTTTCATAGGGATAGTGTAAGTGACGGGTGAGTTACAGGAAGGCCAAATTTGACAACATTCGTTCCTGTAAAATCCTCACATGTAGTGGTCACATCATTTATTGTCTGTGGCGTGCGTTTCTGCGTTACTGGCTGTGCAACTCACTACCACGAGTCTTGATAATTCATATTTCATGAGTCTTACATGGAGAAACAACCAGCCAAAGTGTATTACATCTTTGAACTGGTTGGGCATCAAAGCGATGAGCAAATTGCGTTCCTATGATACTGCTTAGGAAATATGCGAGTTAAACCTCAAGCAGTGCCTTTGATCACACATGCTAAAGTGGTGTATGCATTGTTCTACATCTTTTTAACAATTTAAGTATATGTCATCTAGTACATGAAGATGGTGAGCTCATATGTAGATCACCTAGTGGATTATATTTCCAGCATTACAGTGGATGAAAGTTGTACTGTGTAGACTTGGATCAAAGTACATGTTAAAACACAAATATACTACATAGAAATTTTTCAAATAAAATTGCAAATATTTTTGCCAGAACAATATTGAAATACATTCTTCTGATCCATATGCATAATATCATCATTTTTGTTATTACTGTAACAACTGTTATTAAATTGTAAGGTAACATACTAGCTGTATGCATGTACAGTGTATGTGTATTGTATGCTACTAATAAATATCAGATCATTTATCATTAGCCTGCACCTCTTGGATTTAAATATTTTACTAAAAAGTCTTCCGATGGATGCATACAAAGTCAGCACTCACAAAAATCAGAGTGCTACTTTAGCCAACGGGAAATATGTAGTTTCCAGAATTTAAGTGGATCCTCCTCTTGTGGTAAGCATGGTTACAATAGCTAACTGTGAGATGGAAAGGACACAACACAGTTCCTTGGCCATGGTATCAATGTAGAAGGAGTTTCAGCAGAGCTGTATGTAGTGTCTGTGATGGACTACTTTTGCATGGATCACGTATTGTTGTTCCCAAGTCACTTCAACATGAGACCTTGAGTAAGATCCATCAAAGACATTAAGGAGTTGCCTTCATATTTCTACTTCAGTATGGTGGCCAGGAGTAACCAACCAAATTTAAGAGTGTTTAAACCGATGTCCAGTTTGTATGAAGCAAAAACCTCCAGCAAAGGAGCCACCAATGTCATCACCACTACCTAAACACACCCTTGTGTATAAATTGCATTGTGTTCGTACACACTTTTATTCTGTTATATCATACTGCTAGTTATAGTGCAACTGTATCACCGGCTTGTATGAGACTTAATGCTTAGCTGTAGTCAATAATTATTACAGCCCCTAGCCCAAGTGCAAGTGTGTATTGCATATATTTCAGGCAAATCATGGATACCGCCCATGTTACAACTAATATAATTATTCCTGTTAGGTGACTCGCCTGAAAGTGTGGGAAACTACAGGAATGCTTTGCGAGTGGGACCATGATTGTGGATAACATATACAAGAACAATGACAAGACGTTCCTGAGGCCAAACGTAGATGTATTGACACAAGCATGCGAATAGCTTTGATTATAGGTATGCAATTAAGCACAAAAAGCTAAACACAAGATCATAATGATGTTTTTAAGTGCACTAAAGTAATTACTTTACTAACTAAAGTAGTGAATATGTTTACAGCACTAATGGCCAAATCAATCAAGTACCACACCCAGTACTATATGTGAGTGATATTGTACCTGGTGTCTACAAAACAACAATATAAAGGTTGATTAGGGATCATAGAAAGAAAAATAGGGAAACAAGGGAGGTCACCTACACCTGCAGATATACTAGTGTTAGTGAATAAACTTCCACTAGTATATCTGCAGGTGAACGCAATATCAATCAGTTATCACTAAGAGTGATTAATAATCTGGCTATGCATGCAAACCACAAATTGCTTATAGTCGCAATGACTATACTAAATTGTGCATGAGGAGGCTGTTTATAGTTTGTTTGTTTACTTGTTAAGAATTATGCATCACAAAGCCCATATTTTATAAGTCAAACAGCATGTATGAATGATGAAAACTATTATTATACAGAATTACATACTAGAAATTGTAAAAATAAGCATTAAGCCATTAATCAGTTAATCAATTGGTTATAGGGAGCCAGTAATCAGTTATGTACACTTGGTCCAGGTCACAACTTTACAAACATCATGCAGAACATGAATTATGCTTACAGCCTTAATTATACACATGGATAGGCCATTCCAAATAAATTCTCTGTCCACCACCCACATCTGTTTACTGTCAGCACTAAATTGTTCCATATTTTACTGGCTTCTTTTGCGTACTATACAGGCTCAGTACATCAATGTCACCTCACGTGTCAGTGTGCTATAAAGTTAGCACTATTTTGACTTTGTGTTATTCCTGCAACTTAAAGGGACACAAGCTTGAGCAAGCTTTTATGCAGCTAGTTATGAGTGTGACCAAGCAAATAATGGCTTGCATATCAATATTATAATTATGTAGCATAAACAACCAATTACCATATGGGCTTGATTATCGGCAATAAATGATTCAATAATATTATCGGACACGCGTTGTACTATATACTAAACATGGTAAGATTCCAGGGCACAATAAAGAGACACAGCTGACAAAGTGTGTATTAAGCTTGATGACAATTACCTCTCCATCCAAAACAGCCAAGCTGTAAAGGCAAAAATTGGCAAGAATATAGTCAAAATGGTGCACAATCACCTAGCTAACTGCTAAGAGGCATACTACCGGAATTACACAAACTACTATGCAAACATCCCAGAAACCACCAAGATATCAAGAACCACACAAAGAAAAGAACTTACATGTACCTATGGTAGTTCCACTGAAAATGACCACTGCATGTTGATTATCAAGCAATTTAGGTGTGCATTTTTACAAAAAAAAATTGTAACCATTGTGTGACACAATTTTCATATTGAAAATGTGTGTATGAGTGTATGGTTACAAACATATGTAGGAATATTATCAAATTTTGATTGCTGTAGGTGCAATACACTGGTCAGTTGTGCAATAGATAATCTTTTGACAATTGAAACACACAGGCTAACAGAATTCTGGTGATTGAATCATGGTTCAGATAAACAGTTACTTTGACTCTGTACATTTTCAATTATTATTGGTCAGGGGAAGCACCTATTGGCACCAAACTTGGTACAGAGGAATACAAAGTCAAGTGGAATACCTCTGCCAAAAACCGTGCTGCAGGAATGTTTGGACAAAAAGTATGTGTGACAGCAATAAACGTTCTGTCAATTGGCTGCTAACACTGTGAGATTTGTCAAATCCATGCAGCATTTTCAGGTGGTCAAAATTAAAAATTTCCTAACACTAGTAGTTAACTTTACCCTGAAAAATAACATATGTATTAAATAATCTAATATCTGATTTATATCTCATCATTCCTTGCAATTCCTTTTCCAATGCAAGATGCATGCATGCATTTAGACTATGGTACAGCTTATTTAGAGGATTACTAAACCACTTTGTCACCTGACATGCTCATTTTGTCACCTACATACAAATGTTACCCGCCCTCAAGCAATTTTGTACATGATAAATAAAAAGACACACTGCAGTACTTGATAATACTGTAATACTCTTCTTCTCCGTATTCTGCAAATATACTGGATCGACAAATAGTAGACTAAGCGGCGTATCTACTGTAGCTCTAGCCATTACTCTGGTTAACAATCGAATAATTATTTTGTAGGTGCTGTAAGGACTTCAGGAAGAAACCGCTCTGCTGTTCTGCATTGCTCTTTCACCCCACACTCATACCCTGGCTATACTTTAAACCATAGACACCGCAACTAACAGGAACTAAGCAAGTTAGTAATCCCTCAGGCCCTTAGTAGTGCCCTTTCTGCGCTCGGGATGCTACAGCCTAGGGCCATCAGGGTTACTAAATCATTTAGTTCTCTTGGTCAGGGTATAACTATTATGTACATACAAAAACACTGATTTATAATCTACTAACATTGGTACCTGCCCTACGTGCAGGACCATTTCACATTTTCACATTAACCACAATAATATAAATCAATGGATTAGTTAAAGATAATTATGTCCTAAAGTAACATGCATGGTGGTATGTTTTGTATGAACCTTATTCTGCCATCATGCAAGACTAATAGTTATGATGCGAACAATGAACATGCCGGTTAATTGAACAGCAGAATTGCTGGTAAGCTAAACCAATAATTACAAGTATATCAAACAATTTGGAATTTTCAACTAGAGTAGAGACCATAGCACATCAATAAAAAGTACTGAAACAAGTTGGAGTAGTCCATGATATTAAATCACTGCAAAACAATAAGAAGTGCTGTATCTCTACTATGTTCAAGATACCGTAAAGGAACTGCACAGTAGGGAAAAACACTTCTTATTGTTTTACTGTGATTTAATATCATGGACTACTCCAATTTGGCTCAGTACATTTTATCGATGTGCTATGGTCCCTAAACTAGTTGAAAATTCCAAATGTTTTTGATACTGTAACGGAAATGCACAGTAGGGATATAACACTTCTTATTGTTTTACTGTGATTTAATATCATGGACTACTCCAACTTGTTTCAGTACTTTTATCGATGTGCTATGGTCCCTACTCTAGTTGAAAATTCCAAAAAAATTTTATGTACTTGTTTGTTGATTTTTTTGTTGTAAATAATTAGTATGACTGGTGAACCCACGCATACCGCATCTGAAATGGTTCCACCCGCCCAAGCTACGTATGTTAATTATCGTCTGAAAAGTGAAGTATCCATTACGCTTCATTGTCAGCTATGTTCAACCCATTCCACAGTATTTTGAATTAAGAACAGTTCAAAAAGCACCTCTGCTATCCCCACATAATGAAAGAAAGAGTGCCAGGCTCCACATGTTATATTGATTATCATCCGGATGAAAAGTGAAGTATCCACTACGCTTCATTATTGGCTATGTTCACCTCGTTACACAGCAGTACGAATGAAGAACCTTTCAAAAAGCACCTCTGCTAACAAAAATAGCCACTATGAAAAATACGGACAATTTCCGTTATGAAGGGAATCCATCACGTGCTACCACTAAATTGACACTTTTCGCTGTCAGCAAAGATGAATGGTACACAAAGGAGGACACTGGTAAGCCCATGACAAATGCATTCTATGTACTGCAGTATGCCAAAAGGCACCTCTCTAGCTGAAGCGACGTCAAACAGTGAAAAAATCAAGCCCGTAGCCTCAGCTGTTATCGAGTTATACTGGTCTGAAGGCATCACTCAGTTACTCAGTCAGTCAGTCAGTCAGTCAGTCAGTCAGTCAGTCAGTCAGTCAGTCAGTCAGTCAGTCAGTCAGTCAGTCAGTCAGTCAGTCAGTCAGTCAGTCAGTCAGTCAGTCAGTCAGTCAGTCAGTCAGTCAGTCAGTCATTACTAGAAAATTCCATTAAATAATTCTTTTTTAAATTCCGTAGCAACTTGTTGAAAACGTTTTGGGTCGATCTGAAAGCTTGCTTGGGATTAGTTTTACCTAACCAATACTGCCTCATCATTGTCAGGGAAAATTGAGGCTGTTTTTTTTGGGTGATGTTATTTCGCGGGCCATGCCTACTCCTTTGTGGTCCCTACTATACGTTAACTATTGTACTGTATGATCAAGACGTGCACAAATTGTCGTATCATGCAGGCACTGTAGTGGTCAACAAATAGTGTTTAAAGTAGTACTATTATTTTTGTTGTAGCTATACTGCAAACAAAAGTTAACTTAACACATAGGTGCACACTTCCTGGTTAATTGTTTTTATTATTTAGGCAAGTAGTGAACATCACAAAGAATTGGAGTTACAAAGATAAGGCACTTACTATAATAGAACACAAGGGACAAACACAGACAAACAAACATGTATCCAATTTTATGACCCTATTAAATGTGCTACTACGTATATGCTTTTCCAACAGTCCATATGCTGTGAAGCAATAGCAGGATACTATGAACTTTATATGAGAAAAAAAGTTGAATTAGAAAAGGTATGCACCAAAAAGGTATATAAATGAAAAAAAAAGTTCTATTACAAGCAGGGTTTGAACTACATAGCAGTAGCTGCAACAGTTTCAGGAAGGTGCTTTACCAGCTGAACTGTTTATTATGTGGTTAGCAATGGAATGCAGCTGAAATCTTCTCTAGGTCATGGCCTTCAACAGTGGTGTAGCAGACGAAGTTACCTGCCCTACGTGCAGGACCATTTCACATTTTCACATTAAACACAATAACATGTACGTATCAATGCACTATGAGGCATTAAAGATCATGTCCTAAAGTAGCAAGCTTGGTGCATGAACCTTATTCCACCATCATGCAAGCCTAATAGTTAAAGTGATGTGATCATGGGGCTAACTAAACAGCAGAGCTAAACTAATAATTATCAAGACATGTGTAAATTATGTGGTGCTGTCCTATCATGCAGGCACTGTAATAACGTGGTCTACAAGGAGTAAATAAAGCAGTTGTAGCTATACTTCAAGCAACAGTTTGAGCAAAATTAACTCAATACACAGGTACACACCTCCTGGCTGTAATTTAGATAAGTGGTTAATATCACAAAGAATTGCAAAGAGAAGGCATATATTCTAATAGAACACAAGGGATGAACACACAGACAAACAAACATGCACCCAATTGGCTTGCCCATGCCTGCCCTATACCTATCAAATGTGCTACTGTATACTTTTTCAACAGTTCATATGCTGTGAAGCAATACCAGGATGATATGAACTTACTATGATCGAAAAGTTGAGTTAGAAAAAGCATGCACCAAAAAGGTATATAAAACGGAAAAAAAGTTTTGTCACTGGCAGGATTTGAACCCACATCCTACACAGCAGTAACTGCAACAATTTCAGGGAGATGCGAGCTGTTTATCATGTGGTTAGCAATGGAATGTGGCTGAAGTTTTCTCTACATCATGGTCTTTAACATGCTGCAGCGGACGAAGGAACACACGTAGAAACTTGCAATAAACATTGCCAGTGTTTCATTTCACATGTGTATTGTGTCGATACATGCACAGATTGCAGAGTAATCATTGTCAATAGCTGACATATGAAAACGTGTGTCACAAAAAGGTGATACTGAGAAGAAAAAAATTGTCATGGGCTGGAATCAAACCCTGGATCTTTGGGTTAACAGTTCCATGCTCTAACGCTTTGACTGTTTGTTCATGGTTTTGAGAGGAATGTACGGTAGGACCTCATTATCCGAACACCTTTCTGTCAGCTAAATCACAAAAGTGTTCAGATAAGTGAATTTGTTCAGATAACTGAAGCCCATACGTTTATATACAGAGCTCTGTTGAACTACTCTAATAGAACATACACCTGTTGACAAAATACCCTGATAGAACAGTCACCGCTACTGTTCAGATAATCAAGGGTTCGGATAATCAAAGTTCAGATAATTGAGATCCTACTGTACTGTAGCTAATTATAAAGTTTTCCTCTACACCAATGCCTTCAACACTTTATAGAGTACGAACAGAAGCATGTAGTAATTTGCAACAACAAACTTGGAGTTGCCAGATGATGAGCGCTTACTTTCGTTAGTCTTGTGTTGATACATGCTTTGATTGTTGAGTTAGCTGCGTCATGAAGCAGACAGGTGGATAGACGGACAGACAGACAGCTTTATATATATAGATAACTCACATAAACTCTATAGCGCACCATAAATAAAAAGAAAGCCCTTGAAATTCTCTATCTAATGTCGACCGTATCGATGTGACACCATAGTCACAGTTATTCATCACTGATATGACATCCAAATTTACAAGTTGCTATGGTACAAAATTTGGTACGTATCATTCTGTGCAGTGAAGGATGCTTAATAATATTACAATTATACTAATTGCTAAACAGGTTAGTTTACAGAGAAAATATGCTGAACCATGTGTTTTTTCGTGCATTCTGAACAAGTACAGTTTGCGATACAAAGTTCCTTTCTGGTTCTCCCTTAATCGCTACACAAATTATACTTACACATCAATCAAATTTCCGTTTGAGGAATTTGATGAAACATACCTCATGTCTGTTAATCAAAGTCTGTAGAAATTACAATGCCTTGTTTGAAAACAGCAAGGAAGACCATGTTGTTGATATGAAATGGGCAAAAATCAAGAATACTTTACAAAAGTTTTGATATGGAGAAGCTGCCAATGTTACAATGGAATAGTAGAAATTGTCCACATGCAAAGAAAACAATAACATCACTATAAGGCCAGGCAAAGTTGATTTATAATTTCTCATCACCACCCACATCATCATCATCATCCACCCTGCCACTTCTAAATTTGCTATAATTGATAACTTGCACCAGCATTTCAATGTTTAAACAAATTAGCCATCATTTTTAGCTACAGAAAAAGTTTCTTCCTGTTTCAGCGGAAAGATGCTAATATGTACGCTTTAAGAAGGCTTTTGATAATCCTTGTAGTGACAGATAGCTTTCTGATGCTGTGATTTTGGGTGGATTCCTTCACAACTAATAATGACTGCCCACCACATCAAAATAAGGATGTGCATGGCTGATGAAAAACTACCAATCTACTTTGCCTGGCCTAATATGCACTACAGAAAGCTCCATGCATATAAGGCCACTCAAAAGAAATTCTGTTTGTTGTCTTGCCCCAGGCATTTTCTGATTTAGCTATTAGTAACGTTTCTGAAATATCTTCACATGTCATCAAGTGTACAATACAAGTAGCTACAACCTTAATGAGTGTGTAAAACCATAAAAAACTAAACACAACATAAGCTATCAGGTGAACCAGCACAGATAATAGTCTAGCTTAGCCACTATTTCTTTGTGCGGTGCCAGAAGAGAAATATTGCTATGCAACTGAGACTAGCTTAGGCCAAGTAAACTTGATTAATTGTTTCTCATCCCCGCCCACATCCATTTTTACCCCACCACCTCTATTTTCACTATTGCTGTTATCAATCACATGCACATGTATTTTGATGCTAGGAAGGCTGGCTATTATTTTATAACACAGCAAATGTCACTTACACCTCAGAAACAATAGTAAAATGTAAGCACTAGTTCTTAAAAGTCTTTAGCTAACCTTTATAGTAAGACAGCTTGATTTAGAGTATTTTCTTAAATTTAATAATGAATAATGACCTACTGCCCGCTTGGAAGTCCAAATTGTTGTGGATAAGCAACCAGTATAAAGTTTGCCTGGCTTATTGCTGTTATCAATCATGTGCACACTATTTTGATGCTAAGAAAGTTGGCTACCATTTTTACAGTACAGCAAATGTCACTTGCACCCAGAGGAGGTTGGACACGCTTTAAGCACCACTAAAACAAATTATGCAAATCCCTTTTGTAGAGGAGGTTAATACATCGCAATCTCAGAATAACTCACTGAGTCATTTCAAGTTTCATTAATAGAATACGTACGTGAAGGCTGGTGAAGTAGTGTATACCAAACCACAACTTATTAATTTCACCCGGAATTCCAACACTGATTACAAAACAAAATACATTACTTACACGAAGAACAATCTGAATATCTAGCAACCCCCACCATTTTTCAGTTTTGTATTGCAACTATTGACAATTAAAGTACAGCTAACGTAAACACGTCCAACCTCCTCTGACTTGCACCTCAGAAATGGTGGTAAAATGTAAGTACTTGTTCTTAAAAGGCTTTAGCTAACCTTTATGGTAACAGACAGCTTAATTTGGAGTATTTTCTTTAATAATGAATAATGATCTCTCACCCGCATAGAAATTCAAATTTTTGTGGATGAGAAACAGGTAAACTAGGGTCACTCCAAGAAAATTCATTGTTTCCCATCAAAAACTGATGCCGGGCAGGAGGTGATTATTGATTATACACTTGACTCTTGTTATTTCAGTCTCTGACTGCTATATTAGAGTATCTTGATCGCCGCCAGGTTTGTATACCCATGCACCCTGTGGAACAAGAGTGGAGGGACGTCCATCCTTCTGCTATGTTCATATGCTCAGCTAATACATTTACCTTAAAGCTTAGTCACTCTGTGCTTCCTTCCATTATGAAATAGTGCATCCACCTGATCTATAATCAAATTTGATGCAGCTACCTAAAAATTGATGCAGGCGGTGACTGGAAACAAGGAATTTAATAATGATGCTACTAATTTTAAAATCTATGACCCACACAACAGCTATTAGAGCTAAACTAAGGGCATGAAATACAGTATAAAAGCTCCATGGGTTATGACTCTGAATAAGGTTATTACTAGATTTAGTACCTGTGTACAACTACTACACATTCATGTGATAATCAATAAAAATGTTCAGTTTACAGCATAATGAATAAAACCATGCAGAAGAGAATTAGCACTGATGCAGGTAGAAAAAGGGAAACAATGAATCTTCTTGGAGTGGTCTATTAATAATAACATTCCTAACATGCCAGTTAGCTAGTACTCTAATAAATTCCTCCATGTGCTGATACACCTATAGTACCGCTTATAGACCATGTGCGTGCTAAGGCGTCAGGCACTTTATTACATCATCAAAATAATGCATCAGCCATTTTTTGAGGGCAAAATACATATGCAATCTATGCTTGGAAACTTTTTAAATGCTAATACGAAGGAATCGTACTGAAAGATAAAGCAGGGCTGTCAAGTTGAGCAATCCAGAATGAGTGAGATTCTTCCAAGCCATGGAGCCACATCATGCAACCAACCATCAAAATTTATAACCAGCAGCGTAGGATTCCATGTCATTATATCAGCATGGTTTCCCTGTGCTGGTTATAGCAAAAAAATTGTTAACCAATTACATTTACACTGTACTGTGGCTAGCTATTCTATAACTAACTACAGCTATGTGTGGGTATATTACAGAATAATAATATTATATTATTGGTGTGGTATCTGAAATAGTATGTGAGCTACCTAGATAAACTGTATACTTTCTAGCTGGTCTCACGTGCACTAGCATAATCCCATTCACTGAGAACTTCATGCAATCCTTGTACAGTTATATCAGACATCTCTGAACTTTTCAATGCAGATTCACTTCTGTCTGCAATCGTTCACCATTCCATGCAGCCGGATCACGTGCAACTAATCTCAACTTCAGACAACTATCAGAAAACTGCTGATGTAAAATAATGACATTTTGAGGTCACCCAAAACTATGAAGCCTCCTGTCTGATAACTTTTGGCTCTGTTCGGCCTGTTCATATTACATCGTGCTACATGGCGGTAACATCAACATTTGAATCAACTGATCACGTTACACCGGTACCTGTTACTCTAAATAATGCACACCTCGGAGGTTTTTGTTGCTAGCACCAAGGAGCACCTACTGTAGATTTTTGACTTGCGTGAGATTGATAACTGTGCGCCCGTGAGCGTGAGAAAAATATTTAATGCGTGTGACTTGATAGGCCTGAAATAGAGTATCGCTGGTAAAAAGTAAGTTACTAGGTAAACGTATATAACATACTTGCGGCATAGCAAATTATTTCGCTTAGGGAAGGTTTTTGCACTAGAATGCTCGGTACTTTTGGCCTTACTTTCCTCGTAAACTATCGTGAAACTTGAAGCCGTAGCAATTCTTTTCCGGTTTTTGCCTGACCACGCCTTAGGCTTAGAACACACAAGGTCTATTCGCAGCAGCTAAATGCGAGGCTAGATGTCGTGGGGCGGGGTGAGTGGGAGGGTTGACACACAACCTCTTGACACTAGCTGTGATCGCACTAGCTAGCATATCTCTAGGAAAACTACGATAATTTCTTAACTACGATGACGACAGTTAAAGTTTGCACACTTACATGTCCTCGTGGTGCTGCCATACAGCTAAGGTGGCTGCCCTAGAGGCTGTCTCACTTCCAATGCACGTGACCGGAAACACAACTAACCCACGTGATTAAACTGTACAATTTAGTCAATTCCAATTAATACTCACCGCTTCCAGCTATGTTTTGTGACGGAGACTGGAACACCTCGCTGTGGACACGTGAGTATTATCCTGTAAACTGTTGATCGCGAAAAGTGAGTGTCTGAAGGGAATTTTGACTCACGTGGAGTTCTACTGTTTGTTCAGCTCAAGTGACTTGCGTACACAATGCAGGTGGGGAAGCAGTCAATTATCGTAGCGGTGTATCCAGACACAATGGAAGGACTGAAGGGACTGGATGTTCTACAATCAGCTGCCAAGGAGCTGGGTATGACCTGTCAACGTATACTATTTGAGAAGTTAGACTTTGGGGAGACATCAGTGTTGGACCAGTTCTACGGTGCTGCTGTAGCTGATATCACAGAGGTGTCCTATCATCTTGGACTGAGGGAGAACTTTGACATGAAAAAAAACATGGTGACTTGTATTGATCAAGATACCTCCAAGTCTGGTCTAGAAGTCTTTTTCCTACAGCTAGTACCATGCCCTGTGTGTGTGTGTGTGTGTGTGTGTGTGTGTGTGTGTGTGTGTGTGTGTGTGTGTGTGTGTGTGTGTGTGTGTGTGTGTGTGTGTGTGTGTGTGTGTGTGTGTGTGTGTGTGTGTGTGTGTGTGTGTGTGTGTGTGTGTGTGTGTGTGTGTGTGTGTGTGTGTGTGTGTGTGTGTGTGTGTGTGTGTGTGTGTGTGTGTGTGTGTGTGTGTGTGTGTGTGTGTGTGTGTGTGTGTGTGTGTGTGTGTGTAGACATAACCTTAGCCTTTAACCCCATGCCTGCCCTAACTCCCCATGCCTGCCCTAACTCTCAGCCCTTAGCTGTGTAATGTACAGGTGTCCCAGTGTTGGTTTGCTTTAGTCAGATGACAGCCAATGTGCCCCTGATTTATACTTCAAACTACAGGGGTGTATGACTAGTTGTGTGGTACATGTGTATTATGTGTACACACAGTAGTGTTCTGTGTACTTTATAGCCAAGGGGTATGAATCACCAACTGTCACATATGTGACCTGCTGAGCCAAAACCCGGCTTGTTTGCATAATACTTTTTTAGAGATAAATGCCATTGAAATACATTGAGTAAAAATGCGTGCTACATTAATAATTTTATGCAATGTTTTAATCACTTCAGTAAACAGTGAAGGAGACTCAAGTCGAATAATCTAATATAGCAGTGGATCCACCTCTTCATGTAGAGTAGGAATATCTGTATTTTGTTTCTGTACCATGGAGTCACGTGTGTTTGTTTACGTTGCGATAAAACTTAACTTTATTGTCGCCGTTTTTAAACTTGAACAGCCTTCTTGCTTGATAGCATGAGTGTATTTAAGTTGAAAACTATATACCCCAGTTCATGGTGAATAGAATGGCACAAGTCCCAACTCCATAGCTCATTGCACTCGAGTTATGATTAAACAAGTGCCTGTAATTTTTTTCCATATAAGGCACTGTACAAATGGATTATTTTGCTCTTCTTGTTGTCTATCACTATAACTCCAAAACCACTCACCAGAAATGGCTGAAACTTCAACAGTCCATTGGCTTTTCCATATAGACAACAAAAATTTCATAAAAGGAAACTCAAGGAAATGCAAACAAGTCGAGTTTTCACTTAGCAGGTCACATATAACTTTAAAAAATATCACAATGCGATATATATCACAATATTGTGCCAGAAATGTGTATTTCTCATGAAATTGAATTACAAGTTGAAGTAGTTAAAATGCACACTTTATTTAAGCTGATCACATATTTGCATTAACACATCTGAAAGACATGTACTGTACACTTAGCTAGCTGCATAGGTGGGTATGTACCTTGAGACATCCCGTGTAGAAGAGGTACTCACACTACTGTCGACAAACTTTGTGCCAGCCAATTTTGCATTAAAATCATGCAGTAATATGTTGTGTATATAGCAATCACGGTATGAACATTTTAATATTGTATCATGATAGTAAAGTTTATGTTGGTATTTCAGTATATTGCACACATCCTTAGGTTGTCATTTATAGGTTTTACCATTTGATTTGGTTTGATTTTTTTGTTTAAACTCATTGATGCACGACTGAACTTTGGGAAACTGATCTTTACAAGTAACGCTAGTCCTGCCAATGTTATATTAAGCTTCCAGCTTTAATGATCAAGTTACTGATGCTATTAGCATTTTTTATATGTTAAGATTTTTGGCATACCAGTATAGGAGGTATGGGATAGAGCAGATTTTTGAATTAGCTTCATATCTGTTTGGGAGAGTCAGTGAGGATTTAATTGTACATTATTTTGAGAGTCTGGTGCTGATGACTTGAATATATTACACTGGAACAATTAAGTCCACCCATGTCTGTCCGTATGTGTGTATTATAATGTTTAGCTTGTTGTTATGTTGCTAGGAAACAGTACAAGGAATTCTTCTTAGAACAATTACGTAAGTCACGAGAAAAACTGAAAGGTGAAGAGTTAAAGTTGGTAAGCACAATATATTGTTTATCATTTATATCATGCAAATCTGTTGATGAGCTTTAGTGGACATGTACACACAGTTAGAGGTGTACTGATACACCGATACATATCATATTGGTAGCTGATATAGAAATTTTTACTATATCGGTGGGAGACGATATTGTTGCTAAAAACTGATACGATGTACCGATATACAACTGAACTATCTTGAGGACACTGACCAATGATCAAGCCACATTATAAACCCTAATAATATGTAGTTAACAAGAGTGGGAAACAGTAGTTATCGTTATCGTCCTTGTCTAAAAGTAGTACACTATACACAGCCATCTAAGTGCATGCATAATCACTGTTTTGTTGTCACAAAGCTTTCCAATCATACAACAAACACTCATAGTGGTGGGCCTGGGGAAACAGCAACAAGAGAACAGCATAAAACAACCAGCCATCTCTGCAAGCCATTAAAATGTGGAGTAATCCAGACTAATCTTGGTGGGGCATGTATTAAAATATTTGTGGGTGCCTTATAGTCTGAGCTGTCAATAGAGGCCACACCACCATGGGTAACCAAGCATAGCCAATAATCTTAAGACTGTCTTCAGTAGTTAAAAATAAAGTATATGTGGTTCCCCAAATATAAATAGCTACACTTAGTTATAGCAGTATGTTGGATCTGTATCATATCAGTTTCAAAATGATTAATCTCATATTGGATCGGTTTAGTTTTCTTATATCGGTATACCTCTACACACAGTCACACACACACACTACACTACACACACACACACACACACAGAGTAACATTGGTAACACACTACAACACAACACACACCGTTAGCTCACCAACATCCCTAACCACTTTGTTCCCTCTAATACACTTCATAAGATCTCTAACAGAACACACTGTACACTCCATATTGTCACTACAGGATTTGAAGCAGTTGAGGAGTATGATTGATGACGATCCTCGTCTCTTCACTGCTGAGATCATCTTAAACCTGTTGTTGTCTTATAAGGACATCAGGTATAGTGTATGTGTGCGTGTGGCTGGGTGGGTTGGTTGGTGTGTTTGTGTAATAACCATTGAGAAGCATGCTATGTCTTAATCTCGTGCCCAGCTGGGCTCGCACTAATGTGCAAATACTGTCTGGTGACAATGCTCGAGTTTCTTGGGCTCGGAAGTGTAATCCAACCAAAATATTGTCTGAGTATCATAATCGCATGAGTGTATGAGAAGTAGATGAAAAAGCAGACAATTTAAAACTGTTTATTAGAACTTTTTGACCTAGTTTGCTCAAGAGGTTTGTTGTCATGTTATATTTCTGATCTCACCTTATATGACCAAAGAATCATGGCTAAACATTTCACCAGAAAGTAATACTGAGATTGCATCTAGTAAATGCTCTTATTCCTAGCCATTTTAGAATGGTTTTTCACTGTTTTCACATGATCATGCAACTCCTTGATTCTGACTGGCCAGCCAATATTTTGGCTGGATTGCAATTCTGGGCCCTAAAAACTCAAGCATTGTCACCAGATGGTGTTTGCGCATTAGCACGAGCCCAGCTGGGCATGAGACTAGGTATGTATGCCTTACACTACACATGAGCTGGTCTCACTCCTCACAAAAATTTTAAGATGAAAGTGTAACATTGTAATCTACTGTACAGTGTAATTACGTCATCAGAGCAATTATTATGGAATATCGTTAACCAAAAATTTGCTGTGGATCCATTATATCATGTAGAGACTGTTTGATCATCATCATATGTACTTGTGTATTATGTACAGGACTATGAGTCAATGATAGAGTTAGTGGATAAGTTACCAAATCATGAACAGATGCAGAAACCTCCCATACAAATGTGGTATGCCTTCGCCCTCAACAGGTATGTGGATATTGTAGCACAACAGAAATGAGAACCTAAGGGGCTAACTTTGTCATAGGAGAGAGGAAGGAAATTTTGCTTCTTTTCCTTCACTCAAAATATAATTATTTTGGGATGTGGCACTTAAAAAGCCACTAAACAATTTGGTATACTTTTGGAATGATGTAATACTAGACTCTCATAGTACAGTCACAATGTTTTATAATAACATGTTTGTAAAGATGGTTTATCTATAGCCATCAGTTGTGATTGTACCTCTCTATGTACCACATCTTACTATCCTTCTCTCTCAACACCAACTGTACATAACTCCATTAATGTAGTTATGTAAATGTGTACTAGATGTATTATGATACAGAAATACATTACCAAATAAACTTGTGGTTGAAATGGTCATTGTCTTCTGTGTACACCATGAAAATCCATTTCCCACATCTACAAGTGTATCACACTCTCACTGTTGTAGACGTAACAAGCCAGAAGACAAGGACCATGGCCTATCTGTGATGGAGGAACAGTTAAAACATCAGGAGAATCATGTACCAGATTCTTGTGTTTGTGTGGTAGAATTTACAAGGACAAGTTTGTAGAGTCTGACTATACTGACAATGAGTGTAGAGACAAGGCTATACACTGGTGAGTATGTGAATATAGTACTAACCTTGTAGTGTACATGTCTACCTCAATACTAACCTCATATAAACATCAAGGACAGTTATAGGCTGGGGTTTAAAAGCTGGGTATAACATATAAATGTCATTCTTATATTTGACAAAAACCGGTCTTATTGCCCATGTCAGCAGATTCAATTTTTCACCAAAAACACAAAGCTACATGAATAAAGTATCTAATTTCACAATCAAAATCAGCTAGACTTGAGTGGTCTGCTTTTGCTGGCTGCTTTTCCCAAGCCCGGTGACGATCTGTACATGCGGTGTGGGGCCGTAATGAAGCTCTGGTCAGCCTGGGGATGGCTGTATGTGGCTGTACAGCTCTTTGGTGTTGAATAATGACCTCTGCTGAGAATTTCCTTTCACTTTAAGCCAGTTTTGATACCTGAATGGCCCATAACTTGGCCTAATTCATCCCTACGCCTTCCTTATCAATTTTTAAACAGCCTTTTTTTCCCCTCTTTCTGGGCCCCCACCTCCCTCCCCTTTTGGATCTCGCCTGTTACAATCAACTACGGTTTTAAAACTATCTAAAATGACAGGAAACTTAGCTGTTGGCTACGCTCTAAGAGGTAAGGAATTGGTGTAAAACATGTGAAATTTTGGTACACGCAACTTACATGTAAACAATTGGTGAGCTACAACACACTGAATGTTGAAAACCGGCATTTCTCGTTACTTTTAAATAGGCAATAAGACCGGTTTTCCCAGACTGGATCTGAGATAACCTGACACAATCGCGCAAGCCTAAATTTACAGTATAAAGCATATACTGTATAGGTGAGGTTTGTTTTGTAAATTTTTTTGATCGCTTTGTTCTTAGTGAAGAAAGAGGCTAATGATAAAAACCTTGAGATGTCATCTTATTCGCCTACTCAAAAGGAGTTTGAAAAATTTTGTTTCGTTGCAAGGATGCAGAAGTTATGGGAGGTTGTTTACGACACGTCGAAGACTCGAAATGATAGTACGCATTCGATCTTTCTTCACTAATTTTGTCTTTGTATGTAGTGAAGAAAGGTGATACAAGCATAACCTTACCCATTAATCGATTCCCCTACTCATGATGAACACAATGGTACAAATTTCAATATGTGTCATTCTGCTAGTAAGTTACAATCATTGTAATAAGCACCTGTAATTTATTTTTCATATACGTACTTGCTGTACAAATCTGTAGTTGCTACTTTGTGAGGTTGTAACTCCCAAAGTCATTGCTATGTCAAGCTGAAACTTTACCATAGCATGCATTTGGTTATATAAGAAGATTATAAATATTTAATAAACTGGAATTTGAAAAATGTGCGATTGTGTCAGGCTTCACAGGTCCAGTCACATATGGAAAAAAGGTCAATGTTTTTTTTTTGTTGTTTTCCTTTTTTTTGTCAGTGCTTTACACTGGAACACATACATACCTGCTGTACATTGTATAATGTGATAAGTGAATACATTTCCCTATTCTCCTTGTTAGGTATCGTGAAGGATTTCAAGTCCAACCTAACGAGTATGCCGGCATCAATCTAGCTACCTTACTGGTGATATCTGGGAAGTCATTTGGTGCATCAGCTGAACTGAGACACATTGGTTAGTTTATGGCTGCTGGTATCGGAGAATTAATTTAATTGAAACCCTATAGAGTTTTTAAGTATGGCATAATGTCAGAGTACAGTAAGAGTACAGCTTAGTATGTTGCTTTAAAAACATCTTTCAAACTATAATAAGTTATGTAAGTAAGACCAGTGGCCTCAGAGGTGGTGTTTGTAATACCTCTAGATTAAACTATAACACCTTATCTGATTACATAAAAGGCTTTCCCTTTAGTTCTCTAATACTTTCTGTCATATTATTATACTATAATACATACACTTGTTGTTCACCTCACAGGGATGACCCTGAACACTCTGATTGGTCATAAAGGAGACCTGGAGTCCCAACAAGACTACTGGATAGTAGCCACATTCTTTGAGATCAGTGTACTAGCTGAGAACTATACTAAGACCAACCAAGCTGCTCTGTGTATGTTCAAGTTGAAACCTCCAGAATGGTCAGTGTAAATAATGTACAGGGAGTGTGTGACTAAATATTTTCTTATACATTGTTAGTATACCCCTGTCTCTTACACTGTACATGTTTCAAATGCTGTTAAACTCTACCTCTCCTCTACACACTTGTTTCTCAGTAATATGGCTATCACTGACAAAGCTAAACAATTATTATTGTCAAGAGACCAGGAGCTGCATTGCTACAATACCTCTTTGGTGGCCAGTTTATCTACAAACCTATTACGTAGTTGTTTTCCTTATGGGGCAAACAATTGTATTTTGTTGTACTCTGCTGTGGAAGTTTTCCAACTCACTAAATCTCTGGGAAGTAGGGAGCTAAATTCCAACTTATGCAGTGGTGGTTTGATGTCTAGCTACCATATAAAGTGTACCTACAGTATACAGGTTTGTACTGTTCTAAACATGTCCTTTACAGGTACTTGAAGTCAACAGTTAACAGTATTCAGTTGATCAGTAAGTTCCGTGTTACTAGTGAAGAAGAAGTGGTTAGCAGGGAGAAGAGGTTGTTTGGCTTCTGGATGGAGTTCTTCATTGAAGCCATCAAACAGGAGTCATCTGGAACACAGTTCCCTGTATGTGTGCCTATCCATATGTCTGCTTGTGCGTGGCTGTTATGTATGTCAGTTGCACATCTACATTTAATGGCTATTTCTGGTTCACCATCAGTGTATCACTTCATAAGTGACAAGTTTGAAGCCTGTACATGTCCTTCTGAAAGGGTCTTCTTCTTATCCTTAAACCATGACCATGTATTGTGTTTTTGCTGTACTGTATTCATGTATAATATTCAGTGTTGACTATCTTCACACTACACATTCTTCAGGTGTTGTTATTGGAGCCAGATAAACAATATCAACTATCCTACAACAGTATCCATAGAGCTGACTACTTCACTGATGCTGTAAGTAACCCTATTATGATACGTACATACATCACTGGTACAGCTCTTTCATGTCAAAGTGTTTTTTGTGGCTTTGTAACTTCACTAGTGGCACTATGCCAGCTAGTATAACCACAAACAGATTAAATTATAGTTTAGAATGTGCTGTAGACAAGATGTGTATGTTTAGGGATAACACTACTAGTTATGCTACTGGTTTGTTCACATGTATGTCCATTACTCTAATAGTACAATCACATATAACTCAGTTATTCATTGTACTACTTGTAGAGAATAGATTTGTGGCACCATGCTCCACCTGAAGATAATAAGTCTGGTGTGATCCATGAGTGGAAGTTCCCCTTCAATAACCTGCAGAATATCAGGTCTGTTGTCCGTCAGTGTGAGTATACCTACTAGAAGTGTGTCGATAATCGGAGCAGTTATAGGAGCATGGGTTCCCATAAATGTATGTATCGATCTGTAGCTGCTGCTTGTTTTACACAAGTTGCTGATTCAGTACCAATATGCAATAACAAGACTGATATAGCCTTTATTGTAGCAACACTTGTTTGTTGATTAAAGTCCCCTACTGTCTGAATTTAGAGTGCAAATTGTTAGAGAAAACTTATATGCTACCGTATTGCATCAGCTTTGTTTATTGGCTTGGTAATGTTATTTTATAAGAATATGAGCTAACAGTCATATGTGACTGGATTTGCGAAAACCGACAATCACACAAGCCTAAATTTACAGTATAAAGCATTGAAAACAATGGATGAAATATTTGTGTATTATTGAAAAAATTCCGTAAATTTTTTGAACGCCTCTTTCTTAGTGAAGGAAGGTACTAACAATAAAAACCTGGATGTCGTCTTATTTGCCTACTCAAGAGGAGTTGGAAAATCTTTGTTTCGTTGCAGTAGACCCAAGGATAGGCAAGTTATGAGCATTTGTTTACATCACATCGAAGTGATCATATGTGATCAATTTTTCTTCATGAATTTCACCTCTGTATGCAGTGAAGAAAGGTGATAAAAGGACAAACTTACCCAGTAATCGATTCCCCTACCCATGGCAAAACAAGATGGTGAAAATTTCAGTCCCAGTACTTTAATCCGTTCATAAGTTACAACCGTTTTAGTAAGCATCTGTAATTTACTTTCCCTATACTTGCTGTACAAATAGATTTTTCTACTTTGTAGGGCTGTAACTCAAAAAGTTATTGGCATATGAGGCTGAATCTTTGCCAGAGGAACACTTGGCTAAGTAGATTATAACTATTTAATAAACAGGAATTCGAAAAATGCACTGCTGTGTCATGTTTTTGCAGATCTGGTCACATATCTGTGCACCTTTGATACCTACACATATGTTTGTACACTGTGGTGTATCACAAAATAATTTATTAAGAGAAGTGTACTGGTATGCATTATAATGTCATAAGAGTGAACCACCATATATTCAGTGGACATCTAAGAACTGTTTTGAGAATATGTATCTAAACAGCTTTGTTGTACAATGAAGAATACTACTATAACAAGTACACGAAAAAATTTGGAATTTTCAACTAGAGTAGGGACGACAGTACATTGATAAAAAGTACTGAAACAAGTGCATAGGGGTAGTGAACAATACTAAAATATAGTTAAATAATAAGACGTGTTATATCCCCACTGTGCTTAAGATGCCATAATGGAAATGCACAGTGGGGATATAACACGTCTTATTATTTAACTGTATTTTAGTATTGTTCACTACCCCTATGCACTTGTTTCAGTACTTTTTATCAATGTACTGTCGTCCCTACTCTAGTTGAAAATTCCAAATTTTTTCGTGTACTTGTTTGTTAACTTTTTTTATAAATAATTTTATTATAGCTGGTGACCCCACACATACCGCATCTGAAAAGGCACCGCGTGCCCCAGCTATATCAAAAAGTGAAGTTACCATTACACTTCGTTGTCAGCTATGTTCAACCCGTTACACAGCATTTTAATCAAGAACTTGTTGAAAGCATTTCGGGTCGATCTGAAAGCTTGTTTGGGTATTAGTTTTACCTCACCAAGACTGCCTCATCGTTGTAAGGGAAAATTGAGGCTGATGTTTGGGTGATATTATTTTGTGGGCCACGCCTACTCCTTTGTGGTCCCTACTATACAGTTACTATCGTACTGTATGATAAGCCCTACTCTACCTTTTACACATTCGTTAGCTATAACTTTGTTAACAATGATGTTACCAAATAAGCTATACTTTCTTTGTACCTGTCATAGGTTAGCTATACAGTACACATTGATCATTGTAGTGGGAATATGGTGGAACACAATAAGTAATTGTTGCACATAAGGACGATGCTGCTGGAGCGACTGACAACTGACAAGGAATTGTGACAAAACATAATATACAGGGTTTCTATGAGATTATGCACTTAATACATTATTATTCATGCATTGAATTAGATATATGCATTTTACATTTAATAATGTTAACAGCTTTAGATAGTTATTTGACTATTCCAATCATGTATGTATATGGTTTTGCTGACTTGTGTAGACAATAGTAAGCACATGCAAGGATACATAAAGAAGTGTTAATACTTTAATAGCGAAGAATGTGTTAGTCGCAAAGAAATACGTTTAGAAATGCAAGCAGTTAAACCTAGCTGCTAAACAACAAACGCACTAATACTAAACAAGATGTCTTACGCGTGTATCTTGTCGACGACGTACGATAGGTCCTGTATAAACCAAACGTCAAATCACAAACGTATTCTAAAAGTTTGGTGCGATAACACATATTCACAATGATTATGGAAGCCCCATTGATATGGATGCCCTACTGATGAGCAATGGTCACGATAAAGAAGGATCAAAGGAAAATCAGTAAGCAATAGCACATACATTGTAGAATATTTAAAATATTAAAAGTTTCATCTCCATGAAATTGGAAGCATTTCTGCCAAAGAAGTAAGGCTGTAGCTGTAGCCAATTTTCTGCTACGCTTGACTGAACGCATCAGGCAGGCAGGCAGGCAGGCAGGCAGGCAGGCAGGCAGGCAGGCAGGCAGGCAGGCAGTAGAAAATTCGCAAAAATAATTTTTATTTTAAATTTTGTAGCACCTAATTGAAAATGCTTCTGGTCATTCTGAAGGCATGTTTGGGCTTGGTTATGCCTGACCAATACTGTCAAGTGGCCGTGAAGGGTTTTCAAAGATGATTTTGGCTTGATTTATCTTTGTAGACCATGCCCACATCTTCGTCGTCCCTACCATACAGTACTATCGTACTGTATGATGAGTGAGCTTACTAAGAAAAGTGTTTTGTGTGCGTGCATACGTGCGTGTGTGTGTGTGTAAAAGCCACAGCAGTACCCTCTCAGTCATCAAAGGGTTGATTAATAACAGGAACTTACACATAAGCACCAAATGCTACAGTAAGTATTCAACAATTGAATATTGTGTACACATAAGTGGTTGCACTGATAGTGAAAATTCAGTTTGAGACTTGCAATATACTCTATGGTACTGTTAATAGGAAATGTCCCAATTACAAAAAGGCTCATAGTTGCCACTAAAATATAAACTTGATTGGTGCTGTTCACATACGTATGTGTAAGGTGCAGGGGAGTAGGAAAATATTAACTTATGGGTGCCCAGTGGTAAAGCTGAAGACCAAAAAAAAAAAAAAATGTCTTGAGTGTGACTGCTTTATTACAGTCATTGACTGCTCTATTAGAATATCTCCATCTTTTCAGTAATATATAATACAGTGTGCTGATACCCGTTATTTACACCACTGGAAGTATTTATGGGTGCCCAAGCACCCATGGTACTCATGCTTCCTACACCCCTGAGGTGGCCTACAGAAACTTTGACAGTTTCATTGAATTGATATTCAGAAATTGTTTTTACTTTCCCTTCTCTGTTGGTTTTGTACACATTGAACCCTCAGTTATCTGAACCCCTTTGTTCTCAGGTAATGATAAAAGTGTTTGGATAAATGAACTGATCGGATAACTGAGAGTCTACTATACACACATGACTATCATGTAAATACATAACTCATATCATCTCCCCATACAGCATATATCAGAAAGATACTCGTAGTGTGTTCCTCTATGTGTTACATCATTTTGCTGAAGACTTTCAAATGTTTTTCTCCTCCACCTCTCAAGCCCAGAGGTGAGCTGTAAATCATGTAGTGGATTGTGGAAAAGTTGTTAACAAATAAGTGCATGATACTGTTCATAATCAGGTGAATTTTTTGTACAAAACCAGTGTTTCCACAATGTTAACTACCCATGCACCCTGCAGAGCAGAAGGAAAAAATTAAAATTACAAATGCTGTATAAAATCCAGAGGAGGGTGGAAGTGGTTTAAGCGCCGTTAAAATGAATTATGTTAAATGCTCGTTTTCTGTTATTAACTAATCGTGTGGATGGTGTAACGAAGTGTGAAATCATTGCCTTGTTGAAGAATATACATACCTGGTTAGTGCAAGCGTACTACTCACGAAAGTGTTTCATCAGTTTTTCCCTGAAAACTAAGTGGTTTTACAAAACAAGTACATCATTGTAATGCTTACACGAAGTACAATCTAAATATCTAATGATCCCCAGTGATCCCCACTGTTCGCTAGTTTTGTATTGCGACTATTGAGGCTCACGTGAAATTCTTAACAGAGGTATGCAATTAACGTAATATTTTCGAGCAGCGCTTCCACCCTCCTCTGTATAAAATCATTCATCGTTTAGCTGATGTTCCAGATGATTGTTTAACTCACGTTCCTTCCTTTTTACAAAGTGGCTATTTTAATCAACTAAGTACTAGTGTGAACAGTTTTAAATTTTACTTCTTCCCTTCAGTGATTAAACAATGGAATAATCTACCCCAGAACATTGTTAACACTCCCACATACACTGAGTTTTGTAATGATTTGGACACTTTTATAATTACACCTGTGCATCATAATCATACATGATTCCTGCACAGTACACAATATAATAATAATATAATAAAAAACAGAACACCTCCTTCAAAAGTCCTCAATATGTGGCGAGAAAACTGACCCTGATCACACTTCAGTAAATGGTTTTAAAGTTTTAACTTGAAATCAAAAGGCAGCTACGTACAGTGAATGCTCTAACTAATTGGTGCATCTTTGATGTACGTAAATCTCATACATGCTGACGAATTCCCTGCATGTTACATGAAACATGACTAGTACAATAGACTGACAACATGCATGTTTAGAAGGTCATGCAAGTCATTGTAAATTTCATGTAACATGACATGGTACATGTACCATATTTCAGGATAACTCTGTGTCCCTAATTCTGTCATTACACATTTGATGACATCACAGGTTCTATGATCTGGTGTCCACTATGATGAGTGAAGGAGGGAAAGCCCCTAATGACTCAGTCATTAGGGGCTTTACAAGGCTCAGTCAATGCAAGGCTCAGTCAATGGCTCAGTCACCAGGAAGACTTACAAGTGAGACCCTTATGTGGGACTGAACACATCAACTTCACTTGTTGAATGCTTTTGAGTATTCATCCCATTTCGTTTGGGATGAATACTCGCGAGCGAAATGGGTGTCACGCCCTTTAATTAGCGAGTTTTAATCCCTCCCACTAAAATGCTTACTAAAATGATAGCAGAAAAAACATTTTCCCACAAAATGACATCAGTATATGAACAGGTTACTATGGTTGTTGGGGCCATTCAGTGGAGAATGGCACAGATGAAAATCACGCTCCTCAACATCTCTTCCCTTAATCCCAGACATGTTACAGGTGCTAGTGAGTCAAACACCTCATCTGGGATGTACTAACATACAATTCTGTAGGCCAATCTCTAGTGTGATGTTTACATGTTTGCGACTGCTCTATTAGAATGTTTGTGGTCATACAGGTGGATAGGAGGTTGACTGTTTTATTAGAGTATCTCAATCTTTTTGAATACGTACATCATGTCAAGGCAGTATACAGACACAATGTGGAGCTTATAAATCCCTGAAGGCCTGAAGCTGTAGCTCACAAGTGCAGGGTGGGCAGTGTGTGTGAACCTGAAAGTGTGAAGCACAAGTCCAGTGAGAGCATTATTAGGCCTGAGGGTGTATAGACTCCACATTGTACAGTGCATCCTTGCTTATCCGAACCTCAGTTATCCGAACACCTCGATTATCCGAACGCCAAATGGGACTGTTCTATTAGAGTATTTTGTCATCAGTGTGCATTCTATTAGAGTAAATGACTGTTCTATTAGAGTAGTTGAACGAAGATCTGTATATAAATCAATGGGCTTCAGTTATCTGAACAATTTCACTTATCTGAACACTTTTGGCTAACTATAAGAACAAAGCTGTTCGGATAACTGAGGATCCACTGTACCTGTATAACTGCTTTAGACTATATTGTATAATCAGTTGAAACTGTTTGTGCAATAACATCAACAAAAGCAGCTGTATCTTTCACAACTGTACTACCGCCATGGCAACCGCGCATGCTTACGTGACACAGTTAATCACCTTCTTTACATCACTGCGTATTAAGAATGCAGATACGAACATTTGGAAAACCTAGATTTTGTGCATACGTATGTATGTTAAATTGCGCCTAGAGTATTTGAGATTTATTACTCACCCAAAACAGACTATAGTAAATTGACACAGTCAGTCACTACGCACTTGTCATCTCTACCACATCACACTGTAGTATGAGTATGAAGTGGACAGTAATGGTGACCGAGTGGTGTTGGGTAAAGGATCATTTGGAGCTGTCTACTCTGCCATTGATCTTGTCACCAAGAGAAAAATGGCCATCAAGGAAATCAGTGATACTGGATAAGATTAAGTCAGTCATAGAAATACACATGTCAGTAGTTGTACAGTGTATTTACTATAGATTTTTGTTATCGTAGAGATTTTCAGTCACTGGAGGAAGAGATCAGACTCCATTGTCATCTCCAACACAAGAACATTGTCTCCTACTATGATACACTGACTGAGAATGGGGTGTTTAAGATCTTCATGGAACAAGTTCCCGGAGGTAAGTTATAAATGTGACGTTTGTTTGATCAGGAGCGCATCAAATAAGGAAAAATGTAACCCTGTACACATGGCTGCCATGTATTGTACTATAAAGAGTAACTTTTGATTATATAGAAGTTTTCATTTACCCATGCATGGGACCTACAGACGTACATACAGGCTTTTACACATACATCCCATCACAACAGGTAGCCTGTCAGACTTACTGAAGCACAAATGGGGACCACTGTTGGAAGATGAAGGTACCGTCAAGTTCTACACTAAACAGATCATCGACGGTATCATGAGCAGAAGATAGTTCACCGAGACATCAAGGGGGATAATGTACTGGTCAACATGTACACTGGTCAACTAAAGATATCTGACTTTGGAACATCTAAGAGACTAGCTGGACTACAACACCAGATGGCTTCTTTTAAGGGTAAGTAGTGAATATTTACACTTGAGGACACCTGTGTATCCCAGACACTTTGTCGTAGGGTAGAGTATTAGTTTTACATGGTTCCGATTTACCTCCATATAAAGATTGCAACCCTAACCTTCCAAGTGTAACGTACATACACTGTAGTTAACAGCATGCAGTATTATTCTAGCTTCCAGTGAAGCAGTTGAATATTTTTGTTCCCAATATACAGAACATACATACTTTTCCAGAGCTAGAATGATTGGCCACTTTCAAACTTTTCAATGTTTCAGCTTTTAGGAACCAAATCTGCTGAAATGATTAAGTACAAAAAAGGAATGACCCACTTCTATTGCTATTTGCAGGCATGGTGAGTTATGTAACCTCAACTTAAATAATAGCATACCACAAGAGATTATCATGTGATGTTTTATTGGTGTTCTCTTGCTTCCTTCCTGTTAACCTTTACCATTTCCTACCTGGTGTATAGTCACTTCCTGTGTGACTTCCTGACTGTTCTATTAGAATATCCTAATTGCTTTGTCATGTCATGTGCAAATCAGGATTGATTTTGGAAAAGCAATTGTATGTACTATGTTGTATGGTTGGTTCTAAAGTTTCAAAGTAGAACTAGTTTGAATATTCCAAAGATTTCTACAACATTGTAAAAATTGGTTTAACCATGGATACATGTCATACATAAATCATTTAACCGTTAAAATTAATAAATTTCATTGCTGCATAGTGTACAAAATTGCATGTTCCACAGACTTCTTGTTGTGTACTTTAGTTTACCTAGTAAACTCTACACAACATCACACAAATATGATTACAATGAAATGTTCAATACTCTCCCAACACACTAGTTGACAATCTGTTGTCAGTAACAAAGTGTTCCATAATTTAGTATTGGGAAACTTTTACTGGTTATGTGCTATGGCTCAAATTAGCTTGGTGGCCTCTTCGAATACAACCAAAAATTAGCAAAAATATAGTGAGATCGTTTTGTATGTGGTGTGTCACATGACATGAACTAGTTGTGTGCTGTATGGTCATCCTTCCTCTTTTCTGATTGGAGTAGTAATTTGTGGGTTAGGAGTTGTTTTCTAGTAAAGTCATCATCGTCAGTAAAAATAGATAACAGTTTTGAAGTGTGACACATCATATGTGACTGGATTTGTGAAAAGGTACCTTTTCCACACATTTTACATGCCAGCAAACAAAATGATGTAACACTTGAATCCTTGCACTGATTAACTTGCTCTTAGTTTCAAAATACAGCCAGTTACTTTAGCTGCATCCTTGGAAATTTCAGGCAGTTATATGCAATTATAAAAAAAGTTACAAAGCTTCAAATTTCAAAAAATGGGTCAAATTTTGTGTGTGAAAAAGGTACCTTTTCGCAAATCCGGTCACATATGATAGTAGTGTGACACACTGATAGTACCCATCTTTAGTTGTAGCTCTTACTACCAAAATACAGGTGCCATGGTGCTGGTTTTGTAGTGTGTGGATGTACCGGCTATATGCTTTAAAAAAATGAAAGTATTGGCTCAACTGTAAACATACAAGGAACTGGTGACTATTGTGTGGCTTAGATATTTCATCAGAGACGAACTTGTCGTTCTCTCATGATTTTTGTTGATTCTATGAAAAATTGTATCCTGAAAAGAACAGTACAATCAGTACTTTATCGAATTCATCTTGGAAACAGTTGCCACAAGATGTAAAAATTTATTTTCAGAAACTAATTTTAATGCCTCACTGTTACGCCATGACATAGCCGGGGTTCATATGGTAGCTTCCTTTTTAGAATACTAACTGCATTATATTATCTGTGTTGATAGTTTTATTAATTTAAAATGTATAATTTTTATACTGAGATCATTTTGCATGTGATGTGTTCATATGACGTGAACTAGTTGTGTTGTCTGACCATCTTCCTCTTTTCTGATTGGATTATTAATTTGTCCAGTTGGGTTAGGAGTTGTTTACCAGTGAAGCCAACATCATCAGTAAAAACAGATAACAACTTTGAAGTGACACATCATATGATAGTAGTGTGACACTTCAACAGTACACATGCTCTTACAGTGGAACCTCTCTTAACGGTCACCTGAGTTGGGCGGTCACCTCAGTATAGCGGCCACATGACTATGGCCCCGACCGATTCCCATTCAGTTTGTACAGAAATAGTTTGCATTAAGTGGTCACCTCTATAACACGTATAACAGCCAGCTTTTGAAGTCCCAAATAGCACTTCATTATACAAAAAGCCTCTCACAAAGTGGCCAGCAACAGCCATGATGGTGAGTAAACTAGTATAACAGTTTATATTCACAGTTGTGTTCTGTATAGGTAAGTTTATAACTACTCCATGGCTTTGTCTCTTCACATGATTCTATATAAATTTCACCTCACAATATGTTGATTTCCTGCATGCATTTACCAGCTAACTGTCTTTCTAGTCTAAAATAAAAGTTTATCTAGCTACAGCTTTTCCTTCACTGGCTTTGTAGCAAGGCAGCCTAGTGATAATGTCTCCATACAGTATCTTCTGGCTCTTGTTGGTCATCCTTTCTGCTACTTTGTTTATGCCTTTTAGCTATGTAAGTAATGGATTGAAATGTAGGCATGTGTGAGGATAGCTATAATCCCAGGAATCTTCGTATAAAGGCCAAACCTTGGTTTGTTGCCTATGGCTGCTTTATAGAGGATATTGAGTTAGGCAGCCACCTCTCTATAAAGGCCAATATTTCTGGCCCAAAGGTGACCGCTTTAGACAGGTTCCACTGTACTACCAAACTACAGGTATTGTGGTATTGGTTTTGTAGTGTGTGTATGTACCAGCCATATGCTAAATAATTGAAAGTATTGGCTCAACTGCATGCGTACAAGGAACTGGTAACTACTGTATGGCCAAAATGGCCCAGATCTTTTCATCAGACAAACTTGCTGTTCTCTCATGATTTCAGCACTCTATCTAATGCATCTTGGACAAGATGTAAAAATTAATTTTCAAAAAATTCTGTTTTGTCCAATGCAAATTTGCCTGAATGGCATTGCTATTAAGGTACTGTATTTGCACTGCTATCCCACAAGAAGGCTAATGCAGCCCTGATGATGTAACATGTTGAAATCTTGAAACTAAAACTATTTGGAATGTTGTCTAACTTAAAAGTTTTTAACCAATGTAATACGGCATTTCATTATTCCAAATAGGTAGTGATGTCACATCCTTGTAATAATATTCAGGTACGATGCAGTTTATGGCTCCAGAGGTGATCACAGCTGGACAGAGAGGGTATGGTCCTCCTGCTGACATCTGGTCACTAGGGTGTACTGTGGTGGAAATGGCAACTGGTAAACCACCCTTCTATGATGTAAGTACTACTTGTGGCTGGGGAGTAGTACAAATGTCTGTCTGTATTTAATGTTAAAATGATACAAATTGCTGTTTGTCTATGACATCTTTTTATTTCAAATAACTCATAAATCCATTTCTTCCTCAACATTGTTTGACATAATCCTCTATAACCTGTTATATAATACAGTGTAACTATGATGGTTGTCACACTATTTGATATCTAAACAAGTATATTCTTATGTTATTTATATACACGTTTGCTTGTGATATTACCGACTGTTACATACATGCATTGATCACAATTATACATACAGTGGGACCTCGTTTATCTGAACCTGCTGGGGCCAAGCCCTGTTCATAACTTTGGATAATCCGTAACTTTGAATCATCCATTAGTGCATACATAAATGCAGTCACTTATTCACCAGAGGAGGTCAGAAGCGTGCACGTGGGCCCAATGGCTGTGTATTGAAAAGCGTACTGGATGTTTTTTGGTACTGAAATACCTCCCGATTGATGAAATATGACGAGTACATGGCATTGGCACAATAAGCCCTGTTAATCCCCACTGAATAGGGTTAGTTTTTAAACTTGGGCTACGTATAAATCACACGAGATCTTGCGCCATGCCATGGATGCTGTAAATGTCTTTGTTGACGAGCTAGAAAGATGAAGAGAGGAGTCCTACTCGAGAAAACAGTATAAATAAACCCCCAAGAAGTCATCCTATGCAGCCTACTTCACTAATACACTAGTGGCATGCGCCCTAGTCAAGATCACACAAGACTAGAAAGATGAAGAAAGCCTCCAGACGAACGATAGCAACAACTGTCCACCACAAAGAAGGTTAGAAATGATAGTCTATTGGCCAACATTCAATGTTGCTGCCCTTCTTTATGCTGTACAATCTCAAAAATGCAATTAACACGAATAATTTTTTGTAGCGCTTATTACACTTCTGACCTCCTCTGCTTATTCACTATATACCTGCTACTAATGGTCTACACTGTAATAAGAGCACTTAGCACTTCAATACAAATAGGTTACCCCACTGTCTGGTAGGGTTTGGTCTGTGGTCACCACAAAACTATCAACAAATTAATGATTACCATCAAACCATCATCAATCCATCTAATTACATGCCAATGTCTTTGAATGGCTGCCCTCCAGTTGGCAAGCCAATAACTGGCTTTAATTATCAGTACTTCAGACCTGTTCGGTTAACGAGTGTCCAGATGTTTGGGGTCCGGATAAACGAGGTCCTACTGTACTCATGTTTTTACATTTTTTCATATTGCCAGTGCCAAGCGAAGTACTTGGCTAGCTACAGATTTTTCATAATTTTTTTACCAACCAAATCATGAAACTGATTGCTCAGACCAAAACTTGTCCATCTAAAATAATCTGCTATCTGGTACATAGAGGAAAACTTTAATTTAATCATCAGCTTCAAATCTTGTCAACTTCACCGTACATCTTTGGCTTATCCTTTCTCTGTGTGTGTAACACTTTCTACTCATCAGCATTTCATTTCCACCTTCCATTGATATAGCATCACCATAGTAACCTACTTCAATACTTTTCACACATATCATCACCTCCTTAGCCATCGTCATATAAGCAGTCATTCAGCGATGGGCCGCTTGTCCTTGCAGACGCATCATAGACTATTCTGAGCTTGGTAGTGCTCTTGTCTTCTCTGACTACTGGATGATGTGGTAGGTAGTGCTCCAACTCACCATCATGCTTAGTATCATCCACCACTTCCACTATTCCACATTCCAGTTGATCCCTAATCACAACATCATACTGTTGCAGGAGATCTGGGGTCTGTCGCAGGTGCCTAAGTAGTCCAGTTAACCTCTTCAAGGACAGTTCATAGTGAGAAGGTAGTGGAGAATGAGTCTCCTTCCATGGCAGCATTACTTCATATCGGTTTTCCTCGAATGATATCTGGCTTTCAAACAGACTGTGTATATCCGGTTCAGTTTGTTTAATCCCCAAGGATTCTAGGTCCCCGAACATCTTGAGGCGACTATCCAGACCTTGCAAGCTTTCTTCTGGTACCAATGAATCAACCTTCAATGTATGGGTGGAGACTAAATTACATGACGTGTTCCGATGTGACAGACCTTGGACTGGTCCTGACAGCACCCACCCAAGTCTAGTCCAAATAGCCATTGGCCCATCTCCCTTGCAAATCACTTCACCAGTTACCAATTTCCAGTAGTGATCAGATCCTATTAGCATATCCACTTCTAAAAGGTCAGTTTCACAGGAATGGTCTGCATGGTCCAGATGGATGAGATATTCATACCTTTCCAAAGCCTGTGATATAGGCTGATTCGTAAGAGGCTCACAAATCATTGGCACTGACAGGAATGGTAGCCCAACAGTTCCTTCATTACGCAAGCTCAAGCCTAAAAGCACTACTTCACACAACTGCTTGTTCCCCCCTTCCGACCCAAAGGTCTTAATTAACATTTTCTCAGTACATCTGGGATTCAATGACAGACTCCTTCACCTTGTCGGTTACATATGAACGCTGGCTTCCACTGTCAAATAGCAATCGTATCTTCATTGACATGGTCGGGTCACTGGAGTTGAAGACGGACACTTGTGCGGTCTGCAATAAAACTGGTATCTTGGTACTGATCTGGAATGCAGCAGTAGTCGTCGGTGTACTGGCAGCCAATCCACCAGTATTAGGTGTATTGTGATCTCGTCCCACCTGCTGCAGTTGATTAGTGGCTGCAACACCGCCAGTACCTTGATCTGCTCTACTTGTGAGGGGCCTGGCCTCATCCTGCATCACTCTTCCATTACAAATACTTATGTGATGTCTTCCACCACAGCTCGTGCACTTCAAGGTTGAGCGACATTCACAACTTGTGTGGTACCTTCTCAGACAAACGAAACATCTCCCGGTCTTCCTAAAGATCTGCTTGCGCTCAGTTGGATCAGTCACTATTCTGCATGAAACAGATGAGTGCTGCTGTCGACAGTAGCTACACTTTGGGACAGGTGAATCACTTGATAACAGTGCAGCATTAGTAGGTAGATTCTTGCCTGGAGCCTTGGGTTTACGGCCCCCATTTGCACCTGCATTGGAAGTGTTTGAAGCACATTCCCTGGCCTTAATCTCTATATCCACCAGTCTCATGAGCTCATCTAAATGCCATCTCCCCTCCCTCACTTCTCTACTCACAATCAGACGGAGCTCTTGAGGAAGCTTACTCAATATGACAGGTGACAACAAACTGCCATAGGACTCAGCAACAATACCGAGGACTCTAAGGCCTCTTACCTGTGACTCCACTTGATCATGCAAATGACGCAACGCCTTCAGGTTATACTGTGAAGTGACTGCTTCAAGAGTAAGCAATGCCTCCATATGCTTGCTCACTATCTGATCAGTATCACCAAATCTTCTCTGGAGAATAGATACCGCTTCATTATAATTGGCTGCTGTAAGCCTTAATCCTGCCACTGACTCTGTTGCTGGACCTTCCAACAGTGAATTAAGATACACAAACTTATCAATGTTGGACAACCCAGGGTTAAGGTGTATTGATGATTCATACGAGTCCCAAAAGGATGTCCACCTTGTAAGGTCCCCGTTGAACTTCTTCAATGTTAGTTTAGGCAGTTTCACCTTGGGTGAAGGACTAACCGTAGATGCGGGTGAGAGATGACTGAGTGAGCTTGTTACATCAGGCGATCCTCCTGAAGCTAATGTCGTTCTTGTCTCTGCTAAGTAGGGAGTGCTGAAAATAGGTGGGGAGATGACTGGCAATTCAACTGTAGAACTGGAGGTTGAAACTGTGAACACTGGGGTAGGAGGGATAGTAGCAACTGTAGAGGCAGTGGTACTTGATGTAGCAGTATCTGTCAATACTGGATAAGCATCGGATTCAGGTGGTATTGATGCACTGGTTGAAGTCACTGTAACAACTTCAGCGGAAGGGGTGCTTATCTCCGCAGCTGACCCAGGGACACTTGCAGGTACTTCTGTCGAACCTGGCACTGACCTCTTTACTTCAATTGCTCGAGTAGCATCAATAACGGCCCTACGTACCCTCCGACTGAAAGTGTCTGATTCATCGATCTCGTGTTCTACTTCCTCATCTTCTACCAGCCCCAGTATTTCCTCATCTTGCCGCTTAAGAGCTTCCAGTTTCTCTTCTAGTGATCCCTTACACTGTTCCAATTTAGTTATGATCGAATCCCTATCAGCTGTAGACTGTATAGTTTCGTAAATCTCATGTATCATCCGTGTAGCGGAGGCCCTGTGTCCGCCACGAACCTTTTTCTTTCTACTTAATCCTTCAGACATAATTACTTATATGACTCACGTATTTGTTGTGGTTAACAATGTTCCGGCGTGTCCGTGGGTAGCTGCCAGGACTTCCGCGTAGTTTGCCTTCAATATTCTAATTAAGGCACACCAAGAAGAGCGTTAGTCTCGCGTGCCAACACCGCGTGAGACTTCCTATACGGATAACAAGACACAACAAAACGTTCTAATACACAACCAATTACTCGCCTTCCAGGGTACCATGCCCGGTACCAAGGATTTTGTGTGGTGGGTTAATAAGTGGCGAGTTACACGTAGTAGCTATGTCAGAATTTACATAGAGTCGCCAGACAAATCTATCCGTAGGTCGTCCGGCTCGAAGGACCATGTAATAAATCGATTCACAAATCACGACACGTGTTCACCAATTCTTTTATTATTCTCACGTGCACACACATGTGATACACACACAATAGAAATTACAACAGCGGCCCTCAAAAAGGCTATGGTGAAAAAAGATGTGAAATCCAAGGTGGCGGCCAAGAAATGGCTGTGATGGTAGGTTAATGGTAAAAATTTTAATAACGACAATTCAGGTGAATTTGTGTGCCGCTCAAAATTCACCTTAATTGTCGTTATTAAAATTTTTACCATTAACCTACCATCACAGCCATTTCTTGGCCGCCACCTTGGATTTCACATCTTTTTTCACCATAGCCTTTTTGAGGGCCGCACACTTTTTTTACAGCTTGGCTGTTTTGGATTAGATAGTAATTTCTCAATAAACTATTGATAACCTGTTGTCAGTAACAAAGTGTTCTATTATTTTAGTTTGTGAAAAAAAAGATTTTACTGGTTATTTATGCTAGCCGGGATACTGACTACCTTTACAGCACGCTAACCACATTATGTTCTATGTTGAATTAGCCATGGTGTTTAGCAAGCATATAGTGAGATCATTTCACATGTGATGTGGTTACATGACGTGAACTAGTTGTGCTGTATCAGAGAAATAGGACATGACATCACAATAATTGCATAACGTGTGCGTACTGTACATTTTTAGCATAGGGTGTAGTTCTAGTAAACTATGAAGTTTAGTGCTGGATTTATTGTCAGAAATGGTAGTTCACCAGTATAAAAATCATTTCATGTGTTGAACTTCATTGAGCTCCAGCAATGTTACAATGAATTTTGCAATAGAGCTTTATTTAGAGTAAATTCTGATCTTATTTTCAGGTACCTCTACTTTGTTCACTGTATTCTTAGTTACTAGTAGTAAATGCAATCTACCTCAGCGTCTACGATGATGCAAGTAGCTAGTGCAAAATTCATGCTCGTTATGACATCATGTCCTACCCCTCTGGTGCTGTACGTATAACCATCTTCCTCTTTTCTGATTGGATTATTAACTTATCCGTTAGGAGTTGTTCATTACAAAATTGTTATTAAAATAAATAACAGAATTTTGAAGTGTGACTCATCATACAATTTCCCAAGTACAACACTATGTGGTTATCATTTGTTTTACTTCCTAATACCGAAATACTGTGACATTGGCTTTGTACATACCATATGCTTAAAAATTGAACCTACCTTAAAGCATTGGCTCAACTGTACACCTACAAGTAACTGGTGAATGGTGTATAGCGAAAATGGCCCAGATGTTTTCATTAGAGACAACAAACTTGCCATTCTCATATTTTTTACTGAATATAGGAAAATTGTATCCTAAAAAGAGCAGTGTGTGAATCAGCACTTCATTTATCCAGCATTAAAAGAATCAGCACATCAATATGCAGCAGCAATAAATTTACAAAATCAGTGTTTTTTATACTAGTAATTGTTTATTGTTTCTATAAGGTTTCAATTACATCAGGGTTGCATCATCACGCATCATCACCAGTTACTTATTACAGTCCCAGTTCTCAGCTACTTTACATCATCTCCTCGCCGGTATAAGCTCGACCCGAGCTTCTGCACTAGGCTTCTTTCGACTTCTTAGAAAATATCGGTGCTCATCATTGGTTGTATCTGTTGATGTGACTTCCTTAACTTGGGAAGCACTTGTTGGTGGAACTTCTGCTGGATTAGTTGAACTAGTCTGTGATGGCTCTGGTAATGACTCTGCTGGAAAAGTTCCTGTGGCTGTTGGCTCTGGTAGTGACTCTCTGTCCATGATCTTTGGTCCGGGTGTTGATTGATGTTTCATTTCAGCGTCCAGGTTCTCCAATTGCTTCAGCACTTTCTTTGGTGGTCTACCAGGTTTTGATCGCTTGTTCCCATACCAGAAGAAGCCTGTTGGTAAGGATGGAGGACAAGGTTGTACTCTGGATTGATGGACTTGAATGGCCGGATCATCAGGGAAATAAATCTTGGTCACTACAACATCTGGGTCATCTTGGGACACTATCCGGTATGGTCCATGCCAAGGCTGAGAGAGTTTCCTGTTTTTTCCAGTCTCATCTTGAGAAAAGTAGATTAATACCCAATCTCCAACTTTGGATTTAGATGGTTTAGCTGATTTGTCATATTGGGTCTTGTACCGCTTCTGAGAGATCTTGTTAGCTTCTTTAGCTAGGTTCCTAGCAGTTGATAGGGACAGTACCATCTGTTCCCGATAATCATTCAGATTGGTAGCCTTCAGTGATCTGGTTGGCAGTAACGCAGCTTCAGTGGGAGTGCGACAATCAAAGCCATACAACAAAAATGATGGCTTCTCCCCTGTGGAACTGTGAGGGGTGTTACGATAAGCCCATAAAACTCCACTGAGATACTGGTCCCACTGCATCCCGAACTTAGCTGCGTGCTTCCTCAACATGGTCTTGAGGGTTCTGTTAAATCTTTCTATGGCCCCATTACACTGTGGGTGATTTGCTGTAGTGTTTAACTTCTCTATTCCAAGCATTCTACAGACATCTTTCATAAGATACGATAACAAGTTGGTTCCTCTATCAGACAAAACAGCTTCAGGTACACCAAAACATGGGACTATTTCTTCAACCAGTAATCTTGCTATACGCTCTGTCTTCTGGTCTGGAGCAGGGAAGACCATGGGCCACTTGGTAAACAGATCTTGAAAAACAATCACATAACGGTTCCCTCTAGTGGTGACAGGTAGTTCCATGATGTCTACTCCAAGTATTTGGAAGGGACGCTCAGTAGCAATGGGTTGTAGTAGTGGTTTCTGTCTCCTTCCTGTACCTTCTACTATGGCACACTGTGGACAGTTGTCAGCATACTTCATCACATCAGTATACATATGTGGCCACCACCAACACCGTATCACACTCTTGTACAACTTGGGTCCTGAGAAGTGACCAGCCAATGGTCCATCATGGTGTTCCTGCATTATTCTATGACGCAAATGCTGTGGCACCACCACTCGTGAAATCTCAGTCTGCTTGGGACCTACAAAGTATAGCACATTGTTACACAAAGCATACAGAGTTGACTCAGCTACTATTTTCTTGGCCAGAGTAGCATCTCCTGGTAGTGTTCCATCTCTTAGGTAGAGAATAATTGAACTCAGTTCTGGATCTTTCATCTGCTCATCACAAAATGCAGTACTATTATGCTCCGCTTCTCTGGGTTCCTCTTGTAGCACATCACTGATAGTGGCTGGTAGCTCACAAGAGATGGCTGCAACTTGTACCTCAGTGTTACTATCTTTATCTGAGGGTGCAGCCATGACCGGCTGTCTAGAGAGACAATCAGCATGTGGGTTCTTTTTACCTGACCGATGAATTATGTCAATGTGCTTGATGCCGCTACCATAGACTTTACTCCACCATCTCGCGTGTCTTCCAGTGAGGTTTGGTGCACCAAGAATGGCTCTGACTGCAGCATGATCTGTAAAAACAATAACATTATGACCATACAGATAGTAGCGGAAATGGGTAACAGCCCATACTACTGCAAGGGTCTCTAGATCGGTTATGGCATAATTTGCTTCAGCATTGGATATGGATCTGCTGGCATAAGCAACAGGATGTAGCTTCAGATCATCTTGATATTGCGATAGTATGGCACCCAGTCCCAGTTTGCTTGCATCAGTCTCCAGTGTGAAGTCCTTGGTAAAGTCAGGGTAAGCAAGCAGTGGTGAAGAGGACAGTTTCACTCTCAAGGATTCAAATGCCACTTCACATTCTGCTGACCAGCTAAACACTGCTCCTTTCCTAGTGAGGGCATGAAGTGGATGGGCTACTTTAGCATAGCCAGGAATAAACCTTCGATAGTACGAAGTCAAACCAAGGAACTGTCTCAACTGTTTCAAGGTGGTGGGTTGAGGAAAATTTCTCACAGCTTCCAAGTTACGATTATTGGGCTGGAGTCCACAAGGTGTCACAATATGTCCCAGATATTCAACCTCCTTGCTCAATAACTTGCATTTACTAGGGTTGAGCATCAGTCCAGCTTCCCTTAGTCGATCAAACACAGCTCGAAGATGTTTGATGTGATCTTGCAGAGTCTCAGAAAACACTATCACATCATCCAAGTAAACAGAGACAAATTCAACTGTAGATGATGTCTGTAATCCGGACAACACTCGCTGCATCAAACGTTGAAAGACTGCTGGGGCATTGGTAACCCCGAATGGCATCACTCGGAACTCAAACAAGCCCTTATGAGTGATAAATGCGGTCTTCTCCTGGCTGTCATCACTAACTTTAATCTGCCAGTATCCAGACTTGAGATCTAATGTACTAAAATACTTTGATTTCCCCAGTTGGTCAAGCAGGTCATTAATTCTTGGAAGTGGAAAAAGATCTGGCTTTGTTAGTGAATTCAGAGCTCTATAATCCACACAGAACCTAAGTGTTCCATCTCTTTTCCTCACTAATACGACGGGGCTTGCCCATGGACTTTCAGATGGCTGGATCACATTGTTTTGCTGCATCTTATTAAGTTGATCGGCTATCTCTTGCCGAGCCCCAAAAGGGACTCTTCTGACTGGTTGCTTCCTTGGCTGTGAATCTCCAGTGTCAATTTTGAACTCGACTAAATCAGTCTCTCCCCTTTCATCATCACTCAGGCTGAATACATCATGGTACTCAGATAAAATCTTACTCAACTGCGTGGACTTATCATCAGATAGCTCTCTGTTAGACTTTATTAAGATTCCTCTAAGCTGTTGCTGTCTCCATCGTATATGCTCATTAGAGCTAAGATGGTTATTGGACAATGTATTTATAGTCCTTACGTTCAACTGTCCAGAAGCTGGTTGTAACGACTCTGGCATACTAGGTGAAGAAACATCAGAAATAGTAGCATCATCTTCAAAGCAACACTTCTGGTCTGACAATTGACTCTTCTCTATAGTTGATTCCACCTCCACCTCACTAGCACATGCAAGCTTGATACTACTCTTCAGTTGATAAGGTGTTTTGCTGTTGTTGGAAACTATTACAGTGGTTCGTCCCTCTTGATTAACATTCACCAGAGAATCATCAATGCTCAAACAATCACCAGGTAAGTATTCTGACTCTATCAGAACATGTCCTCTCACTGCTTCAACCTCCACTGGTACAGCTGCTGAATAATAAGCTGGTAGTCGAACAGCAGTAATCAGTTTCACTCGTGCAGGCTGAGTTTTAGAAATATCGCCAACATCATTCGAAGGTGGGTATCCATCACTACTTATCAATTTTGACTCACTTTCCTTAGCCTCGGGCAGAACATGAATAGCTGGAGTATCAGAAGACTGATTCATATCTACTACTGGAATCTTATCACTAGTAGAATCACAGCTACTCTGATCAGAAATTGAGGCTTCATTAATGCTAATTGGGAATTCCTTCTTTTCTTTCAGAGGTTTCTCTTCACTAGTAGGCTGACACCTCTCAGCTGACTTCACACTGGGGTGATAACTCACAATTCCCAAGAGGTGACAAACTTCTTCTGACAATAGTAATTCGTCAGGTGCAACTAGCTTGATATAAACAGTAGTAACAATTGCCTTCTCACTAAAACTAAGACTCATCTTCATCTGTCCATCTAGTCGTATTGGTTTCTGGTCATAAGTGCAGGCTCTAATCTGTTTAGCAACTTCAAGATCTTGTACATTCAAGCCAGCTTTTGAAACTATGTTGTAGAATTGATCTCCTCTTAGTATTGTGATATCGGATCCAGTATCTATAACACCAGTTATGGGAATTCCTTCAATGTTGACTTCCACACTACGGGATCCACACTTAGGGTGACTGTGAGGAGTAGCTCGAATTACATTAGCACCAGGTCTAGAACTAGATGATTTAGTCTGTGTTGACTTCTTACCAGAGCTCTCGGTCTTTGGCTGTTGACATTGCCAAGCCAAGTGATTTGGGCTGTCACAAATGTAACATCTTCGTTGTTTCTGCTGTAAGACTGGGCTGCTACTATCTTTCTGCGACCTGTTCCCTGGCTTCCAGTACCAGCTTCGTGAGGTTGTAGGCTGCTTGTAGGTTGAGCCAATGATCGATTGCTTAGCATTCTTCAAGTAATGCTGCTTCTTCTTAAGCTCATTGAGCCTCCTCTCCTCTCTCTTGGCTGCTAAACAAAGCTCCTTGTAGTTCTGGGCACCAGACACAGATGGTGCCTCCATCAAAGTGTAGAGTAGGCCCTCCTGTAGTTGCCCAAAGAGTAACATCTCCCTTGTCTCATTGGAAAGTTGTTCACGCCCAAATCCAGTCTGGAACACCTGTTCTAGTCGACCTATGAAATCTGAAACAGATTCATTTGTGTGCTGTGAAATGTGACGGAAATCAAGAGCTGCCAAAGTATGATTTCCCGGGTCTAACCTCTCCTTCAGAGCAGCTATGGCAGCTTGGTATGTCCTCTTATTCTCTGGCTGTAGTAGTTTCCACTGTTGCACTGCTCTTCCTCTCAAGTAGCCAGCCAGCTGCATCAGTGACTCTTCAGTGGTCCACTCATTCCACTGGGCTGCTCTCTCTAGTGTCAGTAGCCAATCCTCAAAAGTTACTGTGACCTCTTCAGCATTGAAAGGATCTATTGGGGGTGCTTTCCCTCGGCGAGAATAAGTCTGACTGTCGGTAGCCGGCTTACTACAGTTAGCAATTCCAATAGAGTTTATAGGTCTGCTGACAGAAAGGGCATCAGATAACGATGCACTTATATTGGTTACCTCTTGACCAGTTGAAGGTAAGCTCTGCTCATAAGCACTTCCTAGAAAACCACTCCGTTCATGTTTGTTCAACTGTCCCTGGGTTGTTGTTGGTATGCAGCTGGTAGGTAATGGCCATGGCTGTTGGAAAGGATTAGATGTGGCTGCTCTTGTTGTGACAGGTAAAATATCAGCTGATGTTGTTGTCACATGTCCCAAAGGTAAGGATGTTGTTGTTGTTGTTGTTAGTGGTGCTACAGGTACAAAGGTCTGACCTCTGTGTTGCTCTGGTGTTGTTGAAGCCATAGTAGTTGGATAACAAGTAAAATTAACATCAGGGCTTCTCTGGAGACCTCCTCCAGGTAGGTTGTCTCGAGCAATTCCTGTAGGAAAAGAAACACTTTTACCATCAAGTAAACTCACTGACTCCTCCTTGAGAAGTTTAGCAGTATCACTCAGAATTTCTGGCCTCTCCAAACTCGACAGTTTCAACCTGGCTAGCTCCAGCTCTCTCACTTGCAACTGTTCCCTCAGAAGTTGCAGCTCCTTATCTTTCTCGGACATAGCATTATCGTACTGTATTAGTTGCTCACAGTTTTCCTGCCAGAGTTCCAGGATCCTATCCTGGGCGATACTGAGCTCAGCCTTCAGATCATCTATTTCACCTCTCATTAACTCGAGTTTGGCACTTAAAGCTCCACTCTCTTCCTCTCTCACTTGAAGAAGATTACGTAATTGGGTTACCTCAATTGCTAGACTCTCCAAGTCCTTTGCTATGTCCAAATCTTCAAGCTCCTCGCTAGAAGTAGACACCATACTGGAAGCCATACTAGATGCCCTTCTGGATACTCTGCTAGATCCTCTACTAGGCAAGGCTGGCAGTGGTGGAGCAATCAAAAATGTACCCTCCATGTCTCTCAGTGAAACTAGTTCTCCTTCCTCAGTCAGGGAAATAATGACTTGAACTTGTGCTTCTTCACCACGGGTTTCTGCTATCCTTCCAGTAATCATTACTTCAAGGTCACTTCTTGGGGCTGCTGCTGGCAAGTCAAGGGCTCTTGCCAAGTGCTGAATGTGCTGGAGTTTTAGCCTTTTCGAGCTTAAAGGGTAGGCTGTCCCTTTCACTGTTCCAACTGTATTGTCCATTCTCACTAAAAGAAATTCTCCTACACTGAAAGCCAAAAAGCCAAAAGTTCATGGGAGTTGTCTCTTTACAGTAAGCTGTATGTTATACCAGCAGTACCTGTCTTGTTGACCTTTTCCTCCCTGTCCTTCTTGCTAAAGCCAAGAGTTCAGTTTCTTGCCAATTACTACACAAAGTAAGCCTGCAAGATCTCGGTAGGACCTCCACTGTGAATCAGCACTTCATTTATCCAGCATTAAAAGAATCAGCACATCAATATGCAGCAGCAATAAATTTACAAAATCAGTGTTTTGTATACTAGTAATTGTTTATTGTTTCTATAAGGTTTCAATTACATCAGGGTTGCATCATCACGCATCATCACCAGTTACTTATTACAGTCCCAGTTCTCAGCTACTTTACAAGTGTAATGTAATGCATCTTTGACAATATGTGTTACGACGGTTGTTACCAGACGACAATTTCCAATCGAGTGGACCACCAAATCGAGTGTTTACAAGGAGGATCGAGCCCAGCCTAACAGATTACTGATAGTCCTATACTAAAGCCGCCATGTTAACTTCACACACGTGAGTAATCTGTAATTATTTTACACGGCGCATGCAATATTCACTACACACACCCCCAGGTTGGACATCTTGGGGCCAACTATACAACTAAATACAACAATAAATGATACAATAGTCAACTGTTCCTACGACGCTGTTCTCCAACTATGGCAGCTTGCTGGCGTGGCCTTGTTACTTGTGGAGTTGAATCCAAAGTTGAACTGTTAGTTTGTCCAATAAGGGGTGAACTGTCTCTTGATCCGGTAAGTGCATCATTGAGTGAAGCTTCCTGTCGCACCTCAATCGGAAATAGGTGCTTGACACTCCTTCGTAACAACTTGTTGTTCCTTTGAGATTCTGGAACTCTGACGATAGCTGCTCTAACGTTACCATCCTTGCCTGTCAAAAGCTTGTCGATAACACCCAACTTCCAGAATAACTGTCTACATGTGTCACTCTTCACAATTACAACATCGCCTATTTGGATTAAGGGTTTACCATACTTCTTTGTATTTAAGTTGTGACTTTCCCTGAGATTGAGGAGGTAGTCTCGCCTCCACTGGTTCAAGAATTGGTTCTACAGATGTCGGTGATGTTTCAGCTTCTTGATCAGCGACTGGTGAGTACTGACAATCTCAAAGTGTTCATCGTTCACTGCAGTAGTTAATCTCCTTCCATTAATAAGATGCGAAGGACACAAGCTTCCCTTGATTCCGTCTTGATCATCCGACAAGTAAGTCAGAGGACGAGAATTAATGATGCCTTCAGTCTCTACTAATAAAGTACCAAGCTGGTCGTAAGTTACATGGCTCTTTCCTATACTCTTCTTCAGGCTACGTTTGACACTTCTCACAAGTCGCTCATAAAACCCACCCCACCAAGGAGCTCTCTCAACAATAAACTTCCAGGCAACCTTTCTAGTGCTCAAATAATCATTGACTTTCTGTGACCGAGCAATTTTCAAAATCTCTTTCGACGATCTTTGGAAGGTTTTAGCATTATCAGAAACCAAAGTTATAGGTAAGCCCCTTTGGCCTACAAACCTGCGAAAGGAAAGAAGAAATGAGTCTACTGACATGTCTGGTGTTAATTCCAAGTAAATCGCTCTAGTTGAACAGCAGGTAAACAAACAGACATATGTTTTCTCTGAACTGGATTTGGATTTCACAAGTATTGGACCTGCAAAATCAATGCCTGTATGACAGAATGGGGGGTCTTCAGATGTACGAAAATCTGGTATGTCCAGTGGAACTGAGGAAGAATACGATGCTCCTTCTAATTTGTTGCATACCACACACGACGAATCACCTTCTGTACTGTTTGTCTTCCCTTCAAGATCCAATACCTTTCACGAAGAGTAGCCAATGTGTCAGCAGTGCCACTATGCTTGATTTCTCTGTGCACGTGTTGAATAAGCAACTTGACCCAGGCATGGCTAGAAGGAAGTAAAACAGGGTTCTTACTGTCAACATTTAACAAGGCATTGTTAATTCTTCCTCGGCACCGAAGCAAACCATGATCATCGATGAACAGTCCAAATTGGCTAACTCGTAGAGGAGCCACATAGGTTTCATTTGTTTGACAGTATGTTAATTCAACACCAAACGACTCAGATTGTACTGACCGTATCCAGAGTTCTTCGGCCACTTTCACATCGGTTGCAGTAATGAATGGTGAAGTCTGAACAGCTTCTCTGTGTTGGCCCTGTCGTCTCAATAGATTTACAAATCTTTGCACATATGCTGTTACACACAACAACTTATTAAGAGAACTGAACCTAGTACAATCAATTATTGTGTGCACACACCTTAAGCTCATTGGAACTCAGCAAAACATAAGTAGTACACATTGGATACTTGATTACTTCAGCTTTAGTGATTTCATCAGGTGGATAGGCATCAGCCCTTGGCCATTGTTGCTCCGGTTTTCTCAGGAAATCTGGGCCATTCCACCACAAGGAACAGTTTGCAAGTTTGGTCCCACTTATTCCCCTAGAAGGGATGTCAGCTGGGTTCAGATTGCCTGGACAAAACTGCCACTTCTCATGATCAGAGAGATTACGTTTCTTAACAACACGATGGTTGAGGTACTGCTTCCAGGGTTTCACAGTTCGTATCCAATGTAAGGCCGTCATAGAATCAGTCCAGTAAAATGGGATGAAGTTCTCAGATAAGGAAGTAACAATGTTGGCCATAAGACGACTAAGGATAGCTGCACCCATCAACTCCAGACGAAGAATGGTCAACCTCTTCAGAGGTGACACACGGGTCTCACAAGCCACCAAGGACACCTCAACCCTTCCATCACTGTAAGCACATCTTAAGTAAACGACAGCTGCAAAGCATGTTCAGAGGCATCACAGAATCCATGTAATTGAACTGATCTAGTAGGACTTCTGAATCTGAAATAACATCTACTGACATAAACCTTATTAAGGTTACTTATCTCAGACATTATGGCTGTCCATTTCAGTAACAACTCACCTGAAAGTTGTGTGTCCCAATCTAGCTTGTCTTGACACAAGGACTGAAAAAGAATCTTGAGCTGTATTACAAATGGACTGACAAATCCCAACGGGTCAAATATCTTGGCAGTTAACCTTAAAATCACTCTCTTAGTCACTGACTCAGAACTTACATGGCATGCCAAATGTGTCAAATCAAACCTGAAGGTATCAGTAGTATGATCCCATATCACTCCAAGAATTCTGGAGGGTTGATTCATTGTTGCAACACAGTGACCAGTGACTGTTCCAGCATAGCTTTCATCGTCTTCTACGATTGGTCCCGACAAATGAAGTCCCCTTTGATCTTCCAATGGCATAATCAAGTGTTCAATTTGCTTCATCAATTTGGGATAGTTGGATTTCCACTTTCTCAAATTCATTCCTCCTGCAGCCATAACTTCTCTGGATTTCTTGAAGAATTCCGTAGCCTCATTGATGTCAGAAGCTCCGGTCACTAGATCATCTACATAGAAAGACTTCTTGAGCTGTTTTGTCAATTCAGGAAGCTCTGACTGGTATTTATCAATGTGGTGCATAAGCACCTCCCCCAGGATGGTTGGTGAAGGTCGCAACCCAAAAACTAATCGTGTGAATTGTAAGTGTAATAGTTCATAAGGTGACTTCAGTGGATCCTTAGCCCACAAAAAGCACAGAAAATCTGTATCCTTGTCATCAACACCTACCATCAAAAAAGCCTTTTCAATGTCAGCAGTAATCGCAATCTTGTGCCAACGAAATCGAATTAAAACATCAAACAATTTTGGAATGTGGTTTGGGCCAGTCTCTAAACAGTCATTTAAGGACGGTTCACTGTTGAAAGCTCTGGCAGAGCCGTTATAGACAATATGCAACTTGGTAGTCTGACTAGCTTGACGAAACACACCATGGTGAGGTAAATAATGTACATTTTAGTGAGTCATACCTGGTCAACCTGGCTCAACTACCTCAACCACATCACAATCTAATTGATCCTTGATTATCTTGTTATACTCGAGTAGCAAGTCTGGAGTGTGCTGTAACCTGCGCAGTAAGTCTCTGAGTCGACTTTCACATAGAGCAGGGTGATCAGGAATTTCAGCACGGTCATCGTTCCAAGGGAGACTGATACTGTAACGACTATCATTAAACGAAATGGAGGGTACAAAGGAAGTAGAAGTGATTGATTTCACTGGCATGTCTACAATACCAAGGGACTTCAATTCCCAGAAATCACGCAAGGAGTCATGCAATACATCATTCCTGTTATCACAAATTGTACACATAGAGGCTCCCGAGATCACTACATTCATGTGGTTAAAAGGACCAACATCCTGTGAGTCAATTGGTCCTGATAATAGCCACCCTAGTTTACAATTGACTGCTGCCAAACCTCCCTCCTCTCTTACAACCTCGCCTGTCACAATGCTCCAGTAAAAGTTGGAACCAATCAGATTGTCGATCTCTCCCTTAGGCTTAGCACACCGATCTGCCAATAGAAGGTCACAGAGTTGGGGATGATTGTCTATATTGATAGCAGAAGGAAGTGGTGAACAGATAGCGGGAGAAGTCAATGCAGATATGGAAACTGTTTCATCTTGATCTAGTCCTCTTAGATAGAGTTTTACCACAGCACAAGATTGAGTCTTATACCCATTGTTTCCAAACGTGATCAAATGAAGCTTCTCAATTTTGGTTTGCCTCAGACCTAGTTGGGTTTACAACTTCTCAGTTACATACGACAGCTGACTGCCACTGTCAAACAATATACGCACACATACCGACGCATCACCAGGATTAACCGAGGCGAAGGCATGGGCGGTCTGCAAGAGCACAGTCTGTTGGTTCTTTGCAACGCTAGCAGAACTGGTGGAGATGGTTCCTTCACTTTGTCCATTATTCACATTCCCAGCACCAGATTGGTGGACAACTCCACTATTGGGTCTGTCTGTGTTGCCTGATTCATTTGCACGCTCACATATGGACTGGTGATGCTTTCTTCCACAATTCCAACAGGTTCTGGTGGAGCTACACTCTCTTGACTTGTGACTGGTTTTAAAGCAGTTAAAACATCTCCCTGATCTTAACAATATTGACTTGCGTTCTTGTGGGGATTTAACCTTTGGACAGGAGGCAGAGTAGTGTGGGTCATTACAGTAGGCACACTTAACTGCAGAGTTGCTTAGCAACAGAGCAGAAGCTGATGGAGGCAAAGAAGGAGGCGACTTAGGATTTTGGGATTTTGGACCACAGTACTTTACAAGATCAGCAGACTCTCTTGCTTAAACTTCCTTCTTCAACACTCCCATCAGCTCGTCAATCTCCCACACTTCCTTGGTTGTGTCACGAATGAAATGCAGACGTAGTTCTGGAGGTAATTTAGTCATTACAATAGGTACTAGTAAACTGCCATATTGATCTGATTTAATGCCCAATGCTACAAGCCCTCTAATGTGAACAGTTACCTTATCATAAACAAATTTCATGGAGGACGGTTTTTCAATAGTGCAAGAAGGTAATTTGATTAGCTCTTCCATATTTGCATTTATTATTTGCTTGGGTTTGCCAAAACGCTCTTGTAACAATTGTACAGCAGCTACATAATTGTCTTCATTCAGAGTTAGCCCTTGGATAGTTCGGTGAGCGGGGCCCCGAGTAGGGAACTTAAATAGTTGAACTTATCCACCACAGCTATGGTGTTGTTATCATGTACAGCAGATTTGTAAGAATCCCAGAATGCACTCCAGGTAGTGATGTCCCCACAAAATTTCTGTAAAGTGAGCTTGGGTAGTCGAGGTTTCACAACTACAGCTTCTTCTTACACAGAGGGTCTTGTTGGGGATCCATGCGAATTCTCTCTTTTGAGAGCCTCGTCTACCTTCCGCTTTGCCCCAATTATCTTAGCGGTTATTGATTCCGTGTCTTCTATTTCACGGTCTACGTCTTCCTCAGGACACAAGGCCACGATTTCACCATTGAGAATACTGAATACTTTCAATTTTCCATCGAGCTGCTCAGAAATTATCCTTAATCGATCAATTTCTGGTTCCACAGGTTCAACTAGTGTATCGATTTCTTTGATTAATTTAGTCAGAACGCCTCGATGACCTCGACGAATTAATCTCAGTCTCTCTAGCTTCTTCCGCTCTTCTTCGATGGCCATACAACAGTCTGGTGATTGAGATATCGAACGACTAAAGAAGACAAAACAAATAACGGCGTCAACGATTGGATCACTCCACCTTATCGGGTACCGTTCACGGTAAAGAGAAAGGTGTACCGCACCACGGTACCAGGTAATTCGCCTCTGGTTAGAAAATCACTAAGCACATGTAAGTGGATCAGTAGTGTCGTGCCCCACGTTGGGTGCCAGATGTTACGACGGTCGTTACCAGACGACAATTTCCAATCGAGTGGACCACCAAATCAAGTGTTTACAAGGAGGATCCAGCCCAGCCTAACAGATTAATGATAGTCCTATACTAAAGCCACCATGTTAACTTCACACACATGACTAATCTGTAATTATTTTAAACGGCGCATGCAATATTCACTACAATATGTAAAAATTAACTTGCAGTTTTTTTTCCAATGCAAATTTGCAAGAATGGTACATATTACTCTTAAGGTACTGTATTTGTGCATGTCATATGTATTTCCAGTGAATTAGTTGTATGCTATCACATCCTTGTGTGTCATATGCTATTCAGGTAATATTTATCCTTAAATATATTGTAGTTTCTGACTACAATGTGTAATATTTCAACACCTTGCAAAATTGGAACTGCTTAAGACTAATACAGCCCTGATAATGCAACAAGTTGGAATCTTGAAGCTAAAACTCTTTGGAATGTTGTCTAACTTAAAATTTTTTAACCAATTATAATGCGACATTTTATTATTCCAAATAGGTAGTGATGTCACGTCTTTGTTATATTCGGATACAATGCAGTTAATGGCTCCAGAGGTGATCACAGCTGGACAGAGAGGGTGTGGTCCTCCTGCCGATATCTGGTCACTGGGTTCTACTGTGGTAGAAATGGCAACTGGTAAACCACCCTTCTATGATGTAAGTACTGGTGGGGGTGCAGAAAGACAAAAAAAATGTACAAACAAACATACATAACAAACACACACACTTTTCGGAAAACAATTTCAGTAAGCCAGGTGTGCGCCCAGTTTAAAAAAAGAAAGTAAAATTTAAAACACGGGTATGTATACAGCAATTGTAATCAATGCATGTAACCATTAGTAATTTCACAAGCAAAGGTGTATATAAATAGCACAAGAATACTTGTTTAGTTTTACTTGTTAGCTATTATAGTTACACTGTGACCCATGTCAAAAAACATTGTGGAAGAAAATAGATACATGAGTTATTAAAAGATGTCATAGAGAAGCAGCAATTTTATGTTTTTAAACTGCACACAAACATACATCATATACACCCATGTGAGTAAAACTTTGTTCGCTAAAATGAGCCTTATATGATAAATGTGACTGAATTTTGGAAAACCGTCAATATATGCACAAAAGTACTTTTGTGATAAAACGCATCTAAAAACTATGGGTAAAAAATGCAAGCTCCAGAAAAAAACTACGCAAGTTTTTATCGCCTCGCTGGTGGGCGAATTAAGCCGCCAATGGATAAATCCTAGGCATAATCGTGTTCGCCTGTCCATAGGGAGTACAGAAATCTTTGTTTCATCTCCATACACGAAAGGATTCCAAAGTTACAGACATTTGTTTACGTTGCGGTGACGAAAGAATTTACCGACGATCGTTTTTCAGTGAATTTGCTTTCCTTCTCAAACAAAGAAGCATGCCTGGGGAAAAGACTATACCTTGGTGGATGCACAAATTCATGGCAAACATAATGAGCCAAGATTCAATTCCGTACGTCGTTGTGTCAGTAAGTTATGATGGTTTATGTAAGCGCCTGTAGATTCTTTTCTCGATAGCTTCTGTACATATCAAATTATTTGCTCGTCCGGCTGTCTAGTGTTGTATTTCCAACGTTGCTTAACTTAGGAAGCTGAAACTTGGCTAGTCCATTCCTCTGTCCCTGTAGAAAACAAAGAACAAATAAAATGTATTTTGAAAATTGTGCGGATATTGATGGTTTTCTAAAATTAAGTCACAAATAAAGGCCATATAAAGCCTGTATTAAACTTCTGTGCAGGTAAGCATTGATTTAAGATGGCTAATACATGCAGGTTTGAAATAGGGGTGAAACGATTTTATAAGGACACGGTGAAGACCTTTCCCAATGGGCTCTACAGACGTCAAACAGCCGAAAACAACACAGCTGACCTCCTAGGCTACTGGGTATAACGAATTCCTTCAAGTTGAAATGGGAGCATGCCTGTATGTACATACACAAACAAAAATAGGGGAGTTTAGTATAAGCATCTAGGAATGCAATTAGCGTTACTTGCATATTGTGCAACCACTGGATGCTCTGGATGCCCATAAAAATGTATTGAAGCCATTGGGAAAACGATGATAACCGACAATAAAACCTCCGTTGCTTACAAAGTATACGGTATGTTCCAATTTTCTGTACATAGATAGGAACTACGTTGATTTCCCTTTCGTTTCGTGGTTGCCTGCTGTTAATAGGATAAAGGGTTATCGAGTTATGGAGCCGTAAAGTTAAAGATTTTACAATACAACGCTTTCCAAGGCTGATACTTCTGAGTTTCTACTGGAAAACCACTCAGAACTGATTGGCAAAGCTTGGTAATAGATAATTTCATTGATTCCATGGATTATGAACGCTACAATCGACCAGACGGGCCAACAAGCAAACATGAAGTTTAACACGCTTGCAAACACTATCCAGGTGATCCTAATGCTTGTTCTTGTGTTGTTCTTCAATCAAAACGTAGAAACAAGCATCTGCTTGCTTTCCTCGAAATCAGAACACTTTTTCGCCAGGCGTTTTCAACTTCAGAAGCTTGTAACTAGCTAACCACATACCCTATGACGAGCAGACAACCACCAAAACGCGTAGAAATCAATGTAGTTTCAGGAGCTGTTTACAAGACTAGCGTATCTCCTTTTGTTACCGGATAACAAAGGTTTTAGTGTCCGTGGTCATCTGTTTCCCAATGGTTTCTGTACATTTTTATGGCTAACCACAGCATCCAGTGGTTGCGCAACAGCAATTAACAGACCAATTAAAATATTTCCGCTTATGCTAAACTCGTCTATTAAGAGCAGCTTGTGCCTGGAAAATTTGCATAATAAAATGTTATTGACGAACTATAAGACAGTTAAGAAGATACATCTGTGCATTATTAGTGGGTTAAAACAGTTTGTTCAAGGTACACCTCCTTAGCAGTGTTTAGCAACATAATTACAGAATTACAAAATATTCATCAATTACAAAATACAAATTACTATGATGCAATTGTGTATGTAGCAACAAAGCAAAACCCAATATAAATATTAGTTTAGTACACTGTTAATTAATTCCAGTTTGGTTTGTTTGCTGCATGGCGCCTGGTTTTCAGAAGTAACACAACATCAAAAACTTGTTTATTTTACCAGTGCCAAGCTGAAGTACACGCTCAGCTACACAACCACAAACTTTTCATAATTTATATACCAACCAAATCTCCATGAGATTGATTGTTTGGGCCAAAACTTGTCCATCTAAAAATAACCAGCTATCTGGTACATAGTGGAATGCTTTAAATAGTTTTGAATTCTATGTTTGGTATTTTGTATTTGCTTATATAAAATCCTCAGCTCCAGGTCCAGTAGCATAGTAAAGGCTTGATAACATGCCTTGAAGTCTTCCATAATCTGTACATCATGGTCAGCATAGAGTGATACTTCAAACTAAATTATTCCTCCTCTTTGTGTTTGTTGTTATTCAACAATTCAATGTGTAACCAAATATCTTGTTGTGTAAAATTATATGAACATTTCAACAAACCAGCTATCTAGGTGTAGTGCATGGCATGGGTTAGAGCTTCAGATACAAGGGGTGTAATAGCTAATAAAGACCATTGGACCATAGATACTAAATATATAATAGATTGGAAACACAACACATTTTACAGTTACAGGTTCGGTACGGTCACGTGAGGATATTTACGGGGCACAGCAGCACTTTCAATAGGCACAATACATTTTTGTCGACTTCGCCCAGAGTTTTGTCGAAAACAGATATCTTGTTCACTTCATTCGTATTTTATTTGCACTCTCAAAGGTATGAACTTTTCTTTAGTATAACATGTATCACTAGACTCATTTTCAAAAAGCCAGGAAAACCCCCACAACAACTATCATGTAATCATTCTTTCGCTTCGCTTATGGAAAGCTGCTGTACAGAGCTACATAACAATAATTATGTGCGATGTGGCGAAACTGTTCAACACTTCTAGAACTCCATATGTAATACGCCCTACGCACTAAAACCCCCACGCTAGTTTTTAAACGTAAACTTTGCATTCTTTCCTTCACACTTTCTGTTGTACAAAACGACAGTTATAAACCAATAAATAGTTGAATCTTTTAGCAATAATTTAACGCTTTATAAGACCTGTAATAGTAGCCTCAGTGTTAAGAACAACTGCAGTTTGTACACTTGTTAATGTTGCCATAAATCACGTGACTGTACCGAGCCCGTAACCGTAAAATGTATTGCATTTCTAATCCATTCTAGTATCTATGATTGGACCTACCCAGAAGTTACAACACTTACATCTTACCACATAACTACACTAATGTTATTTACTAATGTTAGTACTCACACATGAACATTTAACAAAAATTTTCAAGAATCATTTTTAATTTGTATGAACTCTCTCGTGTTATGTTCAACATAAAGTTTCCTATCATCCTCTAAGTTACATGCACATCTGCTTCCATTTTAATATTGAGTCTTTGAGTATGAGTTGGTTGTGGTTACACTGATGGTGAAAATTCAGTTTGAAACTTGTAATATATACCTTGTGGTACTGTTTGTAGTAGATGTAACCATAGATAATAGAGTAAAGGGATAGGAAACGCAAGCGATTTCCGGTTTGATTTCCGTTACGCGTGACTTGAAAGGACAAGACAGTTTTGTGAGAATTAGTGTTCTAAGCAGCGTAAATAGTAATCCAACAGACTACAGTAAGTATTTAGGCCTATGTGAGAGATTTTGGCGAGAGAATTAAGACCGTAGATTTTGTAACAAAGCGTATCGCATTAACCGTGATTGTTACACGCTGTCACACTTTCGCTCATCGTACCTTCATGCCTCGTCCATACCGCTTCTTTTATAGCCGGTTCCACTTTCGAATCTTGTGGTAAGCTAGGCATGTCACCAACACAGTCTTTTACCGTTGCGTTGTACTGCAAGGTGGTTTAAACTTTTGGTTAAAAATGGAAGATACTTAGTCGTTTCTTCAAGCAACAGTTCCTGTTCTGCTCCGATATTTCCTCTGGTTCCCTCTGTTAAATGGTAAGGAATAGGTTTATCACAGTTAAAAGGATAGAATATATTTACAAAGAAAGTAAAGTGGTTTAAAGTAATTTTTGGGCCGTTTTTTTCACTTTCAATCTCCTTTAATTTTGCGTATAACTTCCTTGAGGGTTGGTACCATCCTATTTCCCTCGATTACTTACTTGAGTTCACTGTAGCGAAGTTTCACAGTCGTTGGTTACAAAATTCTGTCGTTACAACAATTTGTTTCTCTTTGATACAAGCGCAGCAAGCGTAACGAGTATGTTCGTGACGTACTACACGGAATTTCAATAGAAATGTACGTATTTTGTGACGTGACGTTATTGCGTTTCCTATCCCTTTACTCTATTATCTATGATGTAACACATTCAACTTGAGTGGTACCATTTCATGTACATACCCTATACGCAAAGTGGCCTGCACTTTGACAGTTTCAATGAATTGCACAACCAGCATTCCCACAGCTGGAGTTCGGTGGGCATGTACCTGGTTTACTGAAATTGATTTTGTAACTTTGTAAAAGTGTGTGTGTGTGTGTATGTTAGTGTTGCACCAATATGAGATTTTGCCAATATTCCAATAACCGATAATGAATATTTTCAAACCAATAAACATAGCCAATCTGATATAGCACAACATGTCTATTTTGTAGCACTTTTTACTAGAAGTTTGATTGCAAAGGACCAACTTAGCTTGTTTATAGTGGCATTGCTACAACAGCTGACAGTACACGGAAGTGTTACTAACAATATTGAAAATGCAATTCAATGCATTTGTAAACATCATTTGGTGCATATGAACATGTATTTCAAAATACATACATATATGTGTATCTGCTGCTTTTTTCATCGTGGTGCTGATCCAATACTGATATACAAAAAAAAACAGCCAATATATGGTTTTTCTGATAACCGATCCAATTATCAGTGCAACACTTGTATATGTGTACCTGCCCATCTACCTATCCATGTATGTTTGTCTGTATGCACCCAAACCCATTAAATGGGAAAAGCAGCCAACTTGTAAGAATTGGAAGCTATACAAAGTCTATACTTAACTTCCACACAGGTAACTTTGCTCTGAGGTGGTTTCTTCTCAGTGGTCTGAAATACACGTGTGACGACTGTGTGAATGACCTTTCTAAGCAGTTTTGTTGTACAATAAAGACTATTTCTACTGAATGAACTTACTAAGAACACTGTTTTTACTGCCTTTAAGTGATGGGAGTTTACTATCAAAGGGTTGATTAATAGCAGAAGCCTATAAGTACCAAAAGCTAGAGAACTATGGACTATACACTAGTTGGCTACATTATGTCCCAAAAAGTTATAACTAAAACATTTACACTGCAATTATATAAACAGAACATAAAATGAATTCATGTGTGACTTCACCCTCCAAATATCTCTCAATATATGACTGGATTATAGGCCAAGCAGCACTTCAGTAGTTTTAAGATAAACAGTTTTGAGCTATTGCAACTCACCAAGAGCAGTATGTGTGCAGTTGCATGAGGTTTACACCAGAGATTGTATCAGAGCATTTACTGTACTAGTAACTGCCTTTTGAGTTTCCTTCCAAATGATATTTTGTAGAGATAAAGAGTGTTTATCATGGTCCCAAAGCAGGCAGCTCTCAAAAACCAGCCTCGTGTAGTTTAAGGAATACTGTGGATTGAAATAATAGTATTACCTAATTGGTTTTGCCCATTTTGTATAATGTAGTCAGACACGCTATAAGGCCATGTGGGTTTTATTAGAATAACTAGTGGTGACTATTATATTAGAGTAATTTACAGTGTTACACTTCAGCTGTTTTTATTATGTAATGTGATGTCATCACAGGTTTTATGATCTGGTGTCCACCTTGATGGAGGGAAAACCCTATTGACTCAATCACTCACCAGGAGGTCTTACAAGTGAGACCCTCTTGTCTAAGGGATATTCACCTATTGATGGAGAAGGGATAACATTATCTACTTATTTCCATTTACCCACATGCAGTTGTAGTGACAAATTGGTTCTGTGCTACTGTAATAAACCAGGTGCCATGCAGCTAGCTGTGTATAACTGGAATTGATCAATCTATAAACAATATCAACTATGCTATTTAACAATAGATTTTTGTTTTGTAATGATGCATACAGAATTTTCTAAATTAGTCAAGATTTTGTGTTTTATAACTAGTGAATATTTTGTAATTCTTTAATTATGTTGCTGTATATTGCTAAGGAAGCTCTATTTGAAGTTTCAAACAAACTGCTTTAAATAACGTATTACATACAAAAGCAACTTTTCAACTGTTGTATAGTTTATCATTTTTTCTCTGCACCCTCGATAAAGCCTGAAGGCTGCCCTTTATTTCTGTTTGTGTATGTAAGGGACATAGGCGGCGGAAAGGGGGTGGGGGGGGCTAGGGGGCTAAAGCCCCCCCTCGGTCTGCTGAGGGGGGGCTTAGCCCCCCTCAGAATGATATCACACCGAAATTATCTTTCTTGGAGTGGGGCTGAAAACCGTGATAAAGATCGAGATACTCTAATAGAGCAGTCACTCTAATAAAGTAGTCAGTGTGTAGCGAGCTATGAAAGGATTTTTATGTAGTTTATCAGCTAGAAATGGTAGCTGGTGAGGTGGAAAGCTCTTGTCAGTTGGTTGTGACCTTTTTTTTTTTTTTTTTTTTGGTCTCACCTTACCAAACTATAGAAATAAGTCTGGGTCAACCCAGCCCCCCCTCATATCAACTACTTCCTCCGCTGCTGGTAAGGGACATACCCCTTTAGGGTTGGGAGATAATTTGATTTAAAAATTATCATAGATAATATAATAAATTATTTATCGAGACGAGAATAAATCTTCACAAGAGGTGTAAATCAACCACAGTCAAATGGAAAACTTGTTGAGGAATTGATAGCACTTCATAACTCATGTCAACAAATATGTAAAGCTGTGTTTACAAAGCAATTCCATGGTGGTCATTATCAAGGATTATTGAGATAAAGCAATTGTCAGTTAATTGTCACTTATCCAGATATAGGTGTTACTATTATAGCACAGGCCTAGCCCACCTTTCAGTTTGGAGAGATGCACTTTCCTGGTAGACTACAATGCCTGCTACAGTGTTTTGGTATACCTGAGGAGCCGAAAGGAAAGAGCATTGCTACACCCATATTAAACTATTCAAAAGAAACCACCTCAGTGCAAAGCATATACAGTACTTACAGGTGTATACCAGCTTCATTAATTTTAATTCTCATCATTATGCTGGCTGCTTTTACCATTAAATGGATTGCTCACCTGAGTAAGTGTGAACAAACATAGGTAGATAGATATGTACACACATGTTATGTATGAAAAACAAACCAGGCGTACAGCTGGCCGCAGTATGCCATGTCAGAGGCTAAGGGCTTAAGACAACACAAGTCTTCCCATGACCTACTAGAGCTTAGTATAATACATCAATACTGGCCCACTTACTTCATATTATGCATCATCATCTATACAGTAGAAGAAGCAGTTTTCCACAAAGTGATGTCAGTTTCAACATGTTATCACGGCTACTGAGAGTATTCTGTATCAAGACTACTAAGGGCATTCTGTATTGTGTGGTGAAGTTGAACACATCTCCCTTCCTTTAATCCCAGGCCACTCACTACAGGTGCTAGTGAGCTCCAAGATATGCCAGCTGGGTACACTTCTGTGAGCCAATCTCTGCTTCTCAGCCTATTTGAAAAGGCAGTAGGCTTGACTCTGTTATGGCTACTTATGCTTTTGAATAATTGCCTCTGGTATGTTTGTGACTGCTCTATTAGAGTGTTTGTGGTTAGGAGGTTGACTGTTCTATTAGAGTAGCTCTATTATTATGGTATGTCTTTAAGTTGTTACTGCTTTTGCAATCTTTTGTCGCTCATTCTTTTTTCACTCAATCTTTCATGCTGTTGCCCACTCACTTTGGTGCTGCCAAATTTGGTGTATTAGGTTCCTGCTGAAACTTCAGGAATCTGCAGTAAAATAATATGAACAAGCCAATTCCTAAAACCCCCTCCCCATGCCTCTGGTTATGAAATTATTATCATTATGAAATAAAGTTTTCATCATCTGGACACCAGTGACCTGTGACAGTTCAATCACAAAAGTATTCAGATAAGAGTATTACTGTATTCTGTCCATTCAATTACTCTAATTATACACTTACTCTTTTACAGCAATTATTGCTAGTAATACAACTGTTGACACTTTTAGCATTGTAGCAACCAAAAGTTTGGTCAATTGACTATCATACTGTTACAGTACTAGGTACCAGCCTATTATGTGGGCATAGTTTTGAGCATAATAGGTACTTTGAAGCATCAAGCATAATGCTAGCATTATTATGGACAGTAATGATGCTAAACTATAATACCTTGTCTGTGAAATAGTGCAGTACATAAGCCCTTAAAATTGACATAATCGTTCACTTTTTGATAAAAGCACCAATTTTTTTACAGAGTATATGGAACATGCACTAAGTGTTTTAAGAAGGGGAGGCACGTAAAAAGTCCTCAGGAACACCCCTTTTTGCACCCTGACAAGAAAACCATTTGTTACTATTAAAAGTCAATCATGTTTCTATCAAGTTAACTGCTGGGCCTAGTATCATAGTAGTACAAAGCATACAGCTGGAACATAATAGCCTATTAATAATCTATAAAAAAACAAATAGTTTTCTCACCTAGGCAGTAAACAAAATCACTAAAATTTCCATTTGGAGGGATTCTGTTAATGTTTTGGACCTTCAATGCTGATGATTGTGTAGTACTATGTACAAGGATCATCCTGATGTGTATCGTTTCTTTATTAAAGGGGTATAACAAAAGTTATTTAATGCTAAAGTCACAGGTGGATATCTCAACAGAAAACCATGAACTACAGCAGTTCAATTATCAAGCACAGAGCTTGAACAAAAGGTCCCTTGTCCTTATACTGGGCACCACATGAAAGGTAATTAAATTTCTAGTTTAATGAAGGCAGTTGCAAGTTGTTTCAACATCTTGTTCTCAAGTTATAGCGCTTTCAATCCAGTATAATATAGCATAAGCAAGAAAAGTACACAAATGAATATTAAGGTATTTCTTAGTGCTGTGATAATGCTCAGAATAAGCATAAAGGAGCTGGGTTCCAATGAAGTGAGATTTTGAGCACTAAGAAGTACCTTATGACACATCCTTGTGCTTTTCTTGCTTATACTATATTACACTGAATTGAAAGTGCTGTAACTTGAGAACAAGATGTTGAAACAACTTGCAACTGCCTTCATTAAACTAGAAATTTAATTACCTTTCATATGGTGCCCAGTATAGGGACAAGGGACCTTTTGTTCAAGCTCTGTGCTTGATAATTGAACTGCTGTAGTTCATGGTTTTCTGTTGAGATATTCACCTGTGACTTTAGCATTAATAACTTTTGTTATACCCCTTTAATAAAGAAACGATACACATCAGGATGATCCTTGTACATAGTACTACACAATCGTCAACATTGAAGGTCCAAAACATTAACAGAATCCCTGCAAATGGAAATTTTAGTGATTTTGTTTACTGCCTAGGTGAGAAAACTATTTGTTTTTTTATAGATTACTAATAGGCTATTATGTTCCAGCTGTATGCTTTGTACTACTATGATACTAGGCCCAGCAGTTAACTTGATAGAAACATGATTGATTTTTAATAGTAACAAATAGTTTTCTTGTCAGGGTGCAAAAAGGGGTGTTCCTGAGGACTTTTTACATGCCTCCCCTTCTTAAAACACTTAGTGCACGCTCCATACACCCTGTAAAAAAATTGGTGCTTTTATCAAAAAGTGAACGAATATTTGGCTTAGGCGCTGGACAATAATGATCACAGTAATAACAATAGTAGTAATAGTCAGTAAAAGAGCAGGCAGGTAGCCATTCATTGTTTGTAGCTGTTTTCTTAGAGTATTATATTATGCACATAATCCATAAAGCAGCCAATATAATTATAGAAAGATCCATTTGTAACAATATTTCAAGCAACGATCTATTCAGAAAATGTAAAACATTGGGAACATAAGGCATAAATTTTGTGCATAAAATTTAGGAGCCATGAGTTAAATATTTGGGCTAAAGCATAATAGGCTGGTACTTATAATCAAGAGTACTTTATTATGTACTCTTGTTATAATGTACTATGACCTGTTTATACTTATTCGAGTTGCCACAGGTAACACTCAACAATATAAAAATTATACTATCTGATATATTTAATGGAATTCCAAGAGTTGCATGAATCAGTGACAGTACAACCCTTGGTTTGTATTGTAAGGATCTATTAGAGCAAGCCATCTATAATTATACATTCTTGTGTTTCCCACATCTATGCAATGACAGCTATTTTTATAAAACTATCATACAACAATCTTTTGCTCAAAATTTATTTCTGCTTGTGCCTAAGGGTGTAGAAGCAATCCGGAAAAATTCTAAAAGTTGTAAATAAACAGAGAGTGTATCTATTGTAATAAAACCGTACACATTAATTTATCCATTTTTGCAAATTTAATGACATCATAAATCTAATTGGATTATTCTATGACCATCCCATTGGTACCACTAGTGCATGAAGTGCTGCTAAAATTTTGTGATGGTAGCTGCAACTGTACAAGAGTTATGAGATTTTAAAGGAAGCAGTGCGATTGTATGGTTAAAGGAATTTGAGCCAAGGATGAGCAAAACAGACAAACCAGTACAGGCAACACTCAACAATACTAGTACTGATCTCATAAACGGAACTTAGCTGTGTATGAATTAGTGACAGTATAAGCTAGACGGCAGACAAACCAGCACAAACAACTAAATTGTGACTTAAAATTAACCAAGCAAATAACATTAATAGTGCCTTTTTATTTTACCATTATTATTTTTAATTCAAAAAAATCATGATAAAAATATAATAAGTATCTTGGCTTTTGCAAAAAAAAAAAAAATTGTGTACAAACATTTCTATTTTGCACAGAAATTATTTTATAACAAAAATAATAGTAATCACAGTAATCTGTCTACCGGTGTAATATTTCAGTATAATTAGCTATATTGGAACTATCACTCTAAAGTCTGAAAATTATGTTATTCTACATATTTCTACATTTTATCTATCCTGAGACACAAACAGATCAGGTTCCAATACTGATTAGCAATTAGCATTATGGTAGTCATGAAGCTCAAAAGGTTGATTAGTTTTGTCTCAGTATACAGTGCACCAAGGATAAACTTCCAAAATTTAGTCACAATTTTTAAAATTCTGTAACTCTGTAATGGAAAGTGCTATTACCATGAAATTTGGAACAGTTATAAAATTAGCCACCTACAATTTGAGCCAATTTTCAAGTTATTGTGTTTCTAAATTAAAGATCTATCACTTAAATCCTGATTTTTCATGAAAAACACATCAATTCAGTGACAGCTTAAGATAAACTAGATTTACAGCATTTAATGTATTCACCTATGTACTATGGTACTGTGAAAAGTTACAGAGCATTTTCTTGATTGCTGCTTTAGAATGAGTTATATACAGGTGAATAGCTGAAGAACTTAAAAACACATAAACTACTGCATACTTCCAGGGATCCAAATTCTTTAGACAAAATAGAATATGTATTATAATTATATGTACAAAAGTTACAGAGTCATTGTAGCATAGTTTTGGCTAGGTAAATATTGCTCAATCTTTGCAGACATGTAGAAAATTTCACTTTAAAGATTTGTAAAATTGATTTAAAATATGTGATAATCTAAGTTATTAGGCCTAAATTTCATTCAGCAGTTCAAAAAGCAACATAAAAAGTGTGTGAGGTGGTAAGAAGTTTTAGTTTAAAATTTTATAAATATTTTGGAAGTTTATGCCTTGGCGCAGTGTAGTCTGGATTCGACAAAACCAGGCATCCACACACATTTAATGCTATGATTTTAAACAACTGTAACTTGACCACTCACTTAAGATGCTATTGGCCTAAAGGTTTCACACTATTCATCTGTAGCATAATAGCAGGGTCAAAATTTTAAAACTGATGGCATACTACATGAGTTAATTATGATCTTTCAAAATCAGAACTGTGGATGTGTGTGGAAGCCTGCAGCTGGTTTTGTCAAATCCAGTCATATTAGTATAATTTAAAGAGATTAACGAAGACCTGACAAGTTTGAACTCTCTACAATCTACTTTTTTACCACTATAACTATACTTCATACACATTGCTCACTGTTTGGTGCACTATGGTATACCATACGATCAGCCATGACATATAACAGCCAGTGTTCCACATGCAGTTCTACATTATAAGTTATAACCCTTGGTTTCCCACCAATAGTTTTTGACATACTTTTTTTTTTACTTTTAGTTCTGTTAATTTTTTTTAGATGAATGGAACATCTCCATTCACAATAATACGTTTTTATTGGACAGTTACCTCGAAACTCACTTTAGAAATACAGAATTCCATATAAGGATCTACCATAATTTGCTTTTTTGTTGTAAAATAATAATATTTTCGTATGCAACACTTGTACGAAAATTTCTTACACAAAAAAAGTTTATCAAACTGCTCTTTTACATTCATGTAAATCATATGAAAATAGTTTTACACAGAAATAAAAATTATGGTATTATAACAAGCTGGCTATGTACATTCTTATATTTTCCTGCATCTACGTCATGATAGTATTTTCATAATAAAACTATCGTACAATTAGGCCTGAGCTCAATTATGCTCAAAATTTTGCTCAAAATGCTTTTGGAAATTTTCCAAAATTTTCACCTATATTATGCTCTTCAGTGTTCCCATTATGCTCCTAGGTTAACAACATTTCTTACAATTATCTTGGGAACATTTTAATCAGTGAATGCTCTGTTAGAGTATTTCACTATAAACAAATTAAAGTGACTGTTCTATTAGAGAGTATTGATTAAGGAGTTGTGTGCAGTGCATTTGAGTGTTCTATTGCAGTTTGCAGTTTCTACTCACTGTTCTAATAGGGAGCATTGATCTATTTTCATGGAATTAAGCTCCACAGTTTGACACAGCCCTATATACATTAATTTTTCCTCATTTTTTTTTCTGCTTGTGCGTAAATGGTGTAGCTTTCTAAAAGTTGTAAAATTAATAGTGTGCATCTATTGCAATAAAATCAAGACACACGGTAGTGTGTCGTGCGGCCCAAGAAGCCGGCGCGCAACAACCGTGAGTATATTGACAGAAAGAAAGAAAACGCAATTTTCGCACCTCCGTAGCTCTGTGCTTCCTTGATGAAACAAGACGATTTTTGCTGTGGACATGTCCTCCAACTGCAGCACTCCACATACCAAATTTGAGCGAAATCGCTTTGCGCGTTCCTGAGATATGCGACTTCAAAAATTGGCTCAGTTTCTTCGTTTTTTTCTTCTTATTTTTCTTTTTCTTGTCGAACACTTACAAAAACTGCTATAAAACTCGAACGCCATATCCGATTGCCTTGAAATTTGGCACACAGAAGGGGGGTATAAAGGCGCATCTCGGTACCAACTTTGGCTGGAATACGATAAACAAGCAAAGAGTTATGAGCGATTATTCACGAAAAATAACACCAATATGTTGTCACGCCTACAGGGTAAACCGCGTATGGGAAGAAGCTGAAAATCGGTGGGTGAATAGGTTAACTACTGAACCTCAAACTTTTTGTGGTTTGAAAGAAATCGAGCTAAAAAACAGGAAGATACGACGAAAAAACCAACAGTGTGTAACAATTACGCAATCGAGATTAGCTAATAAAAAAAAACCACTGCTTGCCACGCCTACCAGATAAACCACTTGGGGTAATGCTTTGAAAATCGTTGTACAGATGGAGTAATCATCTTAGAAAGGCTCGTCAATGGTGTAGAAGAATCAGACTTAAAGCCACGGAGTTATAACACGAAATCCAACTTGGTGCAGCAAGTGCGAGATCGAGATACTCTAATAGAGCAGTCATCCTAATAGAGCAGTCACCCTGAAGAGAATTCAAAAGATCAGCTAGAAACAAGAAACCTGTATAGAGATCAGCTACACACAAGTCACCCTGTAGAGAGATCAGCTAGAAGAAGTTACCTTGTAGGGAGTTCATGCAACTATGGAAAGGGATAATTCAGCTGGAAAAAATCACCTTGTAGAGTTCAGCTACAAAGAAACCACCATGTAGAGAGTTCAGCTACAAACAAATCGCCCTGTGGAGAGATCAATAGAAGAAGTTACCTTGCAGAGAGTTCAGCTACAAAGAAACCATCATGTAGAGAGTTCAGCTACAAACAAATCTCCCTGTAGAGAGATTAGCTAGAAGAAGTTACCTTGTAGAGAGTTCAGCTACAAAGAAACCATCATGTAGAGAATTCAGCTACAAACAAATCTCCCTGTAGAGAGATCAGCTAGAAGAAGTTACCTTGTAGAGAGTTCAACTTCAAACAAATCACCCTGTAGAAAGATCAGCTAGAAGAGGTCACCTTGTAGAGAGTTCAGTTACAAAGAAACCACCATGTAGAGAGCTCAGCTACAAACTAGTGACTTTGTAGAGACATCAGCTAGAATAAGTTACCTTGTAGAGAGTTCAGCTATAAAAAAACCATTCTTTAAAGAGCTCAGCTGCAAACAAATCACCTGTACAGAATTCAGCTACAAATAAATCACCCTGTAGAAAGATGAGCTAGAAAAAGTTACCTTGTAGAGAGTTCAGTTACAAAGAAACCACCATGTAGAGAATTCAGCTACAAACTAGTGACCCTGTAAAGACATCAGCTAGAAGAAGTTACCTTGAAAGAGTTCAGCTACAAAGAAACCATTATTTAAAGAGCTCAGCTGCAAACAAATCACCTATACAGAATTCAGCTACAAACAAATCACCATGTAGAGAGATCAGCTAGAAGAAGTTATCTTGTAGATAGTTCAGCTACAAGCAAATCACCCTGTAGAGAGATCAGCTAGAAGAAGTTTACTTGTAGAGATTTCAGCTACAAAGAAACCATCATTTAGAGAGTTCAGCTTCAAACAAATCACCTGTAGAGAGTTCAGCTACAAACAAATCTCCCAGTAGAGAGATCAGCTAGAAGAAGTTACCTTGTAGAGAGTTCAGCTACAAACAAATCACCCTGTAGAAAGATCAGCTAGAAGAAGTCACCTTGTAGAAAGTTCAGTTACAAAGAAACCACCATGTAGAGAGTTCAGCTACAAACTAGTCACCTTGTAGAGACATCAGCTAGAAGAAGTTACCTTGTAGAGAGTTCAGCTACAAAGAAACCATTCTGTTTAGAGCTCAGCTGCAAACAAATCACCTGTACAGAATTCAGCTACAAACAAATCACCCTGTAGAGAGATCAGCTAGAAGAAGTTACCTTGTAGATAGTTCAGCTACAAACAAATCTCCCTGTAGAGAGATCAGCTAGAAGAAATTACCTTGTAGAGAGTTCAACTACAAAGAAACCATCATGTAGAGAGTTCAGCTGCAAAGAAATCACCACTGCCCAAATTTCAAGGCAATAGCTCTTTCCAATCTGAAGTTATCAATTGTCAAAGTTGGCAAATTGGATATGTGGAAGGCCCCTTTTCGCAAATCCGGTCCTATATGTATTATATGTCACCGAATTTACGAAAAAGGGTCTTCCACACACATCCAATTCTATGAACTTGAATGACCATACCTTTGTGCTCAAAGAAGATACTAACCTGAAATTTTGTTCATGTATTAACCTATGTTATTACTCATCACTGTCCAAATTTCAAGGCAATACTATTTTCCTATCTGACATTATGAACTGCCAAAGTTCGTATATTGGATGTGTGTGGAAGACACCTTTTTGCAAATCCGGTCACATATATATATATAATTTGTACATTTACTGATAAAATATTTAAAGTACATCTACTTCATCTTTTCTTCTTCCTGTAGTAAAGAAAAAAAACATAGGTTAAAAAAGTCCCAAAGCTGGCCATAGGCCGGCTTTGGGGTATACAAATACAAAAATAAATGAAATCTAATCTAAAACAGCCAAGCTGTAAAAAAAGTGTGCGGCCCTCAGAAAGGCTATGGTGAAAAAAGATGTGAAATCCAAGGTGGCGGCCAAGAAATGGCTGTGATGGTAGGTTAATAGTAAAAATTTTAATAACGACAATTCAGGTGAATTTTTGTGCCGCTTCACAAAATTTACCTGAATTGTCATTATTAAAATTTTTACCATTAACCTACCATCACAGCCATTTCTTGGCCGCCACCTTGGATTTCACATCTTTTTTCACCATAGCCTTTCTGAGGGCCGCACACTTTTTTTACAGCTTGGCTGTTTTGGATTAGATAATTATTACACATTGATTTACCTATTGCACAACTTTAATTATGTCACAAATTTAATTAGATTATTCAATATTCACTGATATCACTGGTGCATAATTATGTAGAGAAGTACTGCTAAAAAAATTGTGATGATAATTGCAGTACGCATAAGTAATTAAAGTATATATAAAGCAATTGTTAGTTAAAGGAATTTGTAAAACCAAGGGATAATGTTATCCCATTTGCATAAAGTACTTTTTTGCACCTTGTACAATACATATTTTCTAGATATAGCATTTGAAGTATCTGATTGATTATAGTTTGCTATATGGCTAAATTAAATCTACATTTTTCACCACAAATGGACGTGCATTAAAAGAGTAAAATGATACCACCTGAAAGTTAAGTTTTTTGACTCAGTATAATTATATCACTGGTGGTATATAGCCTAATAGGGGTGGGAGGTTGGTGGGTAGCCTATAAGAGCAAGAAATGGAGGGAAGAGACTAGTGAAGCTACTAGGCCCAGAGGAGGCTGTCTATCCACTGATAGAACTTATCGTAGTCCCAAAAGTGATCCAGCATATTGATGCTGTGCATGTCTGAGCTATATAGTCCACAAGAGCTGTTTCAGCAGAGTTCGGGAGTCAGACTGCATCCACAAAGCTCCAGAGACATAGCCAAAGAAAGTAGACCCAGCAAAGTGGCAGTAAGATAACAGTGTAAATCAATAGGGTAATTCATAGCCTAATTGTTTGTGACATAACTAATTAATGGTATTATCTTTTTGCAAATCTGATCACATAACTATAGTATGTGACTGGCACATACAGCTATTCAACCAAACTGCTAGGCTTGAGTACATTATGATTTTAAAATTACCTATTATTCTTTCTGGCAATTCTTTTTTTATTCACCTATTATTCCTAAAATTATTCCCAAAATTATTCTCAAATATTCCTGGAGTAATTCCTGGAATTGTAAAAATCAAATGGATATTCTTCTGCAGCTGAAAATATAACCACTTGCAAGCATTAAAGCTATACCCAAACATCGAGATACTCTAATAGAGCAGTCACAGCTAAACTTGTCTGACTGTTTTATTAGGGTAAATGACTGCTCTATTAGAGTATCTCGATCTTTTTGCCGGATTTTGTGCTAGCGAATTTTTCTGTGATACTACATGAAAAATGTGTGAATTCTAATTAATTATTCCAGAAGATCACCCTATTATTCCGGAATTATTCCTGATTCTTTTTACCACCTATTATTCCAAAAATTATTCCGGCATAATGTACGCATGCCTACAAACTGCCTTTGTCGTTGGAAAGGCACTGAAATGGCCATAATTATTACTGCACATTGTTCTGGAAATACAACTGTTCCAGTGCATTTTCAACACTGTGAAAAAGATGGAATATAAGATGGTATTTCCAGTGGCTTATTGAATACTTAATATAAGTCCTGTATTATACTCATGTTATACTTTAGTATAATCCATACTATACTATAGCATATATGGTTTCAGTTTATTTACCACATTACCTAAAATAGATTATATCTAATATAATTCCAACACTATCACTGTGAAAAATTGATGTTATACACTGGTACACACGGGTGTGTATTACACTGTTATTCTTATGTTATACACACCCTTGTATAACACAGTTATACAAGTACTGTATTTCACTGTTATACACAGGCCATGTTATACGGAGTGTAGTAAATAGTGTTATACACAGACTGTGTTATACATAGCATAGTATAACAGTGCTTTTAATGCATTAGTACATTCCAGCTTAAGCTGTATACAGTGGACCCTCAGTTATCCGAACCGTAATGTGCATGTCTAAGGAAATTATTAAACTGTTCAGATAAGTGAATTGTTCAGGTAACTGAAGCCCATACATTTATAATAACTACATAAATTGAATACTCTAATAGAGCATACATTTGTACTCAAAGTACTCCAATAGAATAGTTATTACCAATTTTACGGTACGGATACAGGGTCAGATAACTAAGGGTACAGTATATATATATATATAGCTACTGTACTATGTAATTTTTGTCATCAAGGTGTTAACCATTATAACTAGCATATTGATGCATAGTCTCTGTATTAAATCACAATGCATGCATGGAGAAACACAGAAACCCTCAAGTAGGTAATTTCTAGTCATATCCATGCACTTCTGAATAATCTATGGTTGAATTGATTGAGACAACATTATTGCTAGGAATGATCATTATCCAACTAACTGCATGGTTAAAGTGTCATTAGCTTCATAAAAATGTCATCGCTCAGTCAGAGTAATACTCATAGACTGACTTAGGATGTGAAACCAGAAAATTTTGAGTGCAGTCTCTCGAGCCACTGTATGGTACTGTGACAGACATTGTGTGTACACTACTATCCCCTTGAAGGTCTTATTGACTCACACATCTCACCAATTCTAGCATGTATGTATTACACAAATTTTAATACTCAGCATTGTCATTAATTTTATGCTATGTAGGACTAGGATATCGATGGCATGGTGGCGATTGCCATGGAAAAAAGAAATAACTGTTTCCACCTTCCCTACATGTGCAGCAGTTTCCAATCAATTCAAGGAGTCAGAACTTTCACATGTAACATTAAGAAAAATTCCCTTGGCTTCTTCCAGGATTCTATATTAGGAAAGTTATGAGATTGTGGTTGTTACATGTACAAACTATGAATGACCAAACGATACATATGAATATTTTATTTAAATATTATTATATATATTTTTTAAAAGTAAGCACTTTGCTCACATTCAATTCACGAATTGTTGCTTTTAGGGTGATATATAACGAGCATGAATTCTTTCTAACTAAGCCATGGCGGCAACCGTTACAAATTTAACATGAAATACTTGCTGCACAGTTGTGTAGGTTCTTGCTACAATGATGCTTTGTCCCCAACATTATACAGATAGTTACCATAGTAATAAACTCTTAATTTTTTACAAACTAATCCATAAAATTTTTTTATAGCAGCAACAAGTACATACAATAGGTGAATGGACACTAAGTGTAAGCCTGTGAGTTTCATAACAGTCTGTCTAATAATTCACTTCAACAGAGAGTCACATGGATGACCCACTGTACTACGCCTTCTAAAAGTCACTATACATGTATATATAATACTGTACATGACTTCAATAGTAGTAGTACTGCTACATTGATGAGTAATTGTATCCGTATTTCGTAACCATTTTAATACTGTTGCCGGTCTCACACTGCCAGCATGTGTCATCTGGAACCAAGATGACACTGATCAATTACTCTATTCTCCATATAAAGGACACCATTTGCTATATCATGACTTGACACATTACCCATTCATACTGTCATAGTGTATCAACTTGACTCATTAAAAACTATAATAGAGAAGCATTAATGACTCATTGGATATTCTTATAAAAGCTCACCTTTTGTTATTGTTTTCTCGAATTCATTGCCTATGAGCACTGTCAGCATGTGTCAACTTCCATTCACTGTAACAGAGATACACTTCATATGCAACAATATTACAATGTTAAGTTCTCTACCAAAACAAGAAAAAGGTAATTAGATGATACATTTCAGTAGCAACAGTCAGCATATTCACACATCGCATTCTCCTACCAAAGACGAAACCTCTTGGCAGGTAGCCACCAAAAGATGACACATCTGGGCAGCAACAACTGGTACATCACAATACAAACACAGTGCGTTCCCCTATCAATAAGATGAAACATCTTGGCAGGTAGCCACCGAAAGATGACACATCTTGGCAGCAAGAACTGATGACACATCTGGGCAGCAACAACTGGTACATCACAATACAAACACAGTGCGTTCCCCTACCAATAAGATGAAACATCTTGGCAGGTAGCCACCAAAAGATGACACATCTTGGCAGCGAGAACTTACGACACATCCGGGCAGCAACAACTGGTACAACACAATACAAACACAATACGTTTCCCTCCCATAAGATGAAACATCTTGGCAGGTAGCCACCAAAATATGACATATGCTAAAGTAAAATGGGATAAATACTGCAGCTTAAAAAGCAAACCCAGATCTGCAACTATCAGGATTTTGGACAAGTTCAACACTCGGTGCCAACCAACATGGCACTGTGAGACTTACAGAGGAAGGTACTAGGGAGATAAGTCTTGGGATAAGACAGTATAGTGGAGCATTTGCAGTTCTCACAAGCAGCCTGCGCTGGGTGTACTATTGTTTTCTTGATATTCAATGTGGTAATGCTGCATTCCGTAATATGGCAACTATTCCTGGCATTGTCACAAAATCGGGCAGAGTGTCCTCTGCCCAGTTTCAGCAAGGACAATTTATATCTTAAAAATCCTGTTGTTTTAGACTCTGGCTATGGTAGCTGTCCTACTTGAACATAATTATCTATGGAGGACCCTTCCACCGGTTCTGTATAGTACGCACAAGAAAAACTGATTAGGCCACTCCAAGTCATACCTTAGTTTCTGGTCACTCCCTAGCCAACAAAAGGATGTGGGCGGGCGGATGATCAGGACTTCAGGACTACCATATAGACTCTTACATATACACCGTGTAGTAATACTGTAATGTTATTAATTTTGCTCAATTTACCCATTTCATATTGAGTTTACAACCAAGCTTAACCAACATTCTTATAGCATAAGTAGTTAATTATGCTTCTGCAAAATGCACCAGGAAAATGTTGATGGCTAGCTACACTGCTGAGCACAACAATGTGTAGCTAACACTAAGGAAAGGTCTGCTCATGTAGCTACTTTTGCTTTACAAATGAAATGTTTCATTAGCTATGTCAGGAAATTATTATTTATTAGCTAGCTAATAATAATCCAAAACTATATTAACACATCATCAGAAACTCTTTCAAATGTGAAGTCTTAGCCAACTATATATGCATGTGTTTCCAGCCTTCTATACAGTAAACTTTGAGTAAAGTAGCTGTCAAAGTTTTGAGTTGTTGAGTTGTTGAGTGCTCCAGGCTAGTGTTTTTCAGTGATCATGTGGGAAAGCTAAGTTAATGTTTTAACTAAGGGATGTCATGCACTTGCTAATTTAGGACCATACTTGCAATTATGTAACCATGGAAAAGTTGAAGTTTGAGCTCACCAAATGTTACCGGATTTCTAGTCAGTATATCAGTGATCAGTGATAAGGAAGTCCAAGTTTAGATCCACTAGAAGAGTTACTAGACTAATCATTAGAGGACTACATCTGAATTGTTAGGAAAGTTTAAAGATATGGTATATCTGATCATTAGGCTAGTGATCAATGCTACATACATACTGTACTGAAGTTACTTACTGGCAACAGAAGCATTACTAATAGCTAGCTATATAGCTAATCAAGGACAAGTCAAAAACGTTATAGTAGTATCTGTCTATTCTAGTATTAGAGTTAAGGGTAGTGTGACTGCTCTATTAGAATGCCTGACTGCTCTATTAGAGTATCTCGATCTTTTGCAGTGTTTAAAAATCACTGTCCTTGGTCACGTACACTTAAGCGCTTGTAATATTAATAATAGTCCTCATAAACTGGGGTTCCAGTTTTCCATGCGGGCGGGTGACCAGAAACTAAGGTTTGACTTGGTGTGGCCTTATAGAACGCTTCAGTGCTGGCACCAGACAGAAAACATAAACTGTTACACTTTACAGGGAACACCGTGCATGTACATTAATCTTACCGTGTAGTCATTTCCGGCCGGCTCAGCTGTCCGTAGTCCCTTTCAAATACCGTGGAAAGTCTCGCACGCGTATCAGACTCTTTACAGGTAGTACGCGTGAGACTAATATTGTACACCTGTAGTAGACTTGAGTACTTCATCAAGTTCGAGACTTCACCCGCCAGCTAGCTTCACCGCCAATCGAGGGGTCCTTCACTTCCAGAAATGTCGTCGATGACCATGGAAATTTAGCAATTTTTATTAGAAATATAGAAATTTTTGTTGGGAATTCAGAAATATTAACTGAAATTTTAAATACATAAATCCGTACAATTAAAATTTTTTAAATGTTTGGCATTGAATTTTGATTATTTCATTACTGTAAGCAGGAGTTTATAAGCCCGTAGGGTGTAAGTTATATTGCATGGATTTATATGTGTATATACACGAGGCCAGCTGCAAGGAAGAGGGGTCACTATCAATAGAAGACGTATAGCGCTATCTAAATACTAACATTTGTCCGTAATCTGCTTCGTAAATTTGTTGTATTCTTTCGAGCTGATTCAACTCCCACAGTGCAAAGACCACAGTGTAAGTCGTTTTGGTGTGTCCGTGGATTACTGGTGAGTATTTTATTCACATTCCTGAGAGGTCACATGCACTGGCACCCTCGCCCCAACCATGATAGAGCCACGACGGCTTACCAGACCGCTAGTGAGCCGTTCGGCTCGGCTTGAACCCATACTGAAACCATAATACAGTAGCCTAAGGCACAGAATATACTACAACTCAAGCTACAACTTTGTAGCACCCAAGAATTTCCAAGACAGAAATTCGGAAATTTGATAGAAATTTATCCAGAAATTAGAAATTTGGGTTGGCAAATTTCCATATTTCGAAATTTTGTAGATGGATTTTGTATGTGAAGGACCCCCCGCCGCCAATGGTGCCACAAATTGGTGCACGTGATATGCGGTTGTAAACTGCAATTTCTCAAAAAAATGGATGATGAATATGCTACATGATAAGTATGATACATGATAAGTATGATATAGACCATTCTGATTTTTTTTTTTTTTTACTTTTTCACCCATTACCCATACCAGAGGTCATACATTTAAGCTATTTAAATATTTTTCAAGAACAGATGCCAGGAAATATTTTTTTACAAGAAGAGTTGTTGAACCATGGAATAATTTACCCCAAGAAGTAGCATGTGCAGCATCAGTTGATGATTTTAAGAAATTGATTGACCAATATTCATCTAACACTATGTATAAATGTATGTAATTAGTCTACTTGTACTTTTTTTACCTGTTGATCAGGTGTAACAGGCTGTTTAGCCTTATAAATTACCTGTAATAAATAATAAATAATAATAATGAACTTGTTGGATTGTTGTCAGCTAGAGATTCTGTATTTATGAAAAAGACCATATTTTGTTAGCCTGAATAACGTGACGTAAATGCGCGCTAATATAAGACAACGAAACTGATCTGAATGGAAAGCTGGATCCTCCAGTAAGTCCGCTGACTCAGTTAACGTGATTTGAGGTGTATAGCTACTATCGCTGCTGTGTGATCGTGATGGTCCCAGTACAGTTATGCGGTTTAGTTACTACTGAAGTTACAGGGACACATATAAACGGAGGATGGCATTGGTTAGTGATGTGGCCAAAGACGAAACTCAGTGTAGCATGTAAGTGTGCCTTAATTTACAGCCTGTGTGCATTTACGAGTAATGTTGTTCACAGGTGTAGCTGAGTAAATGTAAAACTTGTTCAAGATGTACTGCGAATTGTTGGTAAGTGTATCTGTACAGCCTGTGTACACTTCAGACTATATTTTGCCAGGTATGTGACGATTGTAGAGTTGATGATTGCTGCAACAGTTTCATAAGTTGTATCAATGAAGGCTGCCGGTAAATGTTTCTGTGTGCATTTATGACCAATACTTTTTGACAGATCCATTGAATTGAAATTTAATGAAGTTTTTTCATAGACTCCTGGTAAGTGTATCTTGACATCCTGTGTGCATTTATGACAGATATTTTGTCAGATATTGCCAAGTGAAGTAATAATCAGGAAAATACAGCCGTCGACTACATGGCAGGAACTGGTTGGTCTCAGTGGATCATGTTTTCTGGAATCTGCAACTCTGTGACTCATTTGTTTTTCAATTCATTTGTAAAATCTAAAAATATAATCGTATGTGCTTTAAATGGAAGAACTAATAACAGTAGGGGGTGGTTATACACATGGCTATACAGAGTACAGGGGCGGATCCAGGGGGGTGCTTTGGGGGCTGAAGCCCCCCCCTTCATATTTAGGCTTTACTTGATCAATATGCTGAGTATTATAATGAAATTTTGTCTTAGCATAATTATATGATCACTAATAATACAAATACTCATAAAACCACCTTATAAACATCTTTCCAAGGTATTATCAGTGGATTAATGGTAAAGTTTATGCAACAAGGACCCGGATCAGCATTGGAGGTGTACAAGATCGAGATACTCTAATAGAGCAGTCAGCTAACTACTCTAATAGAACATTCACTGGAAACATGTAGTTGGTTCTGTTATGCCAAATCTGCCTGCACCTATACATACAATGAAGTGCATTGGTCTGTTTAAAGGGCTTCATTCATCTACTTGTGTAGTTAATATGTATGACAATACTTAATTCAGGTACACAATTTCCATTGAAAATGCTCTCAGATTCAATCTTGTATTGTTCAAATTTCAAAATTTTCCACTTTCAACATTATTATTCTAACATGCACTTATTCAGTGTTGTGCAATTGTGAGAGAGGTGCATCATGTACTTGGCTGTCTGTACCTACCCAAACTTTTCCATTAGCAAAATGCTTCAGAGAGCCGTACCTATAATCTAAAGGCAGTATATAAAATATCTACAGGCAGAAAATATTATGAATTTTATGTGGAAATGTCTCCAAATTGCAGTATTTTAGTATCAAATTTTCTGGGGGAGCATGCCCCCAGACCCCCCTAGTTCCAGCATGCTTTGTATGCTGGGAAGTGTACTTCGCACACGACTACCAAAGAGATTAGTACCTTGAGTTAGCCCCCCCTTTTATAAATCCTAGATCCGCCCCTGGAGTATGTATAACACTAGAATGCATATGTTATAGACATTGTTATACACTAGGGAAGTGGTGATAACACTGCTATACACATGTTATACGCTTGTAATACATACGTTATAAGCACCAGTATAACACTGTTTCACACATGTTATACATGCCCGTGTATATAGTATCCATAAAGATGTTTTACAGAGGCTGTATAACGGATGCGTCACCTGTTTATAACATAAGCATAACAGTGTTATACATGTGCTATACACCAGTGGATAACATACCATTTTTCACTGTGTATACCATCACATATATGGTTTCAGTATGTTTAACACATTATCTAAAGCCTTACATAAAAGTGTTAATATACTACAGGTTATATCAAGCTTTTTTGTATTCAATAAGCCACTGGAACTACCATCTTATATTCCTCTTTTTTCACAGTGCAATACAAGGGAACTTTGACCAATTTCTTGCAGTGATTACAGGCCATGCTACAGTATATTGTATAATATAAGGAACACTGTAAAACTATGCAATTCCATTTTGAAAAGGGCGCCATTAGACTAATAGAACAGTAAGAAATTCTAATAGAGCAGTCACACATATATCCTACAGTAACTCTAAAAAACGCATTCACATGGAATGATAATACTCTAATAAAGCAACCAATTGAAAGAATAAAGACTATAATATGCAATTACATTTGAAGCTAAAGATCGGCCAAAGATGATGACAATTATTTTTTGGGCAAAATGGGCATTTCTCAGATGCATAATGATTATGTGATTTTCCAAGCACTGCTCAAAAGCATAATGTTTTTTTGCTTATATATTAACATCCATGGCTGCTCCAGATATTGGTCAGCTCTTTTGATTACCAGCTGCAGTTAGCTTCATGGATGCGCCTTTTTAGCCACATAACTGCTTGAAGATTTCAAGTTTGAATCATAATAAGCGCAAAAATATTTTGCAACACAAACACATCCCCTCCCCTTCATCACCTTCTGTTCTTCATTAAAATAGTTTTAAAGAATATGCAGCAAAAAATAGTTGATACATCAAACAAATGTGTGCATATACAGCTGGGGCCAAAATACTGATAATAGGTACAAAAATGAATAATATTTAGTAGATAAATGCCCATTCATCTACAGGGAAAAAACCTCCATAGGCAAGGAAAAACCCTAAATAATAAACAGCTGTATATAGTAATTAAAGTACAGGAAATTATATTATGTACAAAATGTGTTGTGCATAAATGTGTTCAAAAACAGTAAATGATTAGGTTGGAGTTCCCCCTACATCTCGTGGATCACCATCTGCTATGTCTGTCTGATCCAAATCTGTATACAAAATCTGTATGTATTTTATACATATATAAAATAGTACACCTCATACAGCAATAAACTTTATTAAAATTTTATACTCTAAGTTTATACTCTAATGATAATCGTTCTGACTGTAGATGAGAAGGAATGCAAGTAAAAGAAAACTGAAAGCAGATCTTTCACTGGATTTGGGGCCATATAAAATCTAAAAAGTCATACAAAACAGCTGAGCTGTAAAAGGGTGCTGCCTTCATAGCACCTGTAGTCTAAAAGCATAATTGTGAAATCAAAATTGGTGGCCAAAAAATGGCTGCAAGGACGTTAATGCTACATAATACATTTTAACAATGGCTGCAATATTAAAATTAACATTATATATATTTGTTATTGCAGCCAACCTATGACTTCGCAGCTTTTAAATGCAGGTGTTTTGAAGTTCACACTTTTGTTTATGTAGTATAACTGTTTTTGGGTATAGCAATTTCATTGCATACCTTTTTCATCCTGTGTGCAAACTGCTTCTTTAGTAAGCTTTAGTTCAGACAGCTTCTTTCTGATAGCAAGTGAGACATTTCTGCTGTCTATACTGCCATACAGTTCAGTAATGTCAAGAAGTTTGTAAAAGTTATCAATAATTCCAGATGCTAGTGCAGAGGAAACTCTGTTCAACAGCATCATGGCTGCCTTATTTGATGAAGCAATAGAGAAGATTTCTTCTTGATCTCCTTGAGATATGATATTTTTGGCAACAAAATGTGGAGATAGTGATTTAGCAGACATGCTGTTAACAATCTGACTATAATATTGTATGAAGACTTCCTGCTCTGGTGACAATGATTCTGTACCTGTCAAAATATATAATTTTATTTGAGAGGTTTGCAGCTAAGTAGTTAATATAGTGGAATTTTATGCTTCTTGCAAACTATATACCATAATAATTATTAGCCATGAGTATTCAGGAAAAAGAAAAGTTGTGAGAGGTGAACGTCATCTAGGGAGGTAGCCTAGTGCTGCAGAGTAACAAGTTTACAGAAAGGCATATTGATAACACTCAATGATTGGCTAATAAAACTTACAATTTGAAGCAGTCACTACAGAGGGACAGCAATGGGATTATTTTCAAAGTGGTTACAAGAAAAGGAAACTATAAAACACAAGAGAACTCAGTGGCAATTAAACCTACTAATGCTGTAATATACAGGATAATATTGTTGCAAAATGTATTGTGTAGCTGATACTTACCATACTGATTTGTTTAAATTCAACTAAAAGTAGTGAGAATGTTGCTTTATAACTACATAGCCTGCAGCTGGAGACATTGTGAGTTTACAAAGGAAGCTGAATTTTTAGATATAACAGAAACTATGCTGTACACTGAATGGCTGTAGCTCAAGTAAAAGCCTATGTGTAAGCAGATACGTATGTATATGCCAATTCTTTTTTAACATTTTGTTTCATATACAAAAATTATTTTGCCAGATTTTTAGCAGTTAATTTGTTCGGTTTTTGCTATAATCTCCTTAGCACTTTCAAATCACAGTTGTCTGCACTACCATATCTACATACTATTTTTTACATTTGTTGTTTTCAGTATTTAGCCCTGCAGATATGACAAAAAGGTGCGCTTGTAATTTTTGGAAACAGCTTGTAACTTTGCACCACATCTACTGATGTGCACACATCGGGATATAATTGTGCTATAATATGCTCTTATACCCTTCAGACGCATCAATAAGGCTTGTACAAGTTATGGAAATTTTTAAGTTATGCCTATATAAAGTAAAACTAATTGAAAATAAGATAAACTTTGAAGGGGTACATTTTCAAAGATAATTCACTTCAAATTTTGCGTGGGAGATGTCTGAAATATTTCACAGAAAAAAATGAGCTGTTTCTGTTCAGCCGTTACTGTGCAGGGGCATAGGCAGCATGGGTGCCATGGGTGCTTGGGCACCCATAAATATTTCCAGTTGCATAGGTAATGGGTGTCAGCACACCGTATTATATATCTAAACCAAAACAGCCAAGCTGTAAAAAAAGTGTGCAGCCCCAAAAAAGGCCAGGGTGAAAAAAGGTTTGAAATCCAAGGTGGTGGCCAAGAAATGGCTGTGATGGTAGGCTAATGGCAAAAATTTTAATTATGACAATTCAGGCGAATTTGCGTTGCCTCCTCCACTAGGATTCAGCACTAAATTCACCTGAATTGTCATAATTAAAATTTTTTCCATTAACCGACCATCACAGCCATTTCTTGGCCGCCACCTTGGATTTCACATCTTTTTTCATCCTGGCCTTTTTGGGGGCCGCACTCTTTTTTTACAGCTTGGCTGTTTTGGTTTAGATATCACTTCTTCACTGTTAAAACGAGGTGTTACAGGTACACCCATCGTAAAGGTGTTCATGTACACCCATGGTATTTATAACACCCTAGTGGAGTATTGTAGCACTTGGGGTGTTGCTGAACACCACAAATGTCATTTTACTCCCCAATAATAGCTAAGCCACTGTAAGGGTGTTTGCCTACACCTAGGTATATTGAAACCCACAATTGGATGCTTCTATTGAAGATTAGGTTATAAGTACAGTTTGCTAACTTCTATAAGAGTGACTTGGAAACAACTATGTGGTAAGTATAAGGTGTTGCAAATATATTATTGCGTACTGCTAATGTGCTTTGTTGTTGGTAGTCATTGAGTATAAATTGAAATCAACATGAAGGTTACTGGAATGCTATAGCAAGCCTACATTTCTTTTCAACAAAATTCCACCATGGAGAGCACTAGAACATCTTTAAAGTGTACTGTGACACCTTTATAGCTATTCCTAGAACACCCTTAGGGAGTGTTGCAATGCCCTTGTAACACCTTTTAGTTGCTCCTAGAGCACCCCTGGGAGTACTACAACTCCTTTCAAAGGAGTTCAATTTAAACAGCAGTTAGAACTCCCCCAAAGGTGATTGGATTACACCCTATTTTTAACAGTGTTTTGTATTGCAAGCCACAAAGCCAGCCATTAACTGGGTTTGGTGCTTCCTTCTGACTTTTTTTTTTCTTTTCTTTTCTGCAGGAATATTGGAACAAAGAAAGAAATGTTGTGTATAGTTTTTTGTCTGATTAAAAAATATTTGTATATTTAACAATGAAAGCTGATTTTGTTTCCAACACATATTTCTACAGGGTGATTTGTTTGTAGCTGATCCCTATAAGATAACTTGCATCTAGCTGATATCTCTACAGGGTGACTTATTTGTAGCTGATCTCTCTACATGTAGGGTAACTAAACCTTTTAAATGATGGTTTCTTTGTAACTGAACTCTCTACAAGGTAACTTCTTCTGGCTGATCTCTCTACAGGGTGACTTGTTTGTAGCTGATCTCTCTACAGGTTTTTTTTTTTTGTAGCTGAACCTTCTACATGATGGTTTCTTTGAAACTGAACTCTCTACAAGGTAACTTCTTCTGGCTGATCTCTCTACAGAGTAACATGTTAGTAAAGCTGAAGTCTTTACATGGTGGATTTTGATTGTTAAACTCGCTGCATGAAGACTTGTTTGTAGCAGAACTTCTACAAAGAGTGAATCGTTTTTAGCTGAACTCTCTACAGGGTGCACGACTTGTTTATAGCTGAACTCTCTTCAATGTGACTTGTAATGTTCTGAATCACTACAGCAATATATTTGTAGCTGAACTCTCTATAGGGTGACTTGCCTTTTGCTGAACTGTCTATAAGATTAACTGTTTGCAGCTAAACTCCCTACAGAATAACTTGTAATGTAATAGAGTAAATAAATTAACTGAATGCTCTATTAGGGTGACTGTTCTATTAGAGTATCTCGATCTCGCAGTTGCCTTTCGAATCATAACTCAGTGGTTTGTAATCCGATTGCTCTGTACTACGGCAAGGACTTTCTATGAAGATTATTCCAGCTATACACCGATTTTCAGCTCATTGCTCTAAGCGGTTTGCCTAGTAGGCGTAAAACGAATACTTTTTTTTATTCATAAAAATCGATCGCGTAATTGTAACACAGGTTGGGTTTTGTGTCATATCTCCATGGTCTTTATCTCGATTCCTTTTAAACCACCAAAAGGCACGTCTACGATGGTTACTCCATCTACATAGCAATTTTCAACTCATTCCATGAAGCGGTTTACCCTGTAGGCGTGACAACAAATCGATCTTGTTTTATGCGAATAATCGATCATAACTCCCGAACCATTCATCGGATTTGCACCAAATGTGATGCTAGGATTCGCCTTTGGACTCCCTTTCTGTGTGCCAAATTGCAAGGCGATCGGAGCACGCGTTCGCGTTTTATAGCAATTTTTGCAAGTGTGCGAAAACACAAAGAAAAAAAATCAAAACTTTGGCAGCTCGCTTCTCGGACATGGCTGAAGCGATTTCCTTCAAATTTGGTATGTAGACTTCCCTGGCTGGCGGGCAACTCTGTAGCAAATTTGGTTCCAATCGGAAAAGGGATCACCGAGATACAAGTGTGAAAATGACGTTTTCTTTCTTCCTCTCAGTATACCCACGGTGTGACGCGCAGGCTTCTTGGGCCGCACGACACACTATCGTGTGTCTTGATTACTGAAAAGATTGTGATACTCTAATAGAGCAGTCAATGACTCTAATAAAGCAGTCACACTCCAGGCCGTTTTTTTTTTGGTCTTCAGCTTTACCACTGGGCACCCATAAGTTAAATATCTTCTTATGCCCCTGCTGTTGTACAAATACATAAAAATTGCATTTACTTGATTCCTGTAAAATACATACTTGTCTGTCGAGTACCCAGACACATTGGCCGCATGACACTGTATCAAGTGTGAAGTATCCTATTTTATTTAGAAGATTATAAATTTTGGTTGCTGTGCATATAATTTTCACAGATTTTTATATCATGACCTTCACAATGATGCAATATTATCTTAGTTTTTTTGTGGTAGCTAAGCAAATGATTTTTATGCTACATTGAAAACTGAAAAATCTTGTATGGTCATACAGATGTTTACTGTTAAGGTGTGTTCCTTTCCTATAATTTATACCAATGCATGCATGCTAATGTCTATCAATAATGAATGTTCGTGCACCTTTGTCATCTTCAACTACATCATTGTCGCACTGTATGTCTTCAAGTCTAGCATTGATTTCTTGTGACAACTTCTTAGCAGCATCAATGCCATGCCGTTCCATGATTACAAGCATTTTGGTTAATACATTAGAATCACCCTTCTGTATTCTACATGATACTGTCTCTAACAGCAATTCAGCAGCCATTTGTGAAGTAGGGGAGTTAAGAATCTTTAGGTTGTCTGCTAGTGAAATGATCCTATCTGACACAAAATATGGACAAAGATCAGAAACTGGCAACATATTCACAAGTTTATCATAGAATTCCAATAACAATTGATACTTTGCAGAGTGATGACCTACACAAACACAAACACCTGGATTACATTTTATAGCATTAATTTTACGAAATAACTAGTGGTGCATTGGAGCTATCCTGTATTAAATGTTTTTCTGATGCACTATTGAGTATCTTAGTAGCACCTAAAAAAAACAAAGCAATACACAAGTCAGATATTTAAAACTGGTTATGGACTTGTTGCACATACGTACTTGTAAGATTTAGCTATTGACAGTATACAGTACATTATTGTGTACTGGTACAATGATGTTTATGTGTCATTTCCTGTGTGGTAATTTGAAGGAAGAAAAGAAATGGAGTTTAACTTGTTGAACAAAGTTAACAAAGGGAGATAATTTAAAATGCATTTTGTGTAGTAACAAATTGCAGCTAATAAATTATGGAGTATAATATAGGTATGTAGCACACCTGCATCACAATGCTAGGCGTAGTAGCTATAGAACAGTAGGTATTAACTGGAAAACATTTTGAACGCATGCACAAGGAAACATCGTGTGTGTAGTTTATTCCAAAAGTGTAACCGGGTGAAATGAAAATCAGTCCCCTCCCAAAGCCCACCCTAGGACTAGGAGGCCATGTTGGAAATGAGTACAAAAAAACCAAATTACATTAATGTTGCTAAAAGAATGATAATAAAATAATAAATATTATCATACAGTACGATAGTACTGTATATTAGGGACATCGAAGGTGTGGGGGCGATTTGTGATATATTATAACCCAAAAACCTGCCACAATTTTTTCTCACAACAGCATGACAGTATTGGTTGGGTAAAACCAAGTCCAAAAGTGTCTTCAGATCGACCCGAAACATTTGCGTCATGTAAGAGGTCACGTGATGGACAGTCGATAGGCTCACGTGAGGTGTTTGGAAGAGTCAGTCGAGCAGAGGGCCAACAGGAGTTGTAGCTCGACTCTATTCAGTGACAGTTTGCTTTTTCTTAGGATCATAGATAATGAACTCAGTTATATTATTTTATTAAGATTGCTAATATTAAATAATATACTTTGTGTGTCAACCGGAGGCTCGGCTGCGGCCACCTGGGCTTCGAGTAGGAGGTACTACTGGGGTTCTACAAATTTGGAGGTCCTACTGAGATCCTGAAGAAGCAGACAGGAACGTGAAGGAGCTATGGACGCCTGCGTATCCTGTAAGAGAGAGGTTACGGAGGAAGAGAAGGCCATGGCGTGTGACCTTTGCGACAAGTGGGAACATGTAGGTTGTTTAAAACGTAGTGATAAGCTGACCGATGAATTGTATGATGCATTGGTTGGGTGTCGGTCTAAATCAGTGTTGTATGTTTGCACCCCTTGTCGAGCAAAGGGCACGATTACAAATCGTTTGCATATGTCAGAGTTTGAGCTTGCACGTACGCAAGATGCTAGACACGAAGAGCGGCTGGCCAGCGCGCAACGTGTTGACGAACTTAATGCTCTAGTTATGGAGCTACGTGATGAGAAGAAAGATCTCATTACCAGACAGACAAGTCTGGAAGGCGAGATACAGGTCCTCACTAAACAAATGGTGTCATTTCGGGGAAAGGGCAAATCGTCTGCTGAAATTGCAGGTGCAGAATTACAACCAGTTGTGGACAAGGTCGTAAGGTCAGAAAAACCCACTGAAGATACAAGTTTACCAGTGACCCAGACAGAAGGTAGCCACGACAGTGATGGCAGTGATTCTAGCAGTGATGCCTCCTATGCTAGTGGTAGCAATCAGAGAGGTCATCTGCCGAATAGACAGAGCAGAAAGTGTGACCCTCATCCACCGGGATTTCGTTCTCTTACTAGCAGAATAGACAAGTTTAGTGGCAAACGGGGTGACGATGATTTTGAGATATGGCTGTTAGACTTTACTGAAGCAACCAACGACTGTGGGTGGAGTAACCAGCAACGTGCCCGTTGGTTCTCATGGTTTTTGACTGGTCCTGCGAAGGCGACATGGCAACATACTGTGAAGGAACGCGACAAGGCTTCATGGTCAAAGATAGTGGAGATCTATCGTGGACAGTATGGTGTTCACCTCGACCCACGCACGGCCTATCAGAGATGCCAGGATCTACAGTACAGTCAGTTTGGGTCAGCTCAAGGTCTGCTGGACGCAATGCGTGATTACCAGCGCATGGCACCTCGTAAGTTAAATGATGAAACCCTGGAATCTATTTTGTGGAATAAGGTTCCACTAGAGCTCCAAAAAGAGTTGGGAGAGATTCCTGCTGGTTCTGTACAAGAACTTCTACAGAGACTGCTGCGTGCCGAGATAGTTATTCAAGAGAGAGCTAGACGGGGTGGTTCAGGTGAGAGAATTCCAAAGAAGGAAAGGCAGAGTGAAACTGTCTACAACAAGTTTGGCAAGGTCTCTCAAGACAAGAATAGTAGCAATAGTACTCCAACAAAGCCTAAGAACCAAGTAGAGATGTTCATGAAGGGTGTCAAGTGCTTTAAGTGTCAGAAAACAGGGCACATAGCCAGGAACTGTACAGAGTCTAAAACCAAATCATCCTTAAGGGTTGACGTTGATAGTCCGGAGACTGAGGAAGAATCTGAGTCCAGAGTAGATCAGGATGATGAAATGTGGATGCGTACAATATTATCTGAATCTGATACTCAAGCAGTAGCATTACAAGTGGCACTGAAAGGCCCATCTTATAAGGTAGACATTGTGGTTGACGGAATTAAGACAAGAGCTCTTTTAGACAGTGGTGCACAAGTTTCTTTGGCTCGACAGCAGTTACTACCTCACATTAAGCAGAAGAGTAACTGGTCCATAGAACAGTGTAGAGAAAGAAATTTCAAACTAGATGGACAACCTTTGGGTGCTGGTGGTGAATCACTGGGTGCTAAGGGTATTGTGGCCTTACAGGTCACAATTGAAGGTACTAATGTTTCTAAATGTGTACCCTGCTATATTCTAGACTCTTCAAAGCCTATTTGGAGGGGCGAACTGCAGAACTGTTGTTTGATCCTTGGTACTAATGCCATGGAGGATTTGGGCTACAAGATAATTGACAGCGTCGGACAGCCAGTGATGTCAAGCAGTCACGCAGAGTCAGCAGTGGTAAGACAAGTTGTTTTATCTCAAACCCTGAGATTAGGACCACAACAGACTAGAGTAGCTCGTGTAGAGCTGAGTGCCAATGATGATGAAGATGTAAGCAGCCAAGTAGGAGTAGTGACTCCTGATGAGTCTGTATTGGCCAGTGATTGCTGTGACTTTATGGAAGGATACTGGACTGGAGAGAGTGATTTTAACATTCCAGTAACTAATTGGGGTGTGGAGCCAGTTGTACTCACCAAAGGTACTGTCATTGGAGTTATTGATACTGTTTCTGTAGTTGAGATGGATGACAATGTTTGGAAAGATGAATCCTTTGGAACTGTTGCCGTAGTGAACATGGGTAATGGTGACCGTGAGAATCTCCTTAAGACACAATTAACTGTTGGCAGAAACTGTACACCTGACCAGAGAGTAGCCATTATTAATTTGATGAAGAAGAAGCTTGATGTGTTCGCTTTAACAGACAAGGAACTTGGAGAAACTGATTTGGTAGAGCACTCCATAGACATGAGCGACACTACACCAGTTAAGTCTCCACCAAGAAGACTGCCATATGCTCAACGCAATGAACTTGAGAGTGAGTTACAACATTTACTAGATACAGGTTGTATTGAATCCTCAGGAAGCTCTTTTGCTTCAGGATTGGTTTTAGTCAGGAAAAAGGATGGTTCCCTAAGAGTTTGTGTTGATTATCGTGGAATTAACAAGAAGACAATACCTGATCAATATCCGATCCCTAGAATTGACGACCTAATTGATGCTGTTGGTAGATGTAAAGGAAAGATCTTTACCACACTAGATCTAATGAAGGGATATCACCAGATTAAGATGGCACCTGATTCTAGAGATAAGACTGCGTTTACTTGTCACTTGGGATTATTCCAATACAGAAGGATGCCATTTGGTTTGACTAATGCTCCAGCAACCTTTCAAAGGTTAATGAATAAGTTATTTAGTGGTCGTGACTGGAGTTTTGTTTTTGTATACCTTGATGACCTTCTAATAGTGTCCCAATCATTTGAGGAACATCTTGTTCATGTTGAGAAAGTGTTACATCGGTTACAGGAAGCAGGCTTACGACTGAAACCTCAGAAGTGTGCATTTGCACAATCAGAGATCAAATATCTGGGCCATACCCTATCACCACAAGGAGTAAGACCAAATGATAGTAAGGTGAGAGCTGTGAAAGAGTTTTCTACACCAACCTGTTGTAAAGAAGTGAAGAGCTTTCTTGGATTGGTGAACTTTTATCGACGCCATCTATCAAACCTTGCCGTGGTAGCTAGACCACTCACTGCATTGACAAGGAAAGATAAGGAGACAGGGTCAACAGTATCGTTTGTGTGGGATAGTCAGTGTGAGTCAGCTTTCCAAGAAGTCAAGAGGATGCTAGTTTCAGCACCCCTCTTACATCCACCTGACTTAGACAAACCTTTCTTTTTGTGGACTGATGCTTGCGGTAAAGGATTTGGAGCCTTATTAGAACAAGAAAGTGATGATGGTAGAAGATATCCAATTGCCTATGCTAGTAGACAAACTAACGTAGCTGAATCCAGTTATGCCCCTACTGAGCTAGAAGTGGCTGCACTTGTTTATGCAGTGGAGCATTTTGAGGTTTACCTGTTGGGTAACGACTTTACTGTGTATACTGACCACAAGTCACTGGTCAGTGCATTTCTTGCCCATTTGAAGAACCAGTCTAAAGGGTTACTCGCAAGATGGTACTTGAGAATATCTAGATTTTTGCCCAAGATGAAAATTGAATATAAACCAGGATCAGCAAATGTTGTGGCTGATTGTCTTTCCAGAGCTCCTCTACCAGCTACTGAGGTCGCAGTATTGCAGATTTCTGAGAGTGATGAGTCACTGTTACAACTTGTTCGTCAGGAACAGAGACAGGATCAGGAATTGGTACAGCTCATGAATTATTTAGAGGATAGGTCCTTACCTGATAATGTACAAGCTGCCAGACACGTGGTGGGTCAAGCTAAGAAGGGTTTTATTCTAGTTGATGGAATTCTTTACTATGAAGGAGGAGAATTTCCAGCCAAGCGTCGACTGGTAGTTCCAGCTCACTTACACCAGAAGATTGTGGATGAACATCACGATGGAAGCTTCGCAGGTCATTTCTCTGTGAAGAGAATGAGCAAGAGAATTGGACGCTACTTTTACTGGAGAGGTATGAATGCTGATGTGTTGAAAAAGTGTGAATCTTGTGTGAGTTGTGCTTCTGTACAGGGTTGCAGTTTTGTGGGTAAGCCACTCCTAGTTAGTGTTCCTGTGGGAGGCCCATTTGAATGCCTTGGTATGGATTTTGTTGAGCTTGATTTAAGTGAAAGTGGGAAGAGATATGCTTTAGTTTTTCAGGACTATTTAACTAAATGGCCTGAAGTGTACGCTGTGTCTGATCACAAAGCAGAGACTGTGGCTCAATGTTTAATAGATCTGATTTGGCGGCATGGAGTTCCCAACAGAATTATACATGACAGGGCACCAGAGTTTCTATCAGATGTGTTGCAGGAAACAGCTCACTTAATGGGAATTACTCAATTGCCTACTTCTGGTGGACACCCTCAAACAAACGGTCTTGTAGAACGTTTTAATAGAACTTTAAAACAAATGTTGGCTAAAGTAGTGACCAGAAGAGGCCGTAATTGGGATAAAGTGCTTGGAGCTGTCTTGTTTGCTTATAGGAGTACTCCACACCAATCAACTGGTGAAACACCATTCTACTTGGTGTATGGCAGAGAGCCTAATCTCCCAACAGCAATGAATTTTCATGTACCTGTGACTAAGTTCCCTGTGGTAGAAACAGATTACGGTGTTGCTTTGGAAAAAGAGCTTAAGTATGCCCGATCACTTGCTAAACAGAATCTGGAAACTTCTCAAAAGCAACAGAAGAAATACTATGATAAGAAGGCAAAGGGCAGTGATCTCAAGGTTGGAGATTTGGTAATGCTTAAGGTACAACCAAAGTTCAAACTTGACAAACAGTTTCAGGGACCTTTTGTAATTGTGTCACTGACTAATACGAATGCTGTCATACAGGTAAAGGGAGATGAAGATGGTGAGACGATGATTGTGTCTAGACAAAGGCTTTCTAAATGTAGTGTACAAATGGCTAAAGCAAGACCATGGTTAGGCCAATCTGGTAAACTCAGAAAAAGAAGAACTGTAAGAAAACCTAAACCTCGCCAATCTAAGTCTGCTCAAGATGCTCAAGTTGATGTGCAGGACAGTGCTATTGATTATAGAACAAGATCAGGACGGACAGTTAGAAGACCAGCAAGACTGATAGAAGATCGCCATGATGGGCAATCTCTTAAAGGAGGGGGAAGTTGTAAGAGGTAACGTGATGGACAGTCGATAGGCTCACGTGAGGTGTTTGGAAGAGTCAGTCGAGCAGAGGGCCAACAGGAGTTGTAGCTCGACTCTATTCAGTGACAGTTTGCTTTTTCTTAGGATCATAGGTAATGAACTCAGTTATATTATTTTATTAAGATTGCTAATATTAAATAATATACTTTGTGTGTCAACCGGAGGCTCGGCTGCGGCCACCTGGGCTTCGAGTAGGAGGTACTACTGGGGTTCTACATCAAGTTGCTAAAGAATTTATATAAAAATGTTATTCAACAGAATTTTCTACTACCTGTGCCTGCCTGCCTGTCTGCCTGCCTGCCTGCCTGCCTGCCTGCCTGCCTGCCTGCCTGCCTGCCTGCCTGCCTGCCTGCCTGCCTGCCTGCCTGACGCCTTCAGTCAAACGTAGCAGAAAAGTGGCTACAGCTATATACAGCCCAAATTTTTTTGCAGAAACGTTTCTAGTTTGCTTTAGTCTCATCTTCGCAGACCTATTCTCCGAGATGACGCTTATCAATTAGAGGTGTTTAATAACTACACAAGAGGTGGCGATGTGAGGTAAGCTTTGCTTTTGTAAAGTCTGTACTGCACAGCCATAAAATGATAAAAATACTGTTTAATCGTCACCTTTTGTAAAATCTTGTGTAAGTATTAAACAACAATTATAACTTGTCAGAGTTGGCGATTTCTCGGACAAAAATGGTATGGACATTTCACCAGATCCTTTCAGAGGGGGTGCTTATAATCTCTAATCGATAAGCACCACCCCGGAGAATGGGTCTGTGAAGACGAGACTAAGTTTGCTTAAGAAAAAACCTTTGGTATATTGATAAGCATACAATGCTTGTGCTATTGTCTCACCTTTTATCCTTCTTTACCATGGCCATCAGTCAAGGTTCTACCGCTGAGTGTTAATAGACTACAGTACGGCTTCCATACCAGTGTATATTGCATCAAATTATTCGAATACACTTGGTCGCCGGTTGCACCAAAAACACACGCATACGTGACTCGCTGTTGATATCGATCAGAGAGAGAAACTCACGGCGAACTATATAGCAATGTGTTACAGTACGATAGTACTGTATATTAGGGACATCGAAGGTGTGGGGGCGATCCGTGATATAATATAACCCAAAAATCTGCCACGATTTTTCCTCACAATGACATGACAGTATTGGTTGGGTAAAACCAAGCCCAAAAATGTCTTCAGATCGACCTGAAGTCAATAAATATAGTTTATTTAGTAACAACGTTAAACCGAGTCGGGTCATCCAGGTCCTGCTTTACAGATTATTCGGGTCCAACCCCACGTGCTAAATTAAATGTGGACGTGTTACTACACGTCATAGTGTAGCTCTGCTTCTTTCGTGAGCCACGTCCACTTATGTAAATTACAGTCTGTAGACATATGGTAGCCACGCCCATTCATCAGTCCGTAGGTATGCACGAATCTACATCCATTATTGTCTGCAGGCTTATGTAGAGCCATGCCCACCGATCAGTTGTTATTGTATGAGGCATAATCTAGTATAATAGTGCTGTGAGTAACTCAGCAGATATTTAGTGGTCATGAGCTTGCAAAAAAACTTCACAAACAAGTATAAGAAAAAATTAGGAATTTTAAATTAGATTAGGGACAGTGTATAATGCTGCAATAAAAAGTACTGAAACAAGCTGGATCAGAGTAGTACGTAATGTCCAAATACTGTAAAACAATAAGAAGTGAATATCCCTACTATGCATTGAGTGTAGCACAGTAGGGATATTCACTTCTTATTGTTTTAAAGTATTTGGACATTACGTACTACTCTGATCCAGCTTGTTTCAGTACTTTTTAATACCCTGTCCCTAATCTAATTTAAAATTCCACTTATACTTGTAAAGGAGAGGGAATTAAATGTCATTATTCTGTCAGGGGAAGAAATGCACAGACATTGAAGGGAGTTGTCTGTGGTAGACTTGAATTGAGCCCATTGTTCCCCAATTCCAAGAGTAGCTCTTCCATCCTAAGGCTTTCCTGGGGTGTGATAGTACAGTAGGATTGTTAGGATGGCCTTAGAAATCCCTGTGGCTTCAAAGTTGGGAACCCCGTGTATTTTCCCCCAAGTCTCATGCAATTGGCAGCCACAATTTGTGGCTGATCATATCATTGGTCCTATTGCAAATCATATAGGATAACCATGGAACCCTCCCTGCACACCTACCAAAACAACCAAGGATGGCGGTTGACAAGTGAACAATATCAGCTTGAAATAAATGGCTGATTGTTTGTGGTTCTATAATTAAATGAGCACAATTAACAACCCAGCCTTTACATATGAAAATACATAAGTGGGAAGGCTCATATCCCTTCAGAATGACATTAATTTTGGCCAACTTGGCGAAATTATTTTCTAGACTAGGTGCTGAAAAGATTGATGGAATACTCAAATAGTATTAATAGAACAGTCAAAAAGGTTTCCAGCAGCACCGATCCAGGATGGCCTTAGAAATGCTTGTGGCTTCAAAGTTGGGAACCCCGTGTATTTTCCCCAAGCCTCATGCAATTGGGAGCCACAATTTGTGGTTGATCATATCATTGGCAGTGGCGTAGCTACCATTGAGGCAACCGAGGCAGCTGCCTCGGTAAAAATTCTCACTAACAGCAGGCTGAGCAGGCCTGAGTTTTGGCATCCCTGATTTTCTACTCAAACGTTCATACTAGACAGCATTACTGTATCACACATCATCATAATAGAATCTATGGCTGTAGTACTAAGCAGAGCCAGAACCTACAGTGACATGGTGCTGGACCACTTATCAGCTTCTTGAATTTGTAAAAGATCGAGATACTCTAATAGAACAGTCATCGTAATATACTCTAATAGAGCATTCAGTACAGATTAACCACCATTCTCATTACACTGCTTGGTCTGAATTATTTACATTTATGTTAATTGCATTGAATTACTTTTCAAAAATTCCAATGAGTCAACTGCATGGCATGGCATTACATTGAGCATACAGATCAATTACAATAAAAAATATAGCCTCCACATGTCATTTCAAAGCATATATGTGACTGAATTTGACAAAACAAGGCTTCGACGCACAAAGCTTTGTTAGGAGATATGGCGATTTTAAGGAATCATTGTGTAATAACTTCCCAGTGCCTACAGCTGTGCAAACAAAATTTGCACCAATTGTTCATCTATTCACTAGCTATCACTGAGTGGGTGTATACATTTCTGATACCCAAAATTTGCCCTGTTTTGAGCAGCTTTTTTCGAGCAGGTTATAATATCACAGATGGTAGTAATAAGGGCGGGAGGGTGGGGGTGGACGGTGGTCTTAATATACGGGTATAAAATGGAGTAAGAAGACGATTGGAATCCAGAGGCCAAGTTTGGGCTCTCCATGGCCCTCCATGGCCCTCAAATTACTCCAAATTGACTGAGAACACTATTGGCGAGCTCTCTGTGAAGTCCCAGCTCACTACACACCATTATCACAAAGCCATGGCCATTTAATGGTGCCAATCTCACACTCGTGGCTTTGACAGGGTCGGAAGAAAGCTGCTACAGAAACCAGACTTATCAGTGCTGAAGGAAGTACAGTGTGAAATTTGATAGTGTATTAGACCAGCAATCCATTTCTGGTAAAATCGTAAGTTTGATTTTGTGTGTGTGGAAGCCTTGTTATGTGAAATCCGGTCACATATTTTCAAACTTTTCCTTGAGGGAGCATGCCAATGAGTCAACTGCATGGCATGGCATTACATTGAGCATACAGATCAGTTACAATAAAAAAAATAGCCTCCACATGTCATTTCAAAGCATATATTTTCAAAATTTTCCTTGAGGGAGCATGCCCCCAGACTCCCTAGCTTGACATGCTTAGCACATGCAGTTGATCATCACATGAAAGAGATAATCTCTGACTTAAATATCACAGCAGGTCAATAAAAAGTATAGTGTACATGACTATGACCTCCGTTGGACTCCATGGATGGCCTGACCACTCAAACTGTCTCTGGAGTAATTCAGTTTTTTGTGCCGGTTGAATGCAATTAAACTACTTTAATAATTGAAGTATGGTATACTGTATAGCATTAACTAAGCTGGAGCATTACTTATGACATGTAGAAAAACAGTTTCTTCCATCCAATCAGAGTCAACCTGCAAATGTTTACCACCCATACTTGAAAGTATTTGTGAATCAGTTGAGACAGAAGCAGACCCTTTCAATTAGGTCAATGTATAAACTTTGCCTCGGTAAATATTTATTCCTGGCTACGCCACTGCATTGGTCCTATTGCAAATTGTATAGGATAACCATGGAACCCTTCCTGCACACCTACCAAAACAACCATCATCCTTGGACGACAGTTGATAAGTGAACAATATCAGCTTGAAATAAATGGCTGATTGTTCATAGTTCCATAATTTAATGACTAACACTAAGAAAAATTAACAACCCAGCCTTTACATATGAAAATATATAAGTGGGAGGGGCTCATATCCCTTTAGAATGACATTAATTTTGACCAACTTAACAAACTTATTTTCTAGGACTAGGTGCTAAAAAGATTGATGGAATACTCAAATAGTATTAATAGAACAGTCAGATAGGTTTCCAGCAGCACTGATCCAGTTGTAACTCTGTGCCCTTTAAACAATCACCATAATAATTGTCACTTACCAATTTGTAGTTGTTTGGTTGCTTCAGTTTGACGAGTCTTAGCTTCCCCAGAATATTGATATTCCTACAGAAATTGTGAAAATGCTAACTATCTATTCCAAGTTGTGCAACAAAGTAGCAGGCTTTGGGGCTTGTTTTTTTTTTTACTTTACACAGACGTTTAGCATTAACATCCTAACAATAGTTAAGAACTAAGTGTGACCAGGCCTAAGGCATGTGGGCACATGATATTTGCCTACTTTTTCACACGTTCATCACTCATAACTTTTTGTACCATTATGCTATGGCATTGCAATTTTCCACTCTTAGTAAGCATTTAATTGGCATCATGATGCAAATTACAGAATGGAAAATATACTTTGCCAGTACTGAGATATGACCTGTAGAGTGATGGGGTGTAGTTTGTACCCACATGCCCTGTTTTCACAAGCCCGGTCACAAATATTGTATGTTGCAAATATGCTCATAATTATGGTTGATTTTCCAATTTAAAGCATGCCCACTACTTGGTGATTTTCACTGATGGTATTTCATAGTTATCTTACACTGTGTGCCTGTTTGATTAGAATGTCTTGATTATCTGCTTGTTACACATGGTTCATTTTCTAACTATCACTCCTTGATGATCAACTGGATTTACATTCTTTTAAAGAAGGTGTGTAGCTTGATAATTATACAGTATGCCTTTTCAAAAGAAAATGAAAGTGACTCTCTTAGAATGTTTGTTCAATTAGCATGACAATTATTAACACAGCACTGAAAATTGTGTACAATATGTTACGAGTACATTATCTGTGACTGACTTTGACAAAACCTGGCTTCGACGCACAAAGCTTAGTTAGGAGATATGGCGATTTTAAGTAATCTTTGTGTAGTAACTTCCCAGTGCCTACAGCTGTGCAAACAAACTTTGCATCAATTATTCATCTATTTACTAACTATCGTTGTGTGGGTGTATACATTTCTGATACTCAAAATATGCCCTGTTTTGGGCAGCTTTTTTCAAGCAGGTAATGATATCACAAGTGGTAGTAATAAGGGCGGTGGGTGGGGGTGGCAGATGGGCTTAATATAGGAGTATAAAATGGAGTAAGAAAACGAATGGAATCCAGAGGCCAAGTTTGGGCCCTCCGTGGCCCTCAATCACTCCAAATTGATTGAGAACACTATTGGCGAGCTCTCTGTGAAGTCCCAGCTCACTATACACCATTACAACAAAGCCATGGCCATTTAATGGTGCCAATCTTCCACTCGTGGCTTTGACAGGGTTGGAAGAAAGCTGCTGCAGAAACCAGACTTGTCAGTCCTGAAGGAAATACAGAGTGGAATATGATAGTGTATTAGACCAGCAATCTATTTCTAGTTAAAACGTAAGTTTGATTTTGTGTGTGTGGAAGTCGGGTTATATGAAATCCGGTCACATTTAGATTGCATATTCATATTATGCAAAATTTATAACTCATAAGTGTTTAATATACTTCAAATTGCACTACACCTATTACTGTAGGAAATACAAGTGCAAGTTACTTTGACTTTTTACGAAGAAAAAAGATAAGAAAAATGCACGAAGACTAAACTTTGAAGGCATGGATTTAACTAACATTTGGGATGTTACATTTCTTATGACAAAAAAAATCCAGAGCATAATGATCCATTTATATATGACCACAACCATGTTACACAGGCGTGTAAATTGTATTTGTGTAGAGGCCTGACTGTAACCTGATTTCTACTCTGATTAACAATAAACAATGATTTAGGAACAATATAACAGTGTGTCACAAAGGTCGCAAGGTCAAAACTGAACTTTTGGTATAAATTTAGGTGGTTAAGTTGTATTTGTACTTTGTAGTACTGTGTCGTTAAAAGAGATTTGTTACAATGAGTTATTGTTTATTAAGTTTGACTACATGGAGGGAGTGTTTTAATCTAAATTTGTTTGATATTTTGACAAATACTCAACATTTGTGATGTACTGCAACCATATCATACACTGCTGCGTGTCTTATCTATAAGTAGCTACATTCACAATAATTCACCTCTGTTAGCCAAACTGTATGACCGCATTTCAGTTTAGTATCATTGATGCTTCCATATCTACACATTGCATAGTCAAAAGGAGGAGTCAATCTAGTAAGTGTTGCAATGTGTTCTTCCCTCATCTCTCCACATTGACAATGAAAACCATATTGGAGTCTTCCATGACTGTAACTTAATTGTTCACAAACACTTTCCAAGGCACTTCCAAGCACATCCTGCACAATGAGATGCACAGGATATTGCTGATAATAGTTAGTTTCCTGGTGTCTGATTTGGACCTCCAAATATGACAGTCTGTCCATTAATGAAAAAGAATATGCACTAGGCAAACGAAATGTAATCAAGTTACTGTAACTGTGCAGAGTATCCTTTTGTGTTAAAAGGTGCCTCCAACCATTTGGTAGATGTTGCAATAGTTGGACTACTAAGCAACAGAAAAATCCTCTTGGTAGGAGGTTGGATATGAACTGAATTAAAAGTGGTTCACCTTGAAGGTAGCCATATTGGGATAGTATACCATCACCTTGTGACTGACTACTGTGAGTTGGTAGTACATAGGGAATGAAGTAGTCCTCTCCACTACCATCTTCTCTTTGTATTGCAGCTATTATTTTCATCTCCACTAAAAGAGATATAAAATATTCTTCCTTGAGCTCTTCTTCTTCCCACTTTAACTGCTCTATCAATTCTTTACAAAGAATCCCATTATATTTTAATTTGTATGTAGCATGTAAATTAGAACTATCCTTGAAAGTAAATTGCACTATGCTGCTAAGTCTGTCAAAAAGCCACTGGTGATCAACAATCACATAATCACACAAACCAGGCACTTCAGGATAATACAACAAAATTCCCAACAGGTGGTAGTATAGTAAAGCACTTCTAACGTGTTCAACATCATTGATCAAGTTGCTTTTTACAGCAATGGAAACACAATCTTGAAATGATATATAAGCTTTATTATTGCTGGAACAAACTCTGCGTATCTCAAGCTCCAGTAACATCCATGTGATTGGTAGCTCAAACACATCTTTGTCTGAAGCTATTGTGTCTATCTTGTTACGAATATATTTTGAATTCAAATCCTCTTTTTTACTATCACCAGCAGTGGTGTTGTCTACTGGGAACAAAACACTGCCATCTTGGTTCAACCATACTGCTGCTTTGCAGTCAAGTTTTTCAACCATTGCAGTTAGTTTGCAATTGGTATTGTGTGTGATTTCTGAAGTGACTATGTCTGCATGAGTTCCCACACAACAAAGATAGGAATTGGTATTCTTGCCAGGAATTTTGACCAACTGTGGAACTTGACATGCTGGTCTTTCCAAAGAATCATTTATTGAGGACATAAGGAACTTGATCATGTCAAAGTTGGAGTACCTCAAATGATAAGGTTCAAACAAATGTTTACCATGTTCACTGTACTCCACCAACACTTGGTCTTCAAGGCTCTTGGATAAATTGTGTACCACAAAAGTCACCATTGGGTGAATATTGACTGTTGGTAGTAGGTGTATATATTCAGGTTGTCCTCCCGTGTCCAGTAGAGTAATAATATTAAACACTTCTCCAGGATGATGGAGAAGTTCATCCAATGCATCATGGGAAGAACTAGCCACAAAAGCACTTGTTACTAAGTTGTCAAATGTTCCTAAAGTTTTAGTTTTAACTTTAGGTGCCTGGGTAAAAATATTAGCAACACGTTTGCTCACAGACTGTGTTCGTGGTGCTGATGCAGATTTTGATTTGGTAGTTTGAATGTCTGACAGTGGTTGTCCTTCCTCAGGTTTTGTGTAGCTTCTACCAGAATTTTCCTGTTTAGGACTTTGTAGCTGCTGATTAATTGGTGAATGTCTCTCTTGTACTAGTAGTGACTTGTTTGATTGTAGCAACACTTGTCTTAAATAAGTTATTTCAGATTCACTATCCATTTCAAGCCAAACTGTATGTTTCATTTCAGAATCTCTTTCTTTTGAACCAACAACAAAGGCTTTTTTCACTGATATAGCATGTTTAGCTTGAACCACATTAGTGCTGTGGTGTAGCTTGTTGATTGCTTTCTGCATTAAAAGATTGCTAAAACTAGTTTTACCAGCTGCACCAGAACCAGTAAAAAGGATCTTAATGAACCTCACAGGTACTTTTCCAACCTGTGCCTTAGCCTTTTGAAGACTTTTTTGAAGTCTAGCAATCATTTGTTTCTGCACACATTATAGCAAAATGTAACATAAAATTGTTTTGTACATACAAAACTATTTGTGACACAAAACACATGTTACAAAAAAAACATGCGCATTATTATCACTTCATTCAACTTTAAACAGTAAAAATTAACTCAAATTGATATAACCTAAATTCACCTCTTTTTGGATTTTATTCTCTATCATATTGCTGCTGTTTCTAAGCTAGAACAACCTTCTTGCTTGAAACCATTGCTGAATATAGGCCAAAACTGTACCTTGATAAATTCCTGAGTTCATGCTGAACATAATGATACAACCATAGCCTATTGCTCTTGTCACTTATGATTAATTAAATGAGTGCCTTTAATTAGTTTTGCTTTCAGTATAGCCACATTGATTGTTTTGTTTTCCCTATACTAATACAGCCCATTAGTCTTTCCTCTAAACAAGGAAGTCATAAAATGAAGTTCAAGAAAATTGGGCTTTTGCTCAGTAGGTCATAATATTATATAGAAAATTTTGTTTACTATATTGTTGTAAAACTGGATTACAAAATCTTCAGCAACAATTTAAAGATGTATTCTCACTTCCAACTTCAAAATATGCAACACATACAGCTATACAAATACTTTTATAGACAGATACCTTTTCATTACTTTGTTTAACCATTTCATGCTTCAGTTGTGTGTACTTTCTTCCAGCAGCTAAATTAAGAGGTGTTTTACCATCCTGTAGGTATATATAATTCATTATCATACAGTACAGTAGTACTCTATAGTAGGGAGCATGAAGGTTTGGTCTTTTCTGTCCCATAATATTGCACGAACTATGTAGAAATCAGATAGAAGGGGAGAAGCACACCAGATTGCAACATGAAGTGTCAAGTGGACGATAGACATAAGGCAATGTGAAATTATTCTATTCTATTCTAAATACAGTAAGCTCAAAATTTTGCCCATAATGCTTTCAGGAATTTCCCAAAATTTTCACCTATTATGCTCTTCAGTGTTCCCATTATGCTTGCATTATGCTCCTAGGTTAGCAACATCTCTTACAATTACCTTGGATCATTTTAATCAGTGAATGTTTTATTAGCATATTTCACTACAAAGTGACTGTTCTATTAGAGAGTATGAATCTAAGGAGCAAAGTACAATTCATTTGAGTGATGTATTTCAGTTTACAGTTTCCACTGACTGCTCTAATAGGGAGTATCAATCTATTTCCCAGAATTAAGCCCCATAGTTTGAAATATCCACTTAATATGCTAGCATAAAACTGGCATAGAACTCCAGCCTATTATGCTTTTTATCATGCTGGCATATTTGACACAGGCCTATCTAGAGATGAAAATAAAACATACTATACCACCTAAACAAGCAGAGAACTTTTTTGGAAATGCATGCTTACTTAAAGAAGGACAAATTAACACTGCAACCACAGCAGCTTACTTGTTATAAACCGATGAATACAGCAAGTCATGTCTCTGTGTTTCCAAATTCTAGCCATGTGATTGATTTGATTGTGGGTTTACTTATGTGAGTTGAATATGGGCTGAAGGAAAATTGATGGTAAATTGAATAGAACTTGTTGTAAGGTGATAAGAACAACCAAAATCAAGTTACGGATAATTTTATGAAGGTATGCAAAGGAGTTGTGTGTTCCCTACCAAAAAATTACTTACACATGTACAGCTAGTTTTGTCCTTACAACTTAGTGTTATGGTAAAACCGTAGATATCAGTTTGCTCCTTATTGCATCACAAGTAGAATGACGCACATTGCACTGGAATCCAAAGTGGTAGCCAAGAAATGGCTGTGATGGTATGTTAATGGCAAAAACTTTAATGGCAGCACTTCAGGTGAATTTGAGTTGCTTCCTTCCAGGATTTGACACCAAATTCACCTGAATTGTCATTATTAAATATTTTACCATTAACCTACCATCACAGCCATTTCTTGGCCACCATTTTTTAATTTCAAAATTCTTTTCACCCTGGCCTTTTGGGGGGCCGCACTGATTTTTTACAGCTTGGTTGTTTGGGTTAGATATCACTTCTTTTTGCATTGCAAGCCACAAAGCCAGCCATAAACTTCCTTAGGTGCTTCCTTTTAACTTGTTTTATTTTCTTTACTACAGGAATTGTTATACAAAAGAAGCAATTAATTGTGTGTATAACTTTTTGTCTGATTAAATTAATATTTGCATATCTAACAGTGAATAAAGTAAATGATTATCATGTAGATAATAAGGTGACTTCTTACATACATAACTGAACTGTAGCTGAACTCTCATTGTTTGTAGTAGTTGAGTTCTTTACAGGGTGACGTGTTTCTAGATAAATTCTCTACAGGGTGATTTGAAATGTAGTTGAATTCTCTGCAGGGTGACTTGATCAAACTGATCTTCCTACAGGGTAATTTGTTTCCAGCTGATCTCTATACAGGGTAACTTTTTTCTAGCTCATCTCTCTACAGGGTGATTTGTATCTAGCTGAACTCTATACAGAGTGACTTATTTCTAGTTAAATTCTCTACTGGGTGACTTGTTTATAGCTGATCTCTCTACATGGTGATTTGTTTCCATCAAATATTTCTGTAGGCTGATTTGTTTGTAGCTGATCTCTATACGGATTACTTGTTTCTAGCTGATATCTATGGTGACTGCTCTATTAAAGTATCTCAATCTCGTACTTACTACACTGAGTTGGATTTTATGTTATAACTCTGTGGCTTTAAGTCTGATTCTTCTAAACTATTGAAGAGTCTTTTTAAGGTGATCAATCCGTATGTACACTGATTTTAAAATCATTCCACTGAGTGTTTTGTGTGGTAGGTGTGGCAAGTATTTTATTATCTAAATTAGCTAATCTCGACCACATAATTGTTGCACACATGGTTGGTTGTTTCATTGTATCTTCATGGTTGTTAACTCAATTTCTTTCAAATCACAAAAGGTTTGAGGTTCCATGGTTACCCTATCAATGTACCGAATTTCAACTTCTTCCCATAGGCAATTTACCCTGTAGGCATGAAAACTTGACATATTCCTGTTATTTTTCATGAATAATCACTAATAACTAGTTATCATATTCCAGCCAAACTTGATACCAACATCCACCTTTATATCTTCCTTCTGTGTGCCAAATTTCAAAGCAATCGGATATTTCATTCGTGTTTATGGCAATTTTTGTAAGTGTGCAAAAAGATGAAAACAAAGAGCAAAAAAAAAGAGAAGAAACTAAGCCAATTTTTGAAGTTTCATAACTATCTCGGGAATGCTTGACACAAATTTACTGAAATTTGGAATGTGGAGTACTTTTTTTGGTACATGATATAGAATCCAAGTGAAGCAATAAGAAGCATTATATTCCTATGGTGCATTTCCATTATGGTATCTTGAGCACAGTAGGGATATAACAGTTTTACTGTGATTTAATATCATGCACTACTCCAGCTTGTCTCAGTAGTTTTTATCGATGTGCTATAGTCCCTACTCTAGTTGTAAATTTCAATTTTTTGCAAACTTGTTTGTAACCTTTTTTGTATATAATAAATGTTGGGTTAGGACTGGTGAACCCATGCATATACTGTATCAAAAGAAAGAAATGGCATTGCACACCCCAGCTATGTCAACTATTGTCTGAAAAGTGAAATATCCTTTAGCTTTGTTGTCAGACTTGTTAACCTGTTACACAGACTTACGAATCAAGAACTGTTTAAAAGCACACCTGCTATCCACGCATACCGCATCAAAAGAAAGAAATGGTGCTGCGCACCCCAGTTATGTTTTCTAGCTGATCTCTCTACAGGGTTACTTGTTTCTAGCTGATCTCTTTACTGGGTGACTAGTTTCAAGCTGAGCTCTTTCTAGGGTGATCTTTCATAGCTGAACTCTCTACAGGGTGACTAGTTTCTAGCTGATCCCCCTATAGGGTGACTTGTTTCTAGCTGAACTCTGTACAGAATGGTTCCTTTGTAGCTGAACTCTCTACAGGGTGGTTTATTTGTAGCTGAACTCTCTACAAGGTGATGTTTTCTAGTTGATTTCTGCAACTTGTTTCTAGCTGATCTCTCTACAGGGTGAATTGGTTGTAGCTGAACTCTCTTAGGGTTTGTAGCTGAACTCTCTACAAGGTGATTTGTTTGTAGTCAAAATTCCTGCTCGGTAATTTGTTTGTAGCTACAATGTGATTTTTTTTGTAGCTGAACTCTCTACAGGGTGGTTTTTTGTAGCTGAACTAATTTGTTTGTAGCTGAACCCTCTGCAGGGTGTGATTTGTTAGTAGCTGAACTCTTTACAGGGTAGTTTCTTTGTCTCTGAACTCTCTACAAGGTGACTTCTTCTAGCTAATCTCTCTACAGGGTGACTTGTTTGTAACTTGTTTCCTCTCCAGGGTGATCTGCTCATAGCTTAACTCTCCACAGGGTAGTTTTTTTTGTAGCTAAACTCTCTACAAAGTGACTTCTTCTAGCTGATCTCTCAATAGCATGACTTGTTTCTACTTGAACTCTCTACATGGTGATCTGTTTGTAGCTGAACTCTCTACAAGGTGACTTTTTTAAGCTGGTCTCTGTAACTTGTTTCTCTCTACAGGGTGATTTGTTTGTAGTCAAAATCTCTACATGGGATGATTTGTTTGCAGCTGAACTCTCTACAGGGTGGTTTCTTGTATAGCTGAACTCCCTATGTTCATACAAGGTAACTTATTCTAGCTGATCTCTCTACAGGGTGATTTGTTTCTAGCTGAACTCTCCACAGTGTGATTTGTTTGTAGCTGAATTCCCTGCAGGGTGAATTGTTTATAGCTGAACTCTCTACAAGGTGACGTCTTATAGCTGTGAACTCTCTCTTGTTTCTAGCTGATCTCTCTATAGAGTAACTTGTTTGCATAGCTAAATTCTTTACAGGGTGGTTTTTGGTTGCTGCATGAATTTTCTACACAGTGACTTGTTTGTAGCTGAATTCTGTGAAGAGTGGCTTGTTTATAGCTGAACTCTCTACAGGATGCATGACTTGTTTATAGCTGAACTTCCTTCAGTGTGATTTTATTATCGTGCGTTTTGCGGCCCAAGAAGCCGGCGAGCCACACCGTGGGTATATAGACAGGAAGAAAACGTAATTTTCACACCTTTGTATCTCGGTGACACCTTATCTGATTGCATAGGTGGTGGAGACGGGGGGCCAGGGGGGCCATGGCCCCCCCACTTTTTTGGGACACTGTTTGCAAGAAAAGATTGAGATACTCTAATAGAACAGTCAGGACCTAGATACTAAAATAGAGCAGTCACAGTATTCAGAGAAGCAGTGCAGCAAATTACTTAGCTACGTATGTGTAGTTATAAATTCACCCCAAAAACACCTTCGCTGTAAAAAAGGCGTGCCCAAGACCTACAAGTACCTGGAACCCAACGTAAAAAATCAAAAAGAAAAAACAGCTCAGCTGAAGTGAAAAGTAACCGGTAACTTAAAGAGCTGATATCTGAAGCGGCCAAGAATACAATTACTAAAATTTAATCCATGCAAGAACACCTTGGCTATAAAACAGGTGTGTACATGAAAGTAACTGGCAACTGAAATGGCTGATATCTGAAGCGGCCAAGAATGAATGGTCATATACAACTAATTCAAAACTTTAACACTGAACCATTATAACTCAACTGTGTTCTATATTCACTCTTGCTGCATCGTAAAGTAATTTCTTTTAACTTTAATTGGCTGATAATTTGGCCGCCTTTTTTTTTGCTCTATTATACTTACTATTAAAAAAGGCGGCCAAATTATCAGCCAATTAGAGTTAAAAGAAATTACTTTACGATGCAGCAAGAGTGAATAAAGAACACAGCTGAATTATAAAGGTTCAGTGTTAAATTTTTGAATTAGTTGTATATGACCATTCATTCTTGGCCGCTTCAGATATCAGCCATTTCAGTTGCCAGTTACTTTCATGTACACACCTGTATCATAGCCAAGGTGTTCTTGCATGGATTAAACTTTAGTAATTGTATTCTTGACCACTTCAGATATCAGCTCTTTAAGTTACCAGTTACTTTTCACTTTGGCTGAGCTGTGTTTTCTTTTTGTTTTTTTACATTGGGTTCCAGGTACTTGTAGTTTCTTGGGCACGCCTTCTTTACAGCGAAGGTGTTTTTGGGGTGGATATCACTCATTATTGTCAGTGATAGACTCTACATTTGGTTTAAAAGGTCATTTTTTGGAAATGAGTAATTAACACTAATGCAAAATATTATCTTCGAGAGTCAGTAAAATCCATACATAATAATAATTGTTTCATAACACCGTAAATTCGGAAGTATGAATGTACGGTGTAGTATGACTGTTCTATTAGAGTAAATCTATCTTTACTGCCTACATGTGACGAATATATCTCATATCTGTGCATGTTAAATACTTCAGACACCTAATTAAACTTGCAAGTGCCTAATTAGTTCACAGTTGCTACACAGCTATAAATACATTTGTGACTGGATTTGCAAAAAGGTACCTTTTTCACACACAAAATTTTACCAATTATTTGAAATTTACAACTTCATAACTTTATAATTGTTGCATGTAATCATCTGAAATTTCCATGAGTGTAGCTGCATTATCTGGCAACATTTTGATGCAAAGATAACTTAATCAATATAAGAAGACAGCAGTTATGATATTTTGTTTGGTGGCATGAAAAAATGTGTGGAAAAGGTACCTTTTTGCAAATCCAGTCACAATTGTAATTGTTATCATCATAATCATTTATTATGTTATAACCATTTTTTAATATTTTGGTCACAACTTCAGGATTAGAGCAGCAGAGAAAGGAATAGAGGACTCAACCATCAAGACTTGTATATGGGAGATGGAACAGTATTGCGATGGACAATGCCAGTACTAACCCCTCAAGGGTGTTGCAGTAAGTATAGAAGCAAGACCAGAGCCTCGATCATCACCTTTTGACTGTGGTCACAACTTCAGGATTGGAGCAGCAGAGAAAGGAATGGAGGACTCAATCATCAAGACTCGGGGAGATGGAATAGTGTTGCCATGGACAATGCCAGCACTAACCCCTCAAAGATGTCACAGTGCAGTATCGATACAACCACTCCAACCAGTGCATAAGACCAGAACCTCGATCATCACCTTTTGACTGAAATTTTTATACTTGATGAAGCAATTAAAACAAAAAAGTTGTAGTACTTATACTTTCCTGAGGGAGCATTCTCCCAGAGTCTCAGACTCCCTTGCCTGTTCAGCAGAATAATAGGATTGAGCCTTACTACCACTTTCACCTTTATTCTTGGCCTGGATGTACATATCAGCAACATAATACAGTAGTTGTAGATAATGCTAGTTAATGCCCCTAGCTATATCGCTTGAGCAACGGTTGAAGAAGTAAGAGTCAAGAATACTGAGGTACTCTATGACATACCAGTCTTGAATGCTAACGAAACGAGGAGTGAAGTTTGTACAACATGTCACATCGCCACACACTGATTCACCGTGTTTGTGCAATAGGGTTTTTGACCTGTCCACCATATGTTGAAAGGAACTTCATTCCACCACATGTTGAAAGAAAATTCATTCCAAATTGTGAAGTTATTGATATACTCATTGTTGGGGTCCACGGGGACATCGATGATCATTTACCAGTCAGCTGTAAGTAATGTCACAACAGAAGGAAAGGAACCATTTCCGTACCCCTATTGCATACTGATTTTCCAGGTCAGTTTATGTACACTCAACCACAGAAATGTAGAACTTTGGTTGCAGGTGGAAAATAAACACCTTTTTACTCAGTTACAAGAGATTCCCCCAGCTGGGATAAAATGTTGAAGTGAATGTCATTAGTACCAACTTGTTCATCAGATATTAGACAATTCCAAGTGTCCAGATTATGCAGTTGTCCTCATGTTCAAGTTTACACGTTTAGGCAAGTTCCACAACATCCTATAATCTATTACTATATCAGTGTGGAATAATGCTTATATAATATTTTTCATATTCCAAGTTTTAGGTGTTTTGTATTTAATACCTGCTTGTTGGTTTTTGCAGGCCATATGGTCATACTGGTTTATCCACTAGCAGTTGAATGTGATCATGGTACATATGTAAGTTGAGACCATGCAAGAACAAAGATATAGGTGTCATGAATTTCAAGTCAGTTAACGTTAAGAGGAATTGTATTATTGCAATTGTTCTTTTTGTAGTTATCAATTATCAGTGACCAGTTTGTGATAGCGTACTTTTGTTTGGCTGATGACCTAATGTTCTGGTTTACATGCTTACCCAACAGTTATGTTACTCACTTAACCTGCATATGGGATATATATTTTTTAGTTCATTTTAATTATCCATCCTTTATTGGTACAGCTTGGCATATTGATTTTTTGCACATTCTCTTTTTAATTCAGTGCCTGCTGGATTGTTTCATCAGATATCGAAACAGGTGTCTTTGGTGTTGCGACCTATGTTCCAGGTCAGTTTGCATGTGTGTTTAATTTAAGGTTGACTTCAGTGCCTGCTTATTCTTTTACAGGTCTTGGTATCGAGTGTCATGAATTTCAGGTCAGTTGATGTACAGAAGAATTGTATTATTGCAATTGTTGTTTTTGTAGTTATCAATTATCACTGTATACTAGTGATGTGAATTTGCAGGTCAGTCTACTCAGATATATTGGGCATAGTGTTGATGGGTTCAAACAAATATCCAGTGTGGACTGTAGTGGCATCAAGGGTGTTAATTTCCAGGTCAGTTTACATGTTGTGATGTTAGTGATTTTTTCCTAGTACCCAGATGTTAAGTGTATTGTATTTAATGCCCACCTGTTATGTTTTTAAATAATGGTATATCAGTGTAGACAGTGCAACAGTAAGCCTTCTGTGTTGCAGTAACTATTTGTTTCATAATTATGCTGTTGTCCCGGAGTGGAACAATTTTTGGGCAACCAGTGTGAAGTCCAGTGGTACAAACATTGTATTATGACCAAGTTGTGATAGCGTACTTTTGTTTGACTAACAGAGCTTATGATAAGAATTCTCTGTTGTCCTGCCACAATGTCCTGACAAACCAAAATCGGCCGGACAATTGCCAAAATTGACTGGACATGAGATGAATGCCCAACATGTCTACTGTAGCATAGCAAATAAACATTATAGTGGTAAGACATCACATGCCTTACTGCAGCTGTTATGTGGTTAAAGTACACCAGTGGGTTGGCAATGGTACATTTATGGTCACTCCCTTGGGTTGTAAGAATGTATACTATCTCCTGGCAACCAAGTGAATGTTATTGTTGATAGCATGCCAGCTCAGCCCTTAGGCTCCTTCTTTATGCTTTGATGGGACACCGTGTCCGGACAAATTGCATTATGGTCAGACATCTATGCAATTTGACCGGATTTTGTCCGGTGTCCGGACGTTATCATAAGCTCTGGACTAATGTCCTAATGTTCAGGTTTGACATGCTTACCCAACAGTTATGTTATTCATTCACTTAGCCTGGGATATAATTTTTGTTCATTTTGATTATCCATGCTATTATTGATACAGCCGGGTATATTGATTTTTTGTACATTCTCTTTTAATTCAGTGCCTGCGGGATTGTGCCATCAGATATCAAAACAAATGTTTTTGGTGTTGCGACCGATGTTCCAGGTCAGTTGCATGAGTGTTTAATTTAAGGTTAACTTCAGTACCTGCTTATTCTTTTACAGGTCTCAGTATCGTCATCCTGACATACAAGAAATCATCACTATTGTTGGAACTATTTTTAGTCAAGTCTTGATGTGATGTTGATTAACGTTGTTACACATTGTTGTATGTTTACCATATGGCAAGAAATTTTCATGGCAATCATGAAATTTGAATATGTGACCCGGTCTGCGAAAAGGGCTCTTATAGCCTTTCCAATTGCATATATATGGTAACCCATAACTTGACTGGTGAATATGGTACAAGCCTACAATTTGGTCACTCATCAACCCTAACCTGGCAGTAGCTGTGGGTGTAATTACATGGTGATAGCTTTAGTAGATTAGGAGTTATGATTAGCCAAACATGGATAATTGGAAAGGCTATAAGAGCCCTTTTCGCAGACCGGGTCACATATTGTGTAAGTTGTGTGGAACAACCCCAACTCATACATGGTCACTGGCAAAACACGAACCACATTCGAGCCACAACACCACCAACCACATCCAAGCAACCCATTACAAAATTTTGTTGCACCATTTGTGTGTGCATAATACTTAATGAAAGCCACAACATAAGCTACATGGTACACACTACATAGAGGTGGTAACCCCTAAAGGCTTGTTACCTTTTGTATTCACCTTACCGGCCTTTGTGGTTAATCTATCAAAAATTACATATAAATAGAGAATTGAAGAGTATGCTTAAAGCACCTTCGCTAGTGATTTTGTTCTTCACACCATAAGACAACTGGCGATTTATAAACGCTCGCATGGGGTGTGTAGTCAGGTTCACTATGTCAAAAAATACACTTCCGCTCAAAGTTTATGGAGATTAGCAAACCTATACATTTTTGGAAAGTTTAGAGCATGAGGAATCTCAAAATTAATGTTTACATTTGCACAGATTCCTGCAAGGTCAGCATTTTTTAAATTTCAAAGTGACAGCTAATAAAATAAGAAAACTCTAATATATCAAGTTAAATTTGACATAAAAGTTTAATAAATGAACTCAACAAATTCTCTGGTGACATTTTTACACCTCTTTTCATTAGAGGTGAGACAGTTAATCATGAACAATTGAAAGTTTTTACAAAGGGAATAGAAGAACATCTATTATACTGCAATAATTCAGGAATAATTTATAGTGAAAAGAATTAATGAATATTCTGGATTATTTGGAGTATAACTGGTGCAAAGTATAACTAGTGTAAAGTATAATATGACTTCTACTAAAACAGTTCAAACCTAGAAAAGCTGAAATTTTAGATACTCTAATAGAGCAGTCGCTTAAAGGCAGTCAACTTTTGAGCCCATTTTTTTGCTAATGTGCTTACATATGTTTAGCATAATTAGCACTAGATGAATTTTGAAAGAATTTTCATTTTAAAAGTAATTGGAATTAGCTCTCTCCTAAAAGGGAAGTTTCCTTTTTACATAAGCAATGAATTCACCATGATCACCAAGAGCAATTTTATGCACCAGATAGACATGCACCAACAAGTTAAAATTGATACATGATCTTGAAAATTAGTATCCACTGTTACCTAACTGTTAACCCAATGTAAATTTTCTTTCTGGTGACAGAATGATTACCATCTTTAAAATAATCCAAATATTACAATTGTCGATGGAGTGATTCTTATCCAGAAGATGACAAAGATCTAGCCAAGATGCTTTTAATGACAGGCTTACAAGTAACTGCTCCATGCTAAAATGCTGGTGTTATTGCAATTATTTACCTTGCACAGAACTGTGTTTGTGTGGTACAGATGCACAAGTGACGGAGATTTATATATACATACAAGTAGAAGGAAAAATGAAAAATTTTAAAGTTGGATTATAATCAAAAAAGTAGAGAAACAAGGGAATTGCTAAAAAGTAGTGAAAGAAGAAAGGTTGCCTATACATCTGCAGATATACTAGTGGACAATTAATCCCTATACTTCATTCAGTCTATAAATGACTAAATTAGGGATTAAATGTCCACTGCAGCATATAGGTAACATCTCTTGTTCACTACTGTATAGACTGAAATATAGGGATTAAATGTAGGACTAACATAATTATGACTGGTGAACTTGCACATATACTGCATCAAAGGAAGAAGGGCACTTGGAAAACTATACACCTGGACACATGTCCCAACTATCAATTATGTAGCAAAAAGGGAGGTAGCCATTATGCTTCATTTTCAGCTATGCTTTTCACGTTACACAGCATTGCAAACAAAGAACAGCGTGAGAAGTGTCTCCACTATCAATCATATTGCTATGGAAAATACCGGCAATAAGCTAACACAGCCACAGTTAAGCTGTATCACGTTATGTAACGTAAATTGACACCTTGCATTGTCAGTGAAGAGAACTGGAATACAAAGGAGGACAAAGGCAAGCCCATGATGTATGTATTGTACATCTACAGTTGGCAAAATCAAGCCAATATGTCAAATTATGCTTGGATGTCAGTCAGTCAGCGTAAAATTCTGTTGAATAGAAAAATTTTAAAATGCTACAGAAATTTTGTTGGAAGAGTTTGGGATTAGTCTAAAGACATTTTTGAGCTTGGCTATGCCTAGCCAATGTTGCAAAGCTGTCATGAAGGGAAATTGAGAATGGTTTTAGGGTGATATTTTGAACTAGAAAAGCTCAATTCTGCATGATCCCTAATATATATATAGTACTATCGTACTGTATAATACATCAAAAATGACAACAGTGACAGTGCTGATCATTGTTAGGTTCATATCTTTGAATTAACTGTAATAGACATAAGGTTCATATCTTTGAATTAACTGTAATAGACATAAATACATGTATATGTACATACGTACATAGCCGTGATGTCTTTATACATAGCTGTACTCTACATCTCAATGTAAATAATTCACATATTCACTTTGTTTCATGCAATAACTATTTGCCAAATAAATTGCTTTTAAGTTACTTAGCATTTTAGAGGCTATTAATGGATTCTATATGGGTGTGAGAACATAGAAATAGTGTTTGTTACAATTCTCTGTCAATAAGAGGCTGATATATGGAGAAATTTGCACCATATGGACTGCTATTTTCAAACTGCTAATTAACTAACATGTAGGTATCTGTATAAATGTAAGCATTGATCTCCATGCTCTAAGCTTTCTAATAATAATTATGTAGGCCCATAAATTTTGAGCAGTTATATTTGACATAGTAAACTGTGTCAATGCATGCCACCAACTGGTACGTGCAAAAGTGCTCTTGGATCTGGTCAGGGTGAAGTCATAGTTGCCAATTGCTAATTAACAAAGTTCCTTTTAAGAGAGAATATTTTAGGCAAATGACGATTATTCTTTCAAACCTAGTATTAGCTAATCTCCTGAAATTTATGCCTAACATAAGCACACTAGCTAGGAGTTTCATAAAAGTGACTGCTACATTAGCAATATGGACTCAAAGTTGACTGCTTTATTAGAGTATGTGACTGCTCTATTAGAGTAACTCAATTTTTTTCTGGCTTGAACTGTTTCAGTGAAAGCCAAACTTATACTTTGCTCCAGTTATACAAAGATCTCATTAAATTAATCTGGAATATTCCACAATTCTTTTTGCTTAGAACTATTCTTGAGTTATTGCAGCATAATGGATGCTCTTCTATTCCATTTGTAAAAACTTCTAATTATTCATGATTAACTATCACCTCTAATAAATAGAGATGTAAAAATGTCACCAGAGAATTTGTTGAGTTTATTAATGAACTTTTATGTCAAATTAAAATTGATATATCGGGAATTTCTTACTTTATTGGCTGCCATTTTGAAATTTTAAAAATGCTGACCTTGCAGGAATATGTGCAAATGTAAACATTGATTTTCAGATTCCTCATGCTCTAAGCTTTCTAAAAACGTATAGGTTTGCTAATCTCCATAAACTTTGAACAAAAGTACATAGTGAACCTGACTAGTGGCACTAAATCGAATTTAAAAAGATTTCTGCTTAAAACGCCATCCCTAGGGAACTTACAGTTCAGCACGTTGTCACAGCTTGTTTATCAGGCATTAGAGTTTGTGTCCATGTCGTGTCTTTAAAAGTTATTGTAGGGATTAGAGGTTTGATTGAAGAAAATACGCGTATAGGCAAACCAGGATTGAATAATGTCAGTGCTAGATGGACCATACAAACAGGGCTATGTTGACTGGTATAACGTGACAGTAGTTGTAACATAAGGTAGAGAAATAAAGTGAAATACGCCAATTTTTTATTTTGCGATGGTTATACTTTTTTATTTTAGCGAGGTCGCAAGAAAACTATGATGATGATGATGACGACTCCTTAAGATTTTTTTATCACGTAACGCAATACATATCTATTGAGAGATGTCCAATGGTAAAACTCATTCAAAAAACAAATATGCTATACAAAATTCTAACTAGCTTAACTACCAAACTAAGTACTTCAACTACAAAACTAGCTACCTTAACTACAAAACAACCTTAAATAATAACTTAGTTCAACAAGTCTATGCCATCTTCTGGGCATAAGCCATAACGCCTCAGGATCATTTTGGCACTATATCGCCAGAGAGTAACTGACAATCGCTGAAGCAATTGTTTCCTTGCTAACTCTCTGGGAATACGAGAGATGTTGCATAATCTAGGACTAATATTGCAAAACCGGCCCTACATGTAAACAACTCACAGTAGTGGCAGCGCGTCTTTTAATTGGGCGTGCGCTTTGTAGTTTCTTGGCCGCGTGACTCACTACCATGAGTCTTGATAAGGAGGTATAATTTGTGGAGAGCAGCTATTGTCAGCTGACTGTGACGTTTTTTTTTGGTCTTCAACTTACAGCTGGCCTGGCCCCCTCACTCTTTGGCCTGCTCCACTACCCCTGTCTGATTGGAACCAAATTAGCTGCAGGGTTACCCGTCAGCTAGGGGAGTCAACATTCCAAATTTGAAGGAAAGCGCACAAGCCATTTCCAAGTTATGAGCAGCCAAAGTTTCGGGTAATTTTCTTCGCTTTTTTCCCTTCTTTTTCGTGTTTTCACACACTTGTAAAAATTGCTATAAAACGCAAATGCGTACTCCGATCACCTTTCAATTTGGCACACAGAAAGGCGGTCCAAAGGCTAATCCTATTATCAGTTGTGGTGTAAATCCGATGAATGGTTAAGGATTGATAACCAATTATTCGTGCAAAACAAGATCGATATGTTGTCACGCGTACAGGGTAAACCGCTTTATGGAATGAGTTGAAAATCGTTTTGTGGATAGATCAACCATTGTAGGAGTGCCTATTAGTCGTTTGAAAGCAATCAAAATAAAGATCATGGAGATATGACATGAAAACGAAGGTGTGTAACAATTGCACGATCGAGATTCGTGAATAAAAATACCAATAATTTTCATGACTACCAGGCAAACCGCTAGAGCAGTGAGCTGAAAATGGGTATGTAGCTGGAATAGTCATCGTAGAAAGTCCTTGCAGTAGTACAGAACAATCAGATTATAAACCATTGAGTTATGCTTCCAAAGCCAACTCCGTGTAGCAAATGCGAGGTCAAGATACTCTAATAGAACAGTCACCCTAATAGAGCATTCATCTAGTTCATGACTTACTCCATTACAGATTTCTATTATATTGCAAGTTATACTGTAGGGAGTTCAGCAGCAACCAGTTAATATTGTAGACAGTTCACCATGTCACCCTGTAGAGAGTTCAGCTACAAATATATCGCTGTATAATCATTACAAGTCACCCTGAAGAGAATTCAGCTACAAAGAAACCAACATGTAAAGAGTTCAGCTACAACAAGTCAAACTGTAGAGAGTTAAGCTACTGTGTAAGCAAGTTACCCTGTACAGAGATAGGCTAGAAAAAAGGAAAGATCAGCTAGAAACAAGTCACCCTGTAGAGAGATCAGCTAGAAAAAAAACCACCTATAGAGAGTTCATCTACAAGCAAATCACCCTGTAGAGAGTTCAGCTACATTTCAAGTCACTCAGTAGAGAGATCAGCTGCAAACAACTTATCCGTAGGGAATAATAAATAATTTATATGTCTTATATAAATATATATATATATATATAATTTGTACATTTACTGATAAAATCAGAATTAGTTAAAGTATTTAAAATCTTCTTCATCTTTTTATTCTCCCTGTGGTAAAGAAAAAAAGATAGGTTAATAAAGCCCAAATCCGGTCATAAGCTGGCTTTGGGGTATACAAATACAAAAAGAAGACCAAGCAACACCAAATTCACCTGAATTGTCGTTATTAAATTTTTTACCATTAACCTACCATCACAGCCATTTCTTGCCTGCCACCTCGGATTTCACATATTTTTCACCATAGCTTTTTTGAGGGACTTATACTTTTTTACAGCTTGGCTGTTTTGGATTAGATTGTTATGTTCTAAATCTCTACAGTGATATATTTGTAGCTGAACTCTTTACAGGGTGACTTGGTTTGTAGCTGAACTGTCTATAAAATTAATTGTTTTGCAGCTGAACACCCTACAGAATAACTTGCAATGTAATAGTAATGGAGTAAGTCATAAACGTAACCGGGTGCTCTATTAGGGTGACTGTTCTATTATAGAGTATCTCGATCTCGCAATCGCTACATGTATTGGTTTCCGAATCATAACTCAATGGTTTGTATTCTGATCCTTCTGTACAACTGCAAGGACTTTCTACGATTGTTATTCCAGCCACATACCGATTTTCAACTCATTGCTCTAAGCGGTTTGCCTGGTAGACGTGTAAAATATTGGTCATTTTATTCATGCGCAACTGATACACACCGTCGATTTCGTGTCATATCTCCATGATCTTAATTTCAGTCCACAAAAAGGCACTCCTACAATGGTTGATCTATCCAAAAACCGATTTGAACTCATTCCATGAAGCGGTTTACCTTGTAGGCGTGACAACAAATCGATCTTGTTTTATGCAAATAATCAGTCATAACTCCTGAAACATTTATCGAATTTGCACCAAATTTGATACTAGGATTCACCTTTAGACTGCCTTTATGTGCGCCAAATGTCTAGGTGATCTCATCATGAGTTTGCGTTGTATAGCAATTTTTCAAAGTGTGCGAAAAGATGAAGAATAAGAAGAAATTGGTGCCAGCCGGCTGGCAAACACTGCAGAGTCAGCTAAGTTCAGAAAGTACTCTTCTCTGATTCCATCATTTCACTTCTCCCCTTTATGTGTTGAGACCCTGGGTGCTTGTGCACGCTCAATAATGAGGCAGATAGGTTCCCAGGTAATGGAACATTCTGGTGATAATAGGGCCACCCAATTTTTGATTCATAAGGTTGCCATTGATGTTCAACATGGCAATGCTGCTTCTGTAATGGCAACAATACCATCATCCCAGGATTGGGAAGAGTTTGCCTCTCTCCCCACTGTTAAGTGTTTAATATTGATTTATATTATTATCTTTTTATTAATTTGTAAATATATATAAAAAGAAATAAAATGAAGAAATAAAAATGTAATTTTGGCCACTCATATCTCGGAAATGGCTAAAGCAATTTTTTTCACATTTGGTATGTGGGGTGGCCTACCCGGCGAGCACCTCTGCTGTGAAACTGGTTTCTATCGTATGAAGGATCCTGGAGCTACAAAGGTGTGAAAATCATGTTTTCTTTCTTCCTGTCAATATACCCAAGGTGTGGCGTGCTGGCTTCTTGGGCCACACAACACACTACTGTGTGTCTTGATTTTATATTTGTAACATTTAGATAGCACAAAAAACAAGAGGAGTAGTCAGCAAAGCACCAGTGGTACAGTGGTAGGGTGCGAGTACTCCAAACCTGAATGTCTGGGTTTGAACCTTGGTTGCAATAATCTTTTATTTTCATCTGTTATACCTTGTCATGTCAGATTATGATTTTTACAAGTTTTATTTTATTTTATTTATTTTTAATAGCAATGACCAGCTAAATATCAACACCAAATAAAATAACTGTTAGTTTTACACCTATCAGGCAAACCGCTTAGAAGAGTCAGCTGAAAACCATTATGAATATCTTGGTCAGAGTAGTTTTAATGTTTTTGCTTTTAAATCTTTTATTAGGCTGGTTTGTGAGTATGGAAACATTATCTTTATGGGAGCTTCTGCCACTCACCTACTTCAATTAGACTTGATTCAGAAAATGGCTGAGAGGTTGTGTGGTTCCACCTTTTTGTCACTGGCCTCTTGTCATAATGCCAGCTCTGTTGGCCTGTTGTGCAAATTTTTGGATTCACAATGTCGGGGACCTCTTCAGAATTTTGTCCTGTTCTTACTTCTGTTACCCATGCTTATTCCTTCTGCCATGTCACAGATGATAGTTTGTCATCACTGCAGTGATTAATAAAATATAACTCACTGGACTTATTTACTAACAGTTTTTTGGGCACAATTCCTTCAATTGGGACACCATCCCATTGATTTTGAGAGAAAGAGGTACTTCTGAAAGATGGTCTTCTCTTCGTCATTTACTCCAGCAAAATGTTACTAACTGCTAACTATTGTATATCATGTATTTGTACGCAACTATCATGTAATGTGTGTACTGTATTTGATGCCTGATAGTAATCATCATAGAAAGTCCTTGCAGTGGCATAGAAGAATCTGAGTAAAAGCTACTGAGTTATAATGTCAATAATGTGAAATCCAACTTCATGTAACAAGTGTGTGATCAAGATACTGTAATAGTACATGCAGTCACCCTATTAGATCATTCAGTTTGTATTCAGCTCAAATTATTTACATAATTGAAATGGCTAATTCATTGTGTTTTATTGATGGTTTTCTGTCATTCAATGCTGTTTCTGTTGTTCTTGTAAACAAAGCACGAAAAGCAGGAAAAGTAGTGATATCCATAACTAGCTACCAGCAAAATAAGATAAACTTAATGGATGCTGCCTGGAGAGTTGAGACACAAACAAGTCACACTGTCAAGAGTTTAACTATTATAAGTAACCCAGTAGAGAGTTCAGCTACACCCAGTATGGAGTTTAAATACCAACAAATCACCATGTGGAGAGTTCAGCTGCAAACAAGTCACTCTTAGAGCGTTTAGCTACAAACAAATCATCCTGTGGCGAATTCAGCAAGAATCAAGCCAGAGATCAGCTAGAAACAAGCCATCTGTAGAGTTCAGATACAAACAAGTCACCCTACATAGAGTTCAGCTACAAACAAATCACCCTGTAGAGAGGTAGCATGTAGAGAGATCTAGTAGAAACAAATTACCTGTAGAGTTCAGCAGCAAACAGATCACCCACTAGAGAATTCAGTGACCCAGTACACAGAGTTCAGCTGCAAGCTAGTAGCTGAGTCACCCATCATGATCAAAAATTTACTTGACTGTAGCTGGTCTTCTTTGTTGCATAATTATTAATTAGTTGATTTGTTGTATAATTATGGTTATAGTGTATGCACTGTAATTATTAATTATAAATAACATTTTTTTGTAAAGAGCAGGCTTTACAGGCTTTCCGAGCCTTCTTTACCTGTTACAAGTAATACTAATACTAATAACTAAGTAGTTAAACCTGGACCCAAAACCCAGTAAAACTGGTTATTCAGACAGCATTTTGCACAACAAACCGTCATCAGTGGTAGCTAAGAATATAGCTCCAGTGTGTTTACGCACCCAATCCCACCTCTTTTGTCTACCTACACTAACAAGAATTTATCAAACAAGTTGATGTGTTAGTGTGTAACAGGTGGTGCCATAGTAGGAGTGGGCACAAGTTTTGGTTAGGGTGTGTAGGCCCCCACTAAACGGTGGTAAAACCATGACCATTACTTTGGAATTACACATGCATGACCTTAGTTGGTTTAGAAGTCATGTGACACCCATAATGCCACATGACCTCAAGTTTCAGAAGTACATTCCAAAGTCTACGGCCCGTCATCCCATCCTCCCAAAAAGGTAAGCTATTCCCAGCTGTTGATACATAGACACCGGGAACAAGTTAAATTATTGTTAATTAATTCCAGTTAGGTTTGTTTGCTGCATCACGCCTGGTTTTTAGAAGTAGCACAGCATCAACTTGTTTATTTTTAAAGAGTGCTTTTAGGAACACGTTTTTATGAAGGCCTTGACTGCTCTATTAGGGTATTTGAGCGTTCTATTAGGGTATTTGAGCATTCTATTAGAGTATATCAATCTTTATAATGGTTTTCAGCCCCACTCCAATAAGGATAATTTCAGCGTGATATCATTCTCAGTGGGGGCTTCAGCTCCCTAGCTCCCCTCCACCCTTTCTGTCGCCTATGGTAAACTGCTAGAAGGAATGACTTGTAAATTGGTCTGTAGATGGAGTAACCAGCATAGTACAAACCTTTTGTGGTTTTATAGAAATTGTACTAACAGTCATGGAGTTATAGCAAAAATGTCAACCATATGTAAAAAGTGCACGATAGAGTTTTGTTGATAAAAAAGTAATACTTGCCACACCTACCAGACAAACTAGTTAACAGAATCAGCTAAAAACAGGTAGAGAGGTAGATAAATCATTTTAGAGTGATCTTTCAGTGGTTTACAAGGAATCAAATTTAAATCCACTGAGCTACACTATAAAAGTAAACTAAGTGAAACAACTACGCAATCAAGATATTCTAATAGAACATTCAGCTACATAATAAGTCACTTTATTAGAGCGTTCAAATACAATCAAGTCACCATGTAGATAGTTCAACTAACAACAAGTCACCAAATAGGGAGTTCAACTACAATCAAGTCACCCTTCAACTAGTACCAAAAATAAATAACTCTGTAGAGAGTTCAGTTACAAAAAAGTCACAGTAGAGACTTCAACTACAAACAATCACCCTGAAGACAGTTCAGCTGCAAACAAATCACCTTGTAGAAAGTTCAGCTACATTTTAGGTCACCCTGTAAAGCACTCACTAGAAACAAGCAGCCCTGTAGAGAGATCGGCTAGAAACAAATCACACTGTAGAGAGCTCAGCTGGAAGCAAGTCACCCTGTAGAAAGATCAGCTAAATCAAATCACCCTGTTGAGAGATCAGCTAGAAACAAGTAACCCTGTATAGAGTTTAGCTGGAAACAAGTCACCTGTAGAGAGATCAACTAGAACCAAGTCACGCAATAGAGAATTCAGCTATATTTTTAGAGTGTTTCAGCTAGAAATAAGCTATCCTACGGAGAGTTCAGCTACAAACGAACTCTCTTAGTAGAGAGATCAGCTACAAGCAAGTTATCCTGTAAAGAGTTCAACTACATTTGAAGTCACTCTGAAGAGAGATTAGCTAGCCTTGTAAAGAGATAAGCTGCATTTCAAATCATCCTGTAGAGGGATTAGCTCAAAACAAATTACCCTGCAGAGAGTTCATCCAGTAAGAAGTCACCCTGTTGAAAATCAGCTATAAACTATTCACCCTGTAGAGATCAACTAGAAACAGATCACCCTGTAGAGAGATCAAGTCAACCTATAGAGAATTCAGCTACATTTTGTAGAGTGTTTTAGAAATCCTGTGGAGATTTTAGCTACAAACAAACTCTCTCACGAGAGAGATCAGCTAGACGCAAGTTATCCTGTAAAGAGTTCAACAACATTTGAAGTCACACTGTAGAGATATCAGCTAAAAACAAGAAACCCTGTAAAGAGATAAGCTAGAAACAAGTAACCCTGTAAAGAGATAAGCTACATTTCAAATCATCCTGTAAAGAGATCTGCTAGAAATGAGTAACCCTATAAAGAGATAAGCTACATTTCAAATCACCCTTTAGAAAGATCTACTAGAAAAAAAGTCACCCTGTAGTCTGCTGCAAAATCAGTTACATTTCAATCACCCTGTAGAAAGATTAGCTTGAAACAAATCACTCTGTAGAGAGATCAGCTTAATCAAGTCACCCAGTAGGAACATTTCAAGTCACCCTGTAGCGAATTTAGATAGAAACAAGTCACCTGTAGAGAGATCAGCTAGGAACAAGTAACCTGCATAGAGTTCAGCTATAAACAAGTCACACTGTAGAAAAATCATATAGAAACAATTAATCCTGTATAGATCAGCTAGAAACAAATCACCCTGTAGAAAGATCAGCTAGAAACAAGTCACACTGTAGAGAGTAAACCAGTCTAGTCACTAGTTAAGAGAAGAGTAAAGAATAATGTTAATGTTTGTACTTGGAATAATGCTTTGCCAACCAAAGGAGCTCAGGAGTGGATCCCGGAGAATGGCAGTGTGCTAGAAGATTTAAATTGTGAATCAGTATTATAATTATGCTATCCTGAAGTGAAGATTATGAAGATTAGCTAGCTTCATTGATAATACAGTAGGATTATAGTGTTCATAAGCTGCTTAAATAGCAGTGTAGGTTTCAGCTAGATAGAATGCATCAAGTAAAATGCAGTGGTTAAATACGTTTTATAAATCCTGAGAAAAACACTTGTAAGGTTAAAAAGGTTTTCAAACATCATCTCTTTGTCATAATAATCCCCTTATTTGAGCTAGAAAAGTCCCATTTAGACCATAATTTTGTAATTCTTTACCTGTACATTAATACAAGTGGTCACATGATGAGGGCATTAATTAGAAGCAACGTGAAAGTTGCAGAAGTTTCATTGTATTAGTATGATTAAAACATGTAAAGAATGATGGAAAGTTAGGAAAGTAGTTTGTCTTGATGGAAGAGCTAAAAATTCTCATAATATACATGCACCAAGTTTACAGCTGGTGCTTGAAGCAAACCACAAAGGAAACAGCTCCCAAGCCAGTTTGATGTTAGGAGTTTGTCCCCAGTGTTATCCAGTACTTTCAAGATATCAGGACACCTTTTTAAATATGGTACATCAAGGAAGTAAGTTAAAGCGGAAGAACGCTATTAACCGTCTCCCTAAAAGGGATGATGCAATTCCTTACAGAGACATAGTAAAGTAAAATGAATGGTTAAGGCAGAATTGCTCTGACAGCCTTGGAAACTACCTGTATCATAAGCGATTGTAAGAGGGGTTAGGGGTAGGCCATGCTCCCACCCCTTGCTGAAAAATAACTTTGTAAAAATCTTGGGGGTAAGTTGCAGTATATAGAATGGCATTATTATTTTTGATTTTTCATGTTTTTAGCATAACTTTTAGGCTGTTTTCACACTTTTAAATTGCAAAAATCCTGCAACATCTAGGGTTGCACCCCCCCTGAAATTCTACTTTATATCACAGCCAAACAACAATAGTTATGCCGTTCCCTACTTGGCCCCTTCTGTAGGTCAGGTCTAGAATTGCCACTGACCTATATTGTTGTGACCGTACACAATCAGCACCAGAGAAATCCAGTGATCAACTTGCCAGACAATGCAGAATTAAGCAGCAACAGTCATCGGAACCTGTCAGTAATATGACAAAGTCTTACATAGAGATCAAGCGTTTCAGTGATTATGTTATAATGCCACATACAGTGGAGATCAGCGTTAAATCCGGGTTGAGTCATCCAGGTCACAGTTTCTCTGGGTCATCCGGGTCCGACCCGGTTTGCAAATTATCTGGATTGGATCACGTGAGAAACAAAATTGTTCGTTTGACAACGTGGAAACTTATAAACGCTAGTCGCGTAGCTCTTTCGTGAGCCACGCCCAGTTATCGCGTTACAAACATACGCTCAGCCAAGCCAATTATTAGTAAATACAGTCTGTAGTACGAAACTGTGTCCGTTGCTGTTGCAAGCTTACGTGGAGCCACGCCCACTAATCGATTATTTTACGAGTTATATATAGTCTAGTCTTGCAGCAGGATAAGGACTTTTGTGAGCCACACCCACTTTAATATATGGAGAAATTGTAATACTACCAGTAGGTATGCACAAAGCCACACCCTATTTCTGTCTTTAAACTCACAGTATTGTAGCTACGTGGAACCAAACCCACTCTGGCTCCTAGTATGGCACTTGGCTGGAATCTGGGTGGCCTGCTGATCAAGTCACGATGGGGTTGGCTTTTTTTCAGCCCTTTTAGGCATTTGTCCCATTTTACTTTAGGATATTTAGCTAAAAGATTTTCGCTTAGGCTCCAAGGCTATAGGTAAACACCTCAAACCTCTTGACAAGCGTCCTGGTGTTCGCCCTATAGGTGTGGGTGAAGTTTTGCGAAGAATTATTGGAAAAGCTGTGAAGAGAATTATAGGGCGTGATTTACAGCAGGCTGCAGGATCCTCTCAATTATGTGCTGGTCAAATGGGTGGTTGTGCAGCTGCTGTCCATGCAATGAAACAAATATTTGACTTGCCTGAGGTTGATGGTGTTCTCCTTGTTGATGCTAAGAATGCCTTCAATGAGTTAAATCGTCAAGTAACACTCCGAAACGTTGAGGTCCTCTGCCCTTATCTTGCTCCTATTTTAATTAACACTTATCGTACTGATGCTTTTTTGTTTACTGGAGGTCGTACCTAGGGATGCGTCGATTTCGCCAGCAAAATTATTGGAATAATAGGAATACAAGAGCAACAAGCAAAATGCTGGCAAAATAGGAGCAAAATCGAGCAAAATAGGAGCAAAATCGAGCAAAATAGGCGCAAAATAAGCAAAATTTGTTAATCTCAGATCTGTTTCAGACAGTGTGAATGTAACTGCATAACTAACACAAGTAACAACTTACCATAGCTACGTTTAACACTCGTACGTTAAATGAGTATGGCTCTAGCTGAACTTTGACCCGAAGGCGAACCCACAATACATGTTAGCGAATAATCACGTGTGAAATAGTGTCTACAATGGATGTGATAGAACGCATTGACTACAGTTCAAGTGCTGAAAGCGATGTTAGTGAAGTAGATGACAGTCTTAGCATTGTTAGTAATGATGATGACCGTGAATCGTCTCGCGAGTCAGATGTTACAACAACTTCGACTAGTACAACTTCGAGGACTCGTTCTACCGGAAGTGCCAGCAACTCAACGACGCCAACGTCTAGTGGAGTGTCCTTGCTTAGTGTGCTAAAGGCACCAAGTGCATCTGACTTCTCTCGTAAGAGAAAAATTGCCAAAAATCCACCAGCTGGCAGGAAGAGAGCATTACATTCGAATTCGCAGAGCAACCCAAAAACGATCAAGCCCCAGCAAAGAGTAACCGAATATTCCAAGGAACCCTTTACTGTAGCTACTGGAAAGCTTTTTTGCCAAGGATGCCGGGAAGAGTTACCCCTCAAAAAGAGCAGTATTGAGTATCACTTAAAATCTACTAAACATGCTAATGGAAAGAAAAAGCTGCAACAAAGGAATGTTAAAGACTCAGACATTGCACAATCTCTGCAAAGGTATAATGCAGAAGCTCATGGGCGAGGTGAGACTCTTCCGGAACAACAGCAGGTTTTCCGAGTCAAAGTGGTCAAAACATTTCTTCAAGCGGGTGTACCACTAAGTAAGGTTGACCAGTTTCGTAGTCTTTTTGAGGAGACAGGCTATCGCCTTACAGATCGCAGATTTATGTTTGACCTTATTCCTTTTATTTTAGAAGAAGAAAAGGCACGTATTAAGCAATCACTCCAGGGTCAGTTCTTGAGTGTCATTTTTGATGGTACCTCTCATAGTGGAGAGGCATTAGCAGTCTTAGTGCGCTTTGTAAATGATTCTTTTGAAATTCAACAGCAGCTTCTAGCCATCCAACTGCTTTCAAAATCTCTCACTGGGGAAGAAATTGCACACGAATTGGTACAAGTGCTTTCAGTGTTCTACAGCATTTCTTCCAGCCATCTTATTGCTGCTATGCGAGATAGAGCATCTGTTAACAGTGTAGCAATGAGGACATTGAAGATTGTTTACCCTAATGTAATAGATATTGGATGCTTCAGCCATGCTTTTGATCGTGTTGGAGAGCACTTCAAAGTACCAACCCTGACTGAGTTTATTGGTAATTGGCTAGCACTTTTTTCACATAGCATTAAAGCCAAATTTCTATGGAAACAACAAACAGGAAAGCCAATGGCATCGTATAGTGCTACCAGGTGGTGGAGCAAATGGGAAATTTTTAAGCAAATAATGCTCCAGTTTGGTGATATCGAACCATTCCTAAGTGAAAATACAGACTTAGGCCCTGCATCTCGTCCAAAGTTACTAGCTATTTTAACTGACCGTGAAAAGCTTGAACACTTAAAGCTTGAGCTTGCTGCTGTTATTGATTGGGGGGAGGTGTTTGTTAAGGCTACATATAACCTTGAAGGAGATGGGCCACTGAGTTTCACAGCTTATGAAATAGTACAGACTGTTGTTGCAGCAGTCAGGGCAGCTCATACTCCAAACACTGAAGCTGTTATTCGCAGTATCACTACTCAATCAACTGCACAGCAGAGGCATCGCAGCTATGCTCGAAGCTGTATGCAACCAGCTCTAGATTACTTTCAAGAACTGCTAGATTCTTCCTTAAAGGAGCAAATTTTAGTTTTTAAGGCTGTGAGAGTTTTCAATCCGCACAAGATAGTAATGCTTAAGCCAGATGTTTCTCATGTAAATGCATTGCAGGTTGTTCCCTTCTTTAAGGATGACGAGCTTGAAAATTTGAAGGCTGAACTTCCTTCTTATGTAGCTAAGGCGGATGGTATTAGTGATGAACTTGCTGCTCTGGAATGGTGGAAGCTCAATGCAACTGATTTGCCTTTATGGTCAAATGCTGTAAAGAAGGTCTTGACCATACAGCCCTCCTCGGCTGCTGCAGAAAGGGTGTTCTCACTATTGAATTCAGGATTTGGTGACCTACAAGGAAATTCACTAAAGGATTATATGGAGGCATCAATCATGCTAAGATACAATCACTAATATCTAAACACCATAGTGTATGTAAACAGTGCTTATTGATTATTACATGTAATTATTATTATTACATTGTACACCAACTATGGAGCAAAATAGATTGTTGACAAGCAAAATATTGAGCAAAATAGGTAGGTAAAAAAAGAATTGCTGGAAAGAAAAATAGGTGAGAAAAAAAGCAAAATAGACTCATCCCTAGTCGTACCATCTTTTCTAGTGAAGGGACTACCCAGGGTGATCCTCTCACTATGGCTATGTACACTATCGGTACCTTGCCCTTGATTTCTCATCCTACTAGTTTAGTAAAGCAGTGCTGGTATGCTGATGACTCTGCTGCTGGTGGCAAGCTTTCCAAGCTTAAGCAATGGTGGGACTTGTTATCTTCTGTAGGGCCCCGTTATGGCAATTTTCCAAATGCCACTAAAACTATCTTGATAGTCAAGGAAACTGTTTTAACTGATGCTAGAACAATCTTTGGAGACTGTGACATTCAGGTTACTGCTGAAGGACACCGTTATCTGGGAGGTGTAATTGGCACTCCAGCCTTTGAACAGCTATTTTTGAGACGTAAAGTGGATGGCTGGATTGATGATCTTAAGACCTTGAGCCTCTTTGCCGAAACACAACCTCATGCTTCCTATGCTGCTTTTTGTCATGGTCTCTCTTTCCAATGGTACTATTTTTTTCGTGTTTCTGCTTGTTCTACAGACCTTTTCCTTCCTCTTGAACATTTTGTTAAATCTGTTATCCTTTCTAGTCTATTGGGTCGAACTGTCCCTGGTGATGTTGAGAGAAAGCTATTTTCCTTGCCTGTGCGGCTAGGAGGCCTTGGTGTGTTTGATCCTTCGATTGTTGTGTCACAGCAGCGTTCCTGCTCTGTAGAAGTAAATGCAGGTCTCGTTGGTTTGATTATCTCTCAGGTACATCAACTAGGTGACTGTCTTGATGCACAGGTTCAGTTGCGATCCAAGTATCACTCTAGGAGCCATCAAGAGCAACTTCAATCTGCCAATCACTTGTTCAATGAACTTCCTCCTAGCATGCGTTCCTCAGTCATGTTGGCTCAGGAGAAGGGTGCATCGAATTGGCTCTCTTGTCTTCCATTGAAGTCGCATAATTTTGGGCTTCATAAAACTGCTTTTCGTGATGCAATTGCGCTTCGCTATCATTGGCTACCATCTGCCTGCCCTACTTCCTGTGCCTGTGGTCACTCTTTTACCATAGAACATGCTCTGTCTTGCTCAAAGGGCGGGTTTCCTTCTCTGAGACATAATGAAGTGCGTGATCTAACTGCCAATTTACTTTCTGAAGTCTGCAATGATGTTGTCACTGAACCCGACCTTCAGCCTCTTTCTGGTGAGACCCTTCAATACAAAACAGCTAATCGTGATGATAATGCAAGGCTTGACATTGCAGCTAATGGTTTTTGGGGAGGACGATTTGAGAGGTCATACTTTGATGTCAGAATTTTAACCCTAGTGCACCCTCAAATCAACCCCTACACTCTGCATACCGACGTCATGACAACGAAAAGAGACATGAATACCAACAACAGGTTCATGAAGTAGAGAATGCTTCATTTACTCCCTTAATTTTTACTACTACTGGTGGAATGGGTGATGCTGCTACTCAGTTTTATAAGAGATTGGCCAACCTTTTGAGTGCAAAGCACAGTCTTTCCTATGGAATAGTGATGGGATGGCTGAGATGTAAATTGAGCTTCTCTTTGTTGAAGTCTGCAATTATGTGCATTCGCGGTGCCAGGTCTAGTTTGCGCTGTTCCATTGCTGAGGCACCAATTGCTGTGTAGGTCGCTGAGGCCCATATTTAAGACAATTTGTTTTTGTTTATTATGTACTGTTTTATCTTATGTCATTAATTTGTTTAAAAAAAAATAAATAAAAATAAATTTAAAAACTAAATTAAAAAAAAAGCACCTCAAACAGGCTCTACCTTCTGTGTACACCCTACAGTGCCTAACTGGTAAAGCAGATAATAACAATCTAATCCAAAACAGCCAAGCTGTAAAAAAAGTGTGCGGCCCTCAGAAAGGCTATGGTGAAAAAAGATGTGAAATCCAAGGTGGCGGCCAAGAAATGGCTGTGATGGTAGGTTAATGGTAAAAATTTTAATAACGACAATTCAGGTGAATTTTTGTGCCGCTTCACAAAATTTACCTAAATTGTCATTATTAAAATTTTTACCATTAACCTACCATCACAGCCATTTCTTGGCCGCCACCTTGGATTTCACATCTTTTTCACCATAGCCTTTCTGAGGGCTGCACACTTTTTTTACAGCTTGGCTGTTTTGGATTAGATTTCATTTCTTTTTGTATTTCTATACCCCAAAGCCGGCCTATGGCCAGCTTTGGGACTTTTTAACCTATGTTTTTTTCTTTACTACAGGAAGAAGAAAAGATGAAGTAGATGTAATTTAAATAGTTTATCAGTAAATGTACAAATTATATATACTGTATAATACATATGTGACCGGATTTGCGAAAAGGGGTCTTCCACACACATCCAATTTGCCAACTTTGACAATTGATAACTTCAGATTGGAAAGAGCTATTGCCTTGAAATTTGGGCAGTGGTGAGCAACACTATAGCTGAATACATGGTCAAATTTTCAGGTTAATATGTTACTTGAACTATGGTCTCCAACGTTTACGGAATTGGATGTGTGTGGAAGACCCCTTTTCGCAAATCCGGTCACATAATATTATATTGATTACAGAAATCTCCATGGTGGTTTCTTTGTAACTGAACACTCTACAAGGTGACTTCTTCTAATTGCTCTCTCTACAGGGCGAATTGTCTGTAGCTGAACAATCTACAAGGTAACTTCTTCTAGCTGATCTCTCTACCAGGTGATGTGTTTGTAGCTGAATTCTGTATAGGTGATTTGTTTGCAGCTGAGCTCTTTACTGAATGGTTTCTTTGTAGCTGAACTCTCTAAAAGGTAACTTCTTCTAACTGATCTTTCTACAGGGCAATTTGTTTCTGGCAGAATTTTCTACAGGGTGATTTCTTTGCAGCTGAACTCTCTACATGGTGGTTTCTTTGTAGCTGAACTCTCTACAAGGTAATTTCTACTAGCTGATCTCTCTATGGGGAGATTTGTTTGTAGCTGAACTATCTACAAGGTAACTTCTTATAGCTGATCTCTCTACAGGGTGATTTGTTCGTAGTTGAATTCTGTACAGGTGATTTGTTTGCAGCTGAGCTCTTTACAAAATGGTTTCTTTGTAGCTAAACTTTCTCCAAGGTAACTTCTTCTAACTGATCTTTCTACAGGGTGATTTGTTTGTAGCTGAACTATCTACAAGGTAATTTCTTCTAGCTGATCTCTCTACAGGGTGATTTGTTTGTAGCTGAATTCTGTACAAGTGATTTGTTTGCAGCTGAGCTCTTTACAGAATGGTTTCTTTGTAGCTGAACTCTCTACAGGGTGATTTGTTTGTAGCTGAAATCCCTACAAGGTAACTTATTCTAGCTGATCTTTCTACAGGGCGATTTGTTTGTAGCTGAGTTCTCTACAGGGTGTTTGTTTGCAGCTGAATTCTCTACATGGTGGTTTCTTTATAGCTGAACTCTCTACAAGGTGACTTTTTCTAGCTGATCTCTCTACAGGGTGATTTGTTTGTAGCTGAACTCTCTACAGGTGATTTGTTTGTAGCTGAACTCTCTACAAGGCGATACTTCTAGGTGATCTCTCTACAGGATTCCTTGTTTCTAACTGAACTCTCAACAGGGTGATCTGTTCATAGCTGAACTTTCTACTGGGTGATTTGTTTGCAGCTGAACTCTCTAAATGGTGGTTTTTTTGTAGCTGAACTCTCTACAATGTGACTTCTTCTAGCTGAACTCTCTACAAGGTGACTTGTTTCTAGCTGATCTCTGTACAGGGTGACTTGTTTCTAGCTGAACTCTCTACAGGTGATTTGTTTGTAGCTGAACTCTCTACATGGTGGTTTCGTTGCTTTTTCTAGCTGATCTCTCTACAGGGAGATTTGTTTGCAGCTTAACTCTCTACAGGTGATTTCTTTGTAGCTGAACTCTCTACAAGGTAATTTCTTCTAACTGATCTCTCTACAGGCCGATTTGTTTGTAGCTGAACTCTCTACATGATGGTTTCTTTGTAGCTGAACTCTCAACAAGGTAATTTCTTCTAGCTGATCTCTCTACAGGCCGATTTGTTTGTAGCTGAATTCTCTACATGATGGTTTCTGTGTAGCTGAACTCTCTACAAGGTGATTTCTTCTTAGCTGATCTTTCTACAGGGTGATTTGTTTGTAGTTGAACTCTCTACATGATAGTTTCTTTGTAGCTGAACTCTCTACAAGGTGATTTCTTCTATAGCTGATCTTTCTACAGGGTGATTTGTTTGTACCTGAACTATCTACATGATGGTTTCTTTGTAGCTGAACTCTCTACAAGGTAACTTCTTCTAGCTGATCTCTCTACAGGACAATTCGTTTGTACCTGAACTCTCACATGATTGTTTCTTTGAAGCGGAACTCTCTACAAGGTGATTTCTTCTAGCTGATCTTTCTACAGGGTGATTTGTTTGTAGCAGAACTCTCTACAAGGAAACTTCTTCTAGCTGATCTCTCTACAGGGAGATTTGTTTGTAGCTGAACTCTCTATACATGATTTGTTTGCGGCTGAATTCTCTACATGATGGTTTCTTTGTAGCTGAACACTCTACAAGGTAACTTCTTCTAGCTGATCTCTTTACAGGGTGAATTGTTTGTAGCTGAACGATCTACAAGGTAACTTCTTCTAACTGATCTCTCTACAGGGTGATTTGTCTGTAGCTGAACTCTCTACAAGGAAACCTCTTTTAACTGAGCTCTGTACAGGGTGAATTGTTTGTAGCTGAACTATCTACAAGGTAACTTCTTCTAGCTGATCTCTCTACAGGATGATTTGTTTGTAGCTGAATTATCTACAAGGTAACTTCTTCTAGCTGATCTCTCTACAGGGTGATTTGTTTGTAGCTGAATTCTGTATAGGTGATTTGTTTGCAGCTGAGCTCTTTACAGAATGGTTTCTTTGTAGCTGAACTCTCTACAAGGTAACTTCTTCTAGCTGATGTATCTACAGGGTCACTAGTTTGTAGCTGAATTCTCTACATGGTGGTTTCTTTGTAACTGAACTATCTATAAGGTGACATCTTCTAGCTGATCTTTCAACAGGGTGATTTGTTTGTAACTGAACTCTCTACAAGAAAACTTCTTCTAACTGATGTCTGAACAGGGTGAATTGTTTGTAGCTGAACTCTCTACAGGGTGATTTGTTTGTAGCTGATCTCTATACAGGTTACTTATTTCTAACTGATCTCTTGAATTCTGTTCAGGGTGACTGCTCTATTAGGATGACTGCTCTATTAGAGTATCTCGATCTCGCACTTACTACACCAAGTTGGATTTCCTGTTATAACTCCGTGGCTTTAAGTCTGATTCTTCTACACAATTGAAGAGCCTTTCTAAGATGATAACTCCATCTGTACAGCGATTTTCAAAGCATTACCTCAAGTGGTTTATCTGGTAGGCGTGGCAAGCATAATAATAATAATAATAATAATAAATTAGCTAATCTCGATTGCGTAATTGTTACACACTGTTGATTTTATCGCTGTATCTTCCTGGTTTTTAGCTCGATTTCTTTCAAACCACAAAACGTTTGAGGTTCAATAGATAATCTATTCACCCACCGATTTTCAGCTTCTTCCCATACGCGGTTTACCCTGTAGGCGTGACAACATATTGGTCTTATTTTTCGTGCATAATCGCTCATAACTCTTTGCCTGTTTATGGTATTCCAGCCAAAGTTGGTACCGAGATGCGCCTTTATACCCCCCTTCTGTGTGCCAAATTTCAAGGCAATCGGATAACGCGTTCGTGTTTTATAGCAGTTTTTGTAAGTGTGCGAAAAGAGGAAGAAAAATAAGAAGAAAAAAAAACGAAGAAACTAAGCCAATTTTTGAAGTCGCATATCTCAGGAATGCCTGAAGCGATTTCGCTCAAATTTGGAATGTGGAGTACTGAAGTTGGAGGGAATGTACACAGCAAAATTTGTCTTGTTTCATCAAGGCAGCACAGAGCTACGGAGGTGCGAAAATTGCGTTTTCTTTCTTCCTGTCAATATACTCACGGGGTTGCGCGCCGGCTTCTTGGGCCGCACGACACACTACCGTGTGTCTTGATAACACTGACTGATTTTAACTTATCAAGACACACTAACACGTGCTGCCCAAGAAGCTGGCGCGCAACACCCGTGAGTATACTGACAGGAAGAACAAAAACGAAATTTGCGCACCTAGGTAGCTCTGTGCTGCCTTGATGAAACAAGACAATTTTTGCTGTGGGCACTCCCTTCAACTTCAATACTCAACATTACAAATTTGAGTGAAATCGCTTCAAGCATTCCCGAGATATGCGACTTCAAAAATTGACTTAGTTTCTTCGTTTTTTCCTTCTTATTTTCTTCCTCTTTTTAATTCGCACACTTACAAAAACTGTTATAAAACTCGAATGCAATATCCGATCGCCTTGAAATTTGGCAAACAGAAGGGGGGTATAAAGGCGCATCTCTGTACCAGCTTTGGCTGGAATACGATAAACAGGCAAAGAGTTATTGGCGATTATTCACGAAAAATAACACCAATATGTTGTCACGCATACAGGGTAAATCGCTTATGGGAAGAAGCTGAAAATCGGTGGGTGAATAGGTTAACCATTGAACCTCAAACCTTTTGTGGTTTGAAAGAAATCGAGCTAAAAACCAGGAAGATACAACAAAAAAAACCAACAGTGTGTAACAATTATGCAATCGAGATTAACTAATAAAAAACGACTACTTTCCACGCCCACCAGAAAACCTTGGGATAACTTTTTGTAGCTGATCTCTCTACTGGGTGACTTGTGTCTAGTTGTACACTCTACAAGGTGATTTGTTTGTAGCTGAATACTCTACAGGGTGATTTTTGTAGCCAGACTCTCTGCAGGGTGATTTGTTTGTAGCTGAACTCTCTACAGGATGGTTTCTTTGTAGCTGATGTTGCTACAGGTGACTTGTTTCTAGCTGATCTCTCTACAGGATGGTTTCTTTGTAGCTGAATTCTCTACAAGGTGATTTTTTTCTAGCTGAACTCTCTCTAGGGTGATCTCTTCACAGCTGAACCCTCTACAAGGTGGCTTCTTCTATCTGATCTCTCTACAGTGTGATATGTTTGTAGCTGGACTCTCTACAAGGTGACGTTTTCTAGCTGAGCTCTCTCTTGTTTCTAGCTGATCTCTCTACAGAGTAACTTGCTAGTAAAGCTGAAGTCTTTACATGGTGGATTTTGGTTGTTAAACTCTCTGCACGAAGACTTGTTTGTAGCAGAACTTCTACAGAGTGAATTGTTTGTAGCTGAACTCTCTACAGGGTGCATGACTTGTTTATAGCTGAACTCTCTTCAGTTTGACTTGTAATGTTCTGAATCACTACAGCAATAATATTTGTAGCTGAACTCTCTATAGGATGACTTGCTTCTTGCTGAACTGTCCATAGGATAAACTGTTAGCAGCTGAACTCCCTACAGAATAACTTGCAATGTAATAGAATTCTATAATGGAGTAAATGAATTAGCTGAATGCTCTATTAGGGTGACTGTTCTATTAGAGTATCTCGATCTCGCATTTGCTACACGGAGTTGGCTTTCGAATCATAACTCAGTGGTTTGTAATCCAATCCTTCTGTACTACTGAAAGGACTTTCTATGAAGATTATTCCAGCTATACACCGATTTTCAACTCATTGCTCTAAGCAGTTTTCCTAGTAGGCGTGAAAACTAATACCTTTTTTTCAGCGGCGGAGGAAGTAGTTGATATGAGGGGGGGCTGGGCTGACCCAGACTTATTTCTATAGTTTGGTAAGGTGAGACCAAAAACAAAACAAAAAAAACAAAAAAAAAAAAAAGTCACAACCAACTGATAAGAGCTTTCCACCTCACCAGCTACCATTTCTAGCTGATAAACTACATAAAAATCCTTACATAGCTTGCTACACACTGACTACTTTATTAGAGTGACTGCTCTATTAGAGTATCTCGATCTTTATCACGGTTTTCAACTCCACTCCAAGAAAGATTATTTCGGTGTGATATCATTCTGAGGGGGGGCTTTAGCCCCCTAGCCCCCCCCCCCTTTCCGCCTCCTATGCTTTTTTTATTCATTAAAATTGATCGTGTAATTGTGACACAGATTGGGTTTTGTGTCATATCTCCATGGTCTTTATCTCGATTCTTTTCAAACCACCAAAAGGCACTCCTACGATAGTTACTCCATCTACAAAGCAATTTTCAACTCAATCCATGAAGCGGTTTACCCTGTATGTGTGACAACACATTGATCTTGTTTTACGCGCATAATCGGTCATAACTCTCGAACCATTCATCGGATTTGAATCAAAGTTTATGCTAGGATTCGCCTTTGGACTCCCTTTCTGTGTGCCAAATTTCAAGGCGATCGGAGCACGTGTTCGCATTTTATAGCAATTTTTGCAAGTGTGCGAGAACACGAAGAAGAAAAAAAAGAAGAAAAAAAATTTGAAACTTTGAGGCAGCTCGTATCTTGGAAATGGCTGGAGCGATTTCCATTAAATGTGGTATGTAGACTCCCCTGGTTGGCGGGCACCTCTGTAGCAAAATTGGTTCCAATAGGATAAGTGACCACCGAGATACAAAGGTGAGAAAATGACGTTTTCTTTCTTCCTGTCAATGTGTATATGGTTTGGTGCGCCGGCTTCTTGGGCCGTACGACACACTATCGTGTGTCTTGATATATGTATCTAATCAAAAACAGCCAAGCTGTAAAAAAGGTGCGGCCCCCAAAAAGGCCATGGTGAAAAAAGATGTGAAATCCAAGGTGGCGGCCAAGAAATGGCTGTGATGGTAGGTTAATGGTTACATTTTAATAACGACAATTCAGGTGAATTTGGTGCCAAGACAAAATTCACCTGAACTGTCGTTATTAAAATGTAACCATTAACCTACCATCACAGCCATTTCTTGGCCGCCACCTTGGATTTCACATCTTTTTTCACCATGACCTTTTTGGGGGCCGCACCTTTGTTTACAGCTTGGCTGTTTTTGATTAGATATCACTTCTTTTTGTATTTGTATACTGCAAAGCCAGCCTATGGCTGGCTTTGGAGCTTTTTTAACCCATGTGTTTTTTTCTTTACCAAAGGAAGAAGAAAAGAACTTAAAGATTTTTAATACTTCAATTATTTTTGATTTTATTAGTCATTGTACAAATTATATACATATATTTATTACATGCCCATTATTCCCCAAAGGATATTCTTTTGCAGCTGATCTCTCTACTGGGTGACTTGAAATGTAGCTGAACTATATACAGGATGGTTTCTTTGTAGCTGAACTCTCTACAAGGTGACCTCTTCTAGCTGATCTCTCTACAGGGTGATTTGTTTCTACCTGAACTCTCTACAGGTGATTTTTTTGCAGCTAAACACTCTACATGGTGGTTTCTTTGTAGCTGAACTCTGTACATGATGGTTTCTTTGTAGCTGAACTCTCTACAAGGTAACTGTTTCTCTACAGGGTGATTTGTTGTAGTTGAAATCTCTACAAGGTGGTTTGTTTGAGGCTGAACTCTCTACATGGCAGTTTTTTTGTAGCTGAACTCTCTACAGAGTGATTTGTTTGCAGCTGAACTCTCTACATGATGGTTTCTTTGTAACTGAACACTCTACAAGGTGACTTCTTCTAGCTGATCTTTCTACAGGGTAAATTGTTTGTAGCTGAACTATCTACAAGGTAACTTCTTCTAGCTGATCTCTCTACAGGGTGATTTGTTTGTAACTTAACTCTCTACATGATGGTTTCTTTGTAGCTGAACTCTCTACAAGGTGATTTCTTCTAGCTGATCCCTCTACAGGGGGATTTATTTGTAGCTGAACTCTCTACAAGTGATTTATTTGCAGCTGAACTCTTTATGTGGTGGTTTCTTTGTAGCTGAACTCTCTACAAGGTGACCTCTTCTGGCTAATCTCTCTACAGGGTGATTTGTTTCTAGCTGAACTCTCTACAGGTGATTTTTTGCATCTAAACACTCTACATGGTGGTTTCTTTGTAGCTGAACTCTGTACATGCTGGTTTCTTCTAGCTGAACTCTCTACGGGGTAATTTCTTTGTAGCTGAACTCTCTACAAGGTAACTTCTTCTAGCTGATCTTTCTACTGGGTGATTTGTTTGCAGCTGAACTCTCTACATGGTGGTTTCTTTGTTGCTGAACTCTCTACAAGGTGAATTCTTCTACCTGATCTTTCTACAGGGTAATTTGTTTGTAACTGAACTCTGTACAAGTGCGTTTTTGTGGGTGATCTCACTGCAGGTTGATTTGTTTGTAGCTGAACTCACTAAAGGGTGATTTGCTTGTAGCTGAACTCCTTGCATTGTGTCTAGTTTCTAGCTGATCTCTCTACAGGGTGATTTGTTTGTAGCTGATCTTTCTACAAGTCGATTTGTGTGTAGCTGATCTCTCTGCAGGTTGATTAATTTGTAGCCGATCTCTCTACAAGGTAATTTGTTTGTAGCTGAACTGTCTATAAGGTGATTTGTTTGTAACTGATGTCTCTGCAGGTTGATTTGTTTTAGCTGAACTCTCTACAGGGTGATTTACTTGTAGCTGAACTCCTTACATTGTGTCTAGTTTCTAGCTGATCTCTCTACAGGGGGATTTGTTTGTAGCTGATCTCTCTACAAGTTAATTTGCGTGTAACTGATCTTTCTACAGGTTGATTTGTTTGTAGTCGATCTCTCTACAGGGTAATTTATTTGTAGCTGAACTTTGTACAAGGTGCTTTTTTGTAGGTGATCTCACTGCAGGTTGATTTGATTGTAGCTGAACTCACTAAAGGGTGATTTGCTTGTAGCTGAACTCCTTACATTGTGTCTAGTTTCTATCTGATTTCTCTACAGGGTAATTTGTTTGTAGCTGATCTCTCTACAAGTTGATTTGTGTGTAGCTGATCTTTCTGCAAGTTGATGTGTTTGTAGCCGATCTCTCTAAAGGGTAATTTGTTTGTAGCTGAACTCTCTATAAGGTGATTTGTTGTAGCTGACCTATCTTCAGGGTGATTTGTTTCTAACCGATCGCTCTACAGAGTGATTTGCTTGCAGTAGAACTCCTTACATTGTGTCTAGTTTCTATCTGATTTCTCTACAGGGTAATTTGTTTGTAGCTGATCTCTCTACAAGTTGATTTGTGTGTAGCTGATCTTTCTGCAGGTTGATGTGTTTGTAGCCGATCTCTCTACACGGTAATTTTTTGTAGCTGAACTGTCTATAAGGTGATTTGTTTGTAACTGATGTCTCTGCAGGTTGATTTGTTTTAGCTGAACTCTCTACAGGGTGATTTACTTGTAGCTGAACTCCTTACATTGTGTCTAGTTTCTAGCTGATCTCTCTACAGGGGGATTTGTTTGTAGCTGATCTCTCTACAAGTTAATTTGTGTGTAACTGATCTTTCTACAGGTTGATTTGTTTGTAGTCGATCTCTCTACAGGGTAATTTATTTGTAGCTGAACTTTGTACAAGGTGCTTTTTTGTAGGTGATCTCACTGCAGGTTGATTTGATTGTAGCTGAACTCACTAAAGGGTGATTTGCTTGTAGCTGAACTCCTTACATTGTGTCTAGTTTCTAGCTGATCTCTCTACAGGGTGATTTGTTTGTAGCTAATCTCTCTACAAGTTTATTTGAGTGTAGCTGATCTCTCTGAAGGTTGATTAATTTGTAGCCGATCTCTCTACAAGGTAATTTGTTTGTAGCTGAACTGTCTATAAGGTAATTTGTTTGTAGCTGAACTCTCTACAGGCTGATTTACTTGTAGCTGAACTCCTTACATTGTGTCTAGTTTCTAGCTTATCTCTCTACAGGGTAATTTGTTTGTAGCTGAACTCTCTATAAGGTGATTTGTTTGCAGCTGAACTCTCTATAAGTTGATCTGTTTCTAGCTGATCTCTCTACAAGTTGATTTGTTTGTAGCTGATCTCTCTACAGGGTAATTTGCTTGTAGCTGAACTCTCTCCACAGTGACATGTGTGTAACTGAATTCTCTAGAGAGTGACTTAATTGTAGCTGAACTCTCTACAGGCTGATTTACTTGTAGTTGAACTCCTTACATTGTGTCTAGTTTCTAGCTTATCTCTCTACAGGGTAATTTGTTTGTAGCTGAACTCTCTATAAGGTGATTTGTTTGCAGCTGAACTCTCTATAAGTTGATTTGTTTCTAGCTGATCTCTCTACAAGTTGATTTGTTTGTAACTGATCTCTCTACAGGGCAATTTGTTTGTAGCTGAACTCTCTATAAGGTGATTTGATCTCTCTGCAGGTTGATTTGTTTGTAGCTGAACTCCTTACATTGTGTCTAGTTTCTAGCTGATCTCTCTACAGGGTGATTGTTTGTAGCTGATCTCTCTGCAGGTTGGTTTGTTTGCAGCTGAAGTCTCTACAGGGTGATTTGTTTCTAGCTGCAGCGTGATTTGTTTCTAGCTGCTCTCTCTGCAAGTTGATTTGTGACTGTCTCTGGGAAAACCGGTCTTATCGCCCATTTAAAAGTATCGAGAAACGTTGGTTTTAAATATTCTGTGTGTTGTAGCTGGCCAATGGTGGTAGCTACGCATACCAAATTTTCACACGTTTCACAACAATTTCTTACCTTCCTGATCATCCACAGAAGAAGTAGTCAACAGCTAAGTTTCCCGCCATTTTAGATAGTTTTTAAACCGAGGTTGTCTGTATCAGGCAAGCTCCAGAAGGGTGGGAGGCGGGGGCCCTGGAAGGTGGGCAAGATGGTGTTCAAAAATTGAAAAGAGACGTGCTGGGATGAATTAGGCCAAGTTATAGGCCATTCAGGGCTCAGAACTGGCTAAAATGAAAGGAAATTTACAGCACAGGTCATTGTCCAACACCACAGAACTGTACAGCCACACACAGCCATCTCCTGGTTGGCCAGGGCTCCATCAAGACCCCAGACCACTCGTACGGCTTGCCACTGTGCTCTAGAAAAGCAGCCAGCAAAAGCAGACCACTTTACTCTGGTCGACTGTGGCAGTGAAACTTGATAGTGCATTCATTAAGCTTTGTGTTTGTGTGAAAAAATCAAACTTCCTGTCTTGGGTGATAAGAACGGTTTTCGTAGATCCAGTCACATTTGTTTGTAGTCGATCTCTCTACAGGGTAATCTGTTTGTAGCTGAACTGTCTATAAGGTGATTTGTTTGTAGCTGATCTCTCTGCAGGTTGGTTTGTTTTAGCTGAACTCTCTACAGGGTGATTTGTTTGTAGCTGAACTCCTTACATTGTGTCTAGTTTCTAGCTGATCTCTCTACAGGGTGATTGTTTGTAGCTGATCTCTCTGCAGGTTGATTTGTTTGCAGCTGAAGTCTCTACAGGGTGATTTGTTTCTAGCTGCTCTCTCTGCAAGTTGATTTGTTTGTAGTCGATCTCTCTACAGGGTAATCTGTTTGTAGCTGAACTGTCTATAAGGTGATTTGTTTGTAGCTGATCTTTCTGCAGGTTGGTTTGTTTTAGCTGAACTCTCTACAGGGTGATTTGTTTGTAGCTGATCTCTCTGCAGGTTGATTTGTTTGTAGCTGAAGTCTCTACAGGGTGATTTGTTTCTAGCTGATCTCTCTACAGGGTGATTTTTTGTAGCTGACCTCTCTTCAGGGTGATTTGTTTCTAGCTGATCGCTCTACAGGTTGATTTGTTTGTAGCTGAACTCTCTGCACAGTGACTTGTGTGTAGCTGAATTCTCTAGAGAGTGATTTAATTGTAAGTGAACTCTCTACAGGGTGCATGACTTGTTTATAGCTGAACTCCCTTCAGTGTGACTTGTAATGTTCTGAATCTCTACAGTGATATATTTGTAGCCTAACTCTCCACAGGGTGACTTGCTTCTTGCTGAACTGTCTATAAGATTAACTGTTTGCAGCTGAACTCCCTACAGAATAACTTTTAATGTAATAGAATTCTATGATGGAGTAAACAAATTAGCTGATTGCTCTATTAGGGTGACTGTTCTATTAGAGTATCTCGATCTCGCATTTGCTACACGGAGTTGGCTTTCGAATCATAACTCAGTGATTTGTAATCCAATTCTTCTATGCTACTGCAAGGACTTTCTATCAAGATTATTCCAGCTATGCACCGATTTTCAGCTTATTGCTCTAAGCGGTTTGCTTAGTAGGCGTAAAAATTAATACATTTTTATTCATAAAAATCGATGGCGTAATTGTGACACAGGTTGGGTTTTGTGTCATATCTCCGTGGTCTTTATCTCGATTCCTTTCAAACCACCAAAAGGCACTCCTACGATGGTTACTCCATCTACATAGCAATTTTCAACTCATTCCATGAAACGGTTTATCCTGTAAAAGTGACAACATATCAATCTTGTTTTATGCAAATAATTGGTCATAACTCCTGAACCATTCATCGGATTTGCACCAAATGTGATGCTAGGATTAGCCTTTGGACTCCCTTTCTGTGTGCCAAATTTCAAGGCGATCGGAGTAGCTACGCGTTTGCGTTTTATAGCAATTTTTGTAAGTGTGCGAAAACACGAAGAAGAAATAAATAAATAAAAAACGAAGAAAAAAATCGAAACTTTGGCAGCTCGTATCTCGGGAACGGCTGGAGCGATTTCCTTCAAATGTAGAATGTAGACTCCCCTGGCTGGCGGGCAACTCTGTAGCAACTTTGGTTCTAATCGGATAAGGGATCACCGAGATACAAAGGTGTGAAAATGTCTTTCTTCCTGTCAATATACTCACGGTGTGGCACGCCCGCTTCTTGGGCCCCACGACACACTACAGTGTCTCTCGATATGTAACTTTATTCAACTGAAAAACAATAATATATATATATATATATTATATAAACAGGGGCGGAGGAAGTAGTTGATATGAGGGGAGGCTGGGCTGGCCCAGACTTAGTCTCTGGTTTGGTATAGTGAGACAAAAAAAAAAGTTACAACCATGCAGCTGATAAACTACATAAAAATCCTTACATAGCTCGCTACAAACTGCTCTAATACTGTGACTGCTTTATTAAAGTGCCTGCTCTATTAGAGTATCTCGATCTTTATCGTGGTTTTCAGCCCCAATCCAAGAAGGATAACTTCGGCGTGGTATCATTCTGAGGGGGGGCTTAGCAGCAGACCGAGGGGGGACTTTAGCCCCCTAGCACCCCCCCCCCGCCCGTTTCTGCCGCCTATGTATATAAATATATATCAAGACATGCAGCAGTATGTCGTGAGGCCCAAGAAGCCGGCGCGCCACATTGTAAAGGAAGAAAGAAAACGTCATTTTCACACTTTTGTATTTCGGTGATAGCTTATCCGATTGAAACCAAACTTGCTGCAGCGTTTCCCGCCTGCTAGGGGAGTCTACATTCCAAATTTGAAGGAAATCACTCAAGCCATTTCCGCGATATGAGCGGCCAAAGTTTCGTTTTTGTTTCTTGGTATTTTTTCTTCTTCGTCTTTTCGCACACTTGCAAAAATCGCTATAAAACGCAAACGCGTACTCCGATCGTCTTGAAAGTTGGCACACATAAAGGGAGTCCAAAAGTGAATCTTAGCATCAAATTTGGTGCAAATCCGATGAATGATTCAGAAGTTATGACCGATTATTCGCATAAAACAAGATCGATTTGTTGTCACGCCTACAGGGTAAACCGCTTCATGGAATGAGTTGAAAATTGCTATGTAGATGGAGTAACCATCGTAGGAGTGCCTTTTGGTGGTTTGAAAGGAATCGAGATTAAGACCACGGAGATATGACACAAAACCCAACCTGTGTCTCAATTACGCCATCGATTTTTAGTAATAAAAAAAGTATTAGTTTTTACGCCTACTAGGCAAACCGCTAAGAGCAATGAGCTGAAAATCGGTGTATAGCTGGAATAATCTTGATAGAAAGTCCTTGCAGTAGTATAGAAGAATTGGATTACAAACCACTAAGTTATGATTCGAAAGCCAACTCCGTGTAGCAAATGCGAGATCGAGATACTCTATTAGAACAGTCACCCTAATAGAGCATTCAGCTAATTTATTTACTCCATTATAGAATTCTATTACATTACAAGTTATTCTGTAGGGACTTCAGCTGCAAACAGTTAATCTTATAGACAGTTTAGCAAGAAGCAAGTCACCCTGTGGAGAGTTAAGCTACAATTATATCACTGTAGAGATTCAGAACATTACAAGTCACACTGAAGAGAGTTCAGCTATAAACAAGTCATGCACCCTGTAGAGAGTTCACCTACAATTAAATCACTCTCTAGAGAATTCAGCTACACACAAGTCACTGTGCAGAGAGTTCAGCTACAAACAAATTACCCTGTAGAGAGATCAGCTACAAACAAAACACTTTACAGAGAGTTCAGCTACAAACAAATCAATCTTTAGAGTGATCAGCAACAAACAAATCAACTTGTAGAGAGATCAGCTAGAAACAAACCAGCTTGTAGAGAGATCAGTTACACACAAATCAACCTGTAGAGAGATAAGCTAAAACAAATCAACCTGCAGAGAGATCAGCTACAAACAAATCACCTTATAGACAGTTCAGCTACAAACAAATTACCATGTAGAGAGATCAACTACAAAAAAATCAACTTGCAGAGAGATCAGCTACACACAAATCAACTTGTAGAGAGATCAGCTAGAAACAAATCACCCTGTTGAGATTTCAGCTACAAACAAATCAACCTGTAGAGCGATCAGCTAGAAACAAATCACCCTGAAGAGAGGTCAGCTACAAAAAATCACCCTGTAGAGAGATCAGCTAGAAACAAATCACCCTGTAGAGACTTCAGCTACAAACAAATCAACCTGCAGAGAGATCAGCTACAAACAAATCACCCTGTAGAGAATTTAGCTAAAACAAACCAACCTGCAGAGAGATCAGCTACAAACAAATCACCTTATAGACAGTTCAGCTACAAACAGATTACCCTGTAGAGAGATCGACTACAAACAAATCAACTTGCAGAGAGAGCAGCTAGAAACAAATCACGCTGCAGCTAGAAACAAATCACCCTGTAGAGACTTCAGCTGCAAACAAATCAACCTGCAGAGAGATCAGCTACAAACAATCACCCTGTAGAGAGATCAGCTAGAAACTAGACACAATGTAAGGAGTTCAGCTACAAGCAAATCACCCTTTAGAGAGTTCAGCTACAAACAAATTTCCCTGTAGAGAGATCAGTTACAAACAAATCAACCTGCAGAGAGATCAGCTACACACAAATCAACTTGTAGAGAGATCAGCTACAAACAAATCATCCCGTGGAGATCAGCTAGAAACTAGACACAATGTAAGGAGTTCAGCTACAAGCAAATCACTCTGTAGAGATTCCAGCTGCAAACAAATCACCCTGTAACAGTAGAGAGATCAGCTAGAAACTAGACACAATGTAAAGAGTTCAGCTAGAAGAGGTCACCTTATAGAGAGTTCAACTACAAAGAAACCATAATGTAGAGAGTTCAGCTGCAAACTAATCACTCTGTATAGAGTTCAGCTAGAAAAAGTCACCTTGTAGAGAGTTCAGCTACAAAGAAACCGCCATGTAGAGAGTTCAGCTACAAAGAAAGCACCATGTAGAGAGTTTAGCTGCAAACAAATCACCTGTAGAGAGTTCAACTAGAAACAAATCACCCTGTAGAGAGATCAGCTAGAAGAGGTCACCTTGGAGAGAGTTCAGCTACAAAGAAATCACCACCTAAAGAGTTCAGCTGCAAACAAATCACGCTGTAGAGGAATCAGCTAAAAGAAGTTACCTTGTAGAGAGTTCAGCAACAAAGAAACCATCATGTAGAGAGTTTAGCTACAAAGAAATCACCCTGTAGAGAGTTCAGCTAGAAGAAGTCACCTTGTGGAGAGTTCAGCTACAAAGAAACCATCATGTAGAGAGTTCAGCTATAAAGAAACCACCATGGATGTAGAGAGTTTAGCTGCAAACAAATAACCTGTAGAGAGTTAAGCTAGAAACAAATCACCCTGTAGAGAAACCAGCTAGAAGTGGTCACCTTGTAGAGAGTTCAGCTACAAAGAAACCACCCTGTATATAGCTCAGCTATATTTTAAGTCACCCAGTAGAAAGATCAGCTACTAAAAAATATCCTGTGGGGAATAATGGGCATGTAATAAATATATGTATATAATTTGTATAATTACTAATAAAATCAAAAATAATTGAAGTATTAAAAATCTTTCTATAAGTTCTTTTCTTCTTCCTGTGGTAAATAAAAAAACACATGGGTTAAAAAAGCCCCAAAGCCAGCCATAGGCCGGCTTTGCAGTATACAAATACAAAAAGAAGTGATATCTAATCAAAAACAGCCAAGCTGTAAAAAAAGGTGCGGCCTCCAAAAAGACCATGGTGAAAAAAGATATGAAATCCAAAATGGCGGCCAAGAAATGGCTGTGATGGTAGGTTAATGGTAAAAATTTTAATAACGACAATTCAGGTGAATTTTGTGCCACTTGATCTTGGCACCAAATTCACCTGAATTGTCGTTATTAAAATTTTTACCATTGACCTACCATCACAGCCATTTCTTGGCCGCCACTTTGGATTTCACATCTATTTTCACCATAGCCTTTTTGAGGGCCGCACACTTTTTTACAGCTTGGCTGTTTTGGATTAGATTTCACTTCTTTTTGTATTTGTATTTGTATACCCCCAAAACCGGCCTATGGCCAGCTTTGGGGCTTTTTTAACCTATCCTTTATACTTTAAATATTTCTGAATTTATCAGTAAATGTACAAATTATATATATAATACATATATTAATACCATACCTGTTTCACTGCCCATACAAAAGTCTCAATAGTAGCAGTGAAATTTATCCCGTATTTCACTGACAGCAGTGAAAAAGTTGTAATTGCAATTTCATTGGCTAGAATTTATGTTAACAATGTAGCGCCAATTAGTGTCGACGCGTGTTTAGTACATAGTGACAAATTGCATACATAGCAAAGCTAATGCAGCATATGCAGCGAGTATGGTATTAACTGGGAATAGCATGAGTAGCAGTGAAATTTGGGATAAATACCACTCTTGTTGCATTGGAAATGGTAAATTTCACTCGGCTTAGCCTCGTGAAATTTATCCCCATTTCCAATACAACACTCGTGATATTTATCCCAAATTTCACTGCTACCCATGCTATTACTAGTACTTATTACAGAACTCTCTGCATGGTGGTTTCTTTGTAACTTAACACTCTACAAGGTGACTTCTTCTAGCTGATCTCTCTACAGGGTGAATTGTTTGCAGCAGAACTATCTACAAGGTAACTCTTCTTCTAGCTAATTTCTCTACAGGTTGATTTGTTTGTGGCTGAATCATCTACAAGGTAACTTCTTCTAGTAGCTGATCTTTTTACAGGGTGATTTGTTTGTAGCTGAATTCTGTACAGGTGATTTGTTTGCAGCTGAGCTTTTTACAGAATGATTTCTTTGTAGCTGAATTCTCTACAAGGTAACCTCTTCTAGCTGATCTTTCTACAGGGCGATTTGTTTGTAGCTGAATTTTCTACAGGGTGACTTGTTTGCAGCTGAACTCTCTACATGGTGGTCCCTTTATGGCTGAACTCTCTACAAGGTGAATTATTCTAGCTGATCTTTCTACAGGGTGATTTGTTTGTAGTTGAATTTTCTACAGGGTGACTTGTTTGCAGCTGAACTCTATAAATGGTGGTTTCTTTGTAGCTGAACTCTCTACAAGGTAACTTCTTCTAGCTGATCTTTCTACTGGGCGATTTGTTTGCAACTGAATTTTCTACAGGCTGATTTGTTTGCAGCTGAACTCTCTACATGGTTGTCTCTTTGTTGCTGAACTCTCTACAAGATGAATTATTCTAGCTGATCTTTCTACAGGGTGATTTGTTTGTAGTTGAATTTTCTACAGGGTAACTTGTTTGCAGTTGAACTCTCTACATGGTGGTTACATGGTGGTTTCTTTGTAGTTGAAATCTCTACAAGATAACTTCTTCTAGCGGATCTCTCTACAGGGTGATTTGTTTGCAGCTGAGCTCTTTACAGAATGATTTCTTTGTAGCTGAACTCTCTACAAGGTAACTTCTTCTAGCTGATCTTTCTACAGGACAATTTGTTTGTAGCTGCATTTTCTACAGGGTGACTTGTTTGCAGGTGAACTCTCTACATGGTGGTTTCTTTGTGGCTGAAATCTCTAAAAGGTGAATTATTCTAGCTGATTTTTCTACATGGTGATTTGTTTGAAACTGAATTTTCTACAGGCTGATTTGTTTGCAGCTGAACTCTCTACATGGTGGTCTCTTTGTTGCTGAAATATCTACAAGTTGAATTCTTCTAGCTGAGTTCTATACAGGGTAATTTGTTGAAGTCTGTACAAGGTGCTTTTTGATGATCTCACTGTAGGTTGATTTGTTTGTAGCTGAATTTTCTACAGGGTGATTTGTTTATAGCCGATCTCTCTACAGGGTGATTTGTTTGTAGCTGAACTCTCTATAAGGTGATTTGTTTGTAGCTGATCTCTCTGCAGGTTGATTTGTTTGTAGCTTAACTCTCTACAGGGTGATTTGTTTGTAGCTGATCTCTCTACAAGGTGATTTGTTTCTAGCTGAACTCTCTATAAGGTGATTTGTTTGTAGCTGATCTCTCTGCAGGTTGATTTGTTTGTAGCTTAACTCTCTACAGGGTGATTTGTTTGTAGCTGATCTCTCTACAAGGTGATTTGTTTCTAGCTGAACTCTCTATAAGGTGATTTATTTGTAGCTGATCTCTCTGCAGGTTGATTTGTTTGCAGCTGAACTCTCTACAGGGTGATTTGTTTGTAGCCGATCTCTCTACAGGGTAATTTGTTTGTAGCTGAACTCTCTATAAGGTGATTTGTTTGTAGCTGACCTATCTTCAGGGTGATTTGTTTCTAACTGATCGCTCTACAGAGTGATTTGCTTGTAGTTGAACTCCTTACATTGTGTCTAGTTTCTATCTGATTTCTCTACAGGGTAATTTGTTTGTAGCTGATCTCTCTACAAGTTGATTTGTGTGTAGCTGATCTTTCTGCAAGTTGATGTGTTTGTAGCCGATCTCTCTAAAGGGTAATTTGTTTGTAGCTGAACTCTCTATAAGGTGATTTGTTGTAGCTGACCTATCTTCAGGGTGATTTGTTTCTAACCGATCGCTCTACAGAGTGATTTGCTTGCAGTAGAACTCCTTACATTGTGTCTAGTTTCTATCTGATTTCTCTACAGGGTAATTTGTTTGTAGCTGATCTCTCTACAAGTTGATTTGTGTGTAGCTGATCTTTCTGCAGGTTGATGTGTTTGTAGCCGATCTCTCTACACGGTAATTTTTTGTAGCTGAACTCTCTATAAGGTGATTTGTTTGTAGCTGATCTCTCTGCAGGTTGATTAGTTTTAGCTGAACTCTCTACAGGGTGATTTACTTGTAGCTGAACTCCTTACATTGTGTCTAGTTTCTAGCTGATGTCTCTACAGGGTGATTTTTTGTAGCTGAACTCTCTACAGGGTGATTTGTTTCTAGCTTATCTCTCTATACGTTGACTTGTGTGTAAATGATCTCTCTACAAGCTGTTTTGTTTGTAGCTGATCTCTCTGCAGGTTGATTTGTTTGTAGCTGACCTTTCTACAATTTGATTTGTTTGTTGCTGATTGCTCTAAAGGTTGATTTGTTTGTAGCTGAACTCTCTGCTAAGTGTTTTGCTTGTAGCTGATCTCTCTACAAGGTAATTTGTTTGTAGCTGAACTCTCCCCACAGTGACTTGTGTTTAGATGAATTCTCTAGAGAGTGACTTAATTGTAGCTGAATTCTCTACAGGGTGCATGACTTGTTTATAGCTGAACTCTCTTCAGTGTGACTTGTAATGTTCTGAATCACTACAGTGATATATTTGTAGCTTAACTCTCCACAGGGTGACCTGCTTCTTGCTGAACTGTCTATAAGATTAACTTTTTGCAGCTGAACTCCCTACAAAATAACTTGCAATGTAATAGAATTCTATAGTGAAGTAAATAAATTAGCTGAATGCTCTATTAGTGTGACTGTTCTATTAGAGTTTCTCGATCTCGCATTTGCTACACGAAGTTGGCTTTCGAATCATAACTAAGTGGTTTGTAATCCAATTCTTCTATACTACTGTAAGGACTTTCTATCAAGATTATTCCAGCTATTCATCGATTTTCAGCTCGTTGCTCTAAGCGGTTTGCTTAGTAGGCGTAAAAACTAATACTTTTGTATTCATAAAAATCGATCACGTAATTGTGACACAGGTTGGGTTTTGTATCATATCTCCGTGGTCTTTAACTCGATTCCTTTCAAACCACTAAAAGGCAGTCCTACGATGGTTACTCCATCTACATAGCAATTTTCAACTCATTCTATGAAGCGGTTTACCCTGTAGGCGTGACAACAAATCAATCTTGTTTTACACGAATAATAGGTAATAACTCCTGAACCATTCATCGGATTTTCACCAAAATTGATGCTAGGATTCGCCTTTGGACTCCCGTTCTGTGTGCTAATTTTCAAGGCGATCGGAGTATGCGTTTGCGTTTTATAGCAATTTTTGCATGTGTGCGAAAACACGAAGAAGAAGAAAGAAGAAAAAGAAATGAAGAAAAAATAGTGAAACTTTGGCAGCTCGTATCTCGGAAATGGCTGGAGCGATTTCCTTCAAATTAGGAATGTAGACTTCCCTAGCTGGTGAGCAACTGTGTAGCAAATTTGGTTCCAATCGGATAAGGGATCACCGAGATACAAAGGTGTGAAAATGACGTTTTCTTTCTTCCTGTCAATATACTGTACTCACGGTGTGGTGCACCGGCTTCTTGGGCCACACTACACACTACCGTGTGTCTTGATATATATATTATTGTTGTTCAGCAAAATGAAGTTACACAAAATATTAATGTAAAAGTTGTGAAACACTTATAAATCTAATTCTTTAGCTCACTATTACTACACTTGTTGAATTTAAATTAAAGCTGGTGTTCAAACCAAAGCTATTATATCACTTTCTACTTCAAAGTGAGTACCAATGCAAGCTGTACAAGCTGCTTCTTTTACTCCAGATGTTATACAATTACTCTAGATGCTATGAAAACACACTAAACCTGCAGCAAAAGCTTACTAGTAGGTCATTGTGTCAAAGTTGGCTGTGTAAAGTATAAAACTACACCATTTCTTTCTTGCAATATCTGAGTCCAATTAATACTAACTTATACTTTAATACACCTGTAGATAGGGTCCGCAACGTGAAAAATCAATATCCTCCAATCAACTACCTAACTATTGTCATGGGTTAGGCTAAGTGTAACTTGAACAACACCAGCGTGGCAGCCAAGTTTGTCACTTTCTTCTGGTAGAAAACTATACAAATGTCTTAAATTCACATGATTTTTCGTTGCAGCACTTCGTAGGGTTCTTTGTATGCGACGATATTCACTCTCAACATTGTTCAAGTAGTCTATCATCAACTCAAAGTATCAGTGGTTTGATTTTACTAGTCAGTTTCTGGTGGCAGCATGATCTGTGCAGCTTTTTGATGACAGAAAAAATGTTTCTTCCTCTGGAGTACAGGACAAGCAGAGCAGCAACTGTGCCATGGGTCAGCCAGGCCATAGCCAGGGGGGTTTGGGTGTTCGGAAGAACCACCCTCTTTGGAAAAAGGTCCACAATTTCAGTAAAAAGGTCCACAATTTTAGTATACAAGTCCAAATTTTCAGTAGCAAAAGTCCATTAGCTCCAGTTTGATAAACACCACTAACAAGAAGCTAAATTAAGTGCTCCAAGTAGCTGGCTCATTCAGTGATTGTAATGTAATGCAAGATCGAGATACTCTAATAGAGCAGTCAATCACCCTAATAGAACAATCACTCTAATAAAACAATCACTCTAATAGAACAGTCACAATTACATTTTTCAAAAACCTATATGTAATTACTTAATTTATTTACAAAACCATATTTGTTGCCTATAAACTAGAACTTTTATGATATAAAATTTTTGGTGGGCAAGCCCCTCCCATGCAGAGCTCATAAATAACATCTATGCTTCAATGCACAATCCAACAGAGCGCTCAATCTTTCCCATTCTTATTCACTGTGACATTATAGACACAAATGGTATAATCACAGATGGTATAATTACAGTAGCAGTAGAGATATTTCCCAGATGTCATCCAAATAGCTGGTCTTGAGCTTACCTAAAAATTGTTATTTTTATTGACTGAAATGCCACTAATTTCAACCTTTTAGTGTCTATTTTCAAAAATTTTCCTTGAGGAATGCCCCCAACCCCCCCCCCTTAGCAGCATGCTTCACATGCTGGGTGTGTTTCGCACACCATAATGTAATCCATATAAAAAGGGCCTCAAAAAGGTACCCAGATAAAAGTCTGGCTATGGCCCTGTCAGCAATGATCAATACAACTATGCTAGGTAAAGTACCTGCATGCGGAGTATGCTTATAATTGAAGTTTGTTAGCCATCTGGCTGAGCCATAAATTTGGCCAAAAGAATGTAATTTTTGCAAATAAATACCAGAATGGTTGATACATCAGTGAGACAGTCTCCAACAGCAAGGATATAAAACTTATAAATACCTAACGATATGGCTATCTCACCCAGTAAACGCATAGTGCAATCCAATGCATGAAATAGGCACTCACATGATCGATATTCAAATCTCAGTAAATACAACCTTAACCTATTCCAATGACCTTAATATCACTTGGACTCAAGTGACAATCAGTTTGTGTCCACTAGGTTCAGCATCTCGATTAGCCCAGCAGTCTAAGACTCTCCCTATGATGTCATCACAGCATAAAACACACCTGCACTGGCCCAGACCCGGTCTGAGTGAACAATTAACACAAATATTTACAAAAGGAGCACACTGCATGGTTCCTATTCAGAAATGAAAGCGATTTCATGGGTATTTCTGCTATTTTAAGTTCAATCATGTGAGTGTTTATTTCATGCATTAGATTGCTCTATGTGTTTACTGGGCGAGATAGCCATATTGTTAGGTGTTTATCAGGATCGTATCCTTGCTGTTGAACAATGTTGCACTGATGTATCAACCATTCTGGTATTTATTTACAAAAATCACATCGTTTTGACCAAATTTCAGCATATAGATGGCTCAGCCAGATGGCTCAGCCAGATGGCTAACAAACTTCAATTATAACCATACTTCGCATGCAAGTACTTTGCCTAGTAGTGGTCAATGCTGACCCATGGCGTAGTTGCTACTCTGCTTGTCCTGTGCTCCAGAAGAAGAAACATTTTTTCTGTCACCAAAAAGCTGCACAGATTGTGCTGCCACCAGAAACTGACCTATAAAATCAAATCACCGATACTTTGAGTTGATGATAGATTAATTGAACAATGTTGAGAATATTGTGGCATACGAAGAACCTTACGAACTGCTGCAATGTAAAATCACGTGATATTAATACATTTGTATCATTGTCTACCAGAAGAAAGTGACAAACTTGGCTGCCACGCTGGCATTATTCAAGTTACACTTCGCCTAACCCATGAGAATAGTTAGGTAGTTGATTGGAGGATATCAATTTTTCGTGTTGCAGACCCTATAATAGATTTATATTTTCATCTATATTAATAGGCATGTACATAGATGATAACAATTTCCATGAATGGAAGGTATAATAACAATCATTGACCAATACGTAACCCTCAAACCCACATAGGCCAGAAGCTGGCCCAAATATGTATGCCTTGCAAAAAACACTGTAGTATTTGAAGGATCCATCCTAAGGTTGTGCAATTTACGTCATTCTTCTTATGATGTAACAAAGATTCAATTTTTAAGGATTTAAATGATACCAAAGGTTTTTCCCTAATGCTAAACAGCGATTCCAAAACTAGCCATATAAAGAGTTTTTGGCAAGCAAACACATAAATCCTTTACATACCATTATAAAATGATCCATAGCTTGATTGTGATTGCTCCTATCAACTTGCAACAAGTTCCGTTTGGTTTGCCATAAAAGTTATATCAGGCCATAAATTATATGACTCACTCACAATTGAAATTAAAGACGTGGCAAGAATTTCAAAACATAGAGATGCGAATTGCTGTTGTTCATCACTTCATAACCAATAAGCCACTGTAGTTACATTGTTCATTTAACCTTCTACAAGTAACCCAGTAAACAAACTTTTGAACAATGTGTTGTCTTAGGCTATAAAAATTAAGTTACCCCACCTAACGTTGCAATGCATACCCATATTGTATAAACATGCATTCCCCAAAAGTTCTTCGCAGGTTTAAGTGTTAAATTAATGTAAGTTCTCACTTTGTTAACACAGTTCACATCAGCTCCTCTTGATAATAACAGTCCTGCTACTTGCGTGCAACCACACTTTACTGCTGTGTGTAATGGAGTGTCATCTGATGACTATAATAATATCAGTATATTCTAATAACCCACACTACAAAGATATTATACTACATGCACATACATAATGTCACCATGCCTGTAAAAACAGGGCTAATGGACACAAAATACACCTCATCACATAACAGATCATAGTTATTACAGTGCCAAAATACTGTACTTTATGTGACTAGATCTGCAAAAACCCGGAATGATTGCAGAATATTTACATATATGCAATCAATCTTTCTTCACTGATTTCATTTCTGTATGTAGTGAAGAAAGGTAGTAGAAGAGAAACATTTCCTGATAATGTACTTTCCTATTCATGGCAAACACAATGGTGCCAGTTGCATCTCTGTATTACATTGTTTTCATATGTTACAGCTATTTTTGTTAGCACCTGTAATTTATTTTCCAAATTCTTGTTGTACAAATCAATCTTTCTGTTGTTGCTACTTTGTAGGGCTGTAACTCCAAAAGTTGTTGGGATACAAGGCCAAAACCTGGCCAGACTATACACTTGGCTACGTAGATAATAAATATTTAATAATAAAGAATTTGAAAATGCACCATTATGCTGGGTTTTTGCATATCCGGTCTCATATTTTCTTGGTTAAACACTACACTTTCAATACTGTATACATGGTACTTTTCGAGGTATGTTACTTTCGTAAATGCTCACATTCCACAAATGGCACTGCCTTCCAGGGGTTTAGGGAGGGGGGTTCCTAGGGGTTCAGGAACCCCTGTTAAATTTAGACTTCTGAGTATAAAGCAGCTGGACCATAACACACCATTTAGTGAGGCAGGACAAAATTAGTGAATAATAGTATATAGCACAACACATGCAACCATTGATAAAGCTTGCATTCGTCTCTCAGGTAAGGATTTACAGAGGTAACGTGTAACCTCTTGAAAACTTTTTTAAAGATTGATATACTCCAATAGAACAGTCAGGTATATACTCTAATAGGGCAGCCAGGTATACTCTAATAGAACATGTAAATATCCATAATTCACTAGTGGAATTTTCAACATTTAATAAATGTAAAACTGAACATGACCTTATACTGCTACAGTATAATAAAGGGATAGACCAATCGATCAAACAAATAAGCAAAATTAAAAATAACAACAACAGCAAGATGAATACTTAAAGATAAAGATTCGATCAGATGAACTGATCCTTCCCTTTGTGCACACAAGGTCAATAGCTGCAGATACTTTGCATGAGGCCAAACTGGTGGTAGGAAGATCTAGAACCTCTCAAACAAGTAATGGCTGCTCGGAAAAACTCAGTTCATATTTACATCTTAGCCAGTACAGAGTGTTGTATTGCCCATTTTTTCTTGACAGCAGGTTGGCTATTCTCTTGTACACCACTGTGGCCAAAGGAACCATTGCTCTAGTGCATGAAAATACTGACGGAGAAAATGTCCCATGCTATAATAGGAGTATAAGGTCATTATAGCTTTGGTATGCAGTGTTTGAAGATTTAGAACTCCAGAAATTCATCAATTGGGCATGCAGAAAGAATCCATGCTATGCAAATTAATTTTGCAGTTATAATGTTATCATTGTAAGTCATTCCATTTGTATCAGTGGATTCATGGTTCCTATAGCAGTGGAATAATTATCACTTACAGATGTCTATAGATCTATGTGTTTCTATGTGTTATGCTGTCTGTTTCCACTATAAGTAGCTTTATCTAGTACAAGCTTCATTCTGGGGGCACTTATATGCATTGTTACACTATTTTTTTGCATAAAATATAGCAATTTGTTGAGTTTTGATTCATTATAATATTTAAAGTCTCTCAGCAGCTGGCGGCTGCTCGCCCAGACTCCTGCTTCTAGTAACTCAATAATGCTGTTGAACCCCCTTCAAAAAATCCTAGCTATGCCCCAGCCTCCAGTGTATTGGGATACCTAGAAATCAAGACACACGGTAGTGTGTCGTGCGGCCCAAGAAGCCGGCGCGTAACACCCGTGAGTATATTGACAGGAAGAAAGAAAACGCAATTTTTGCACTTCCGTAGCTCTGTGATCCCTTGATGAAACAAGACGATGTTTGCTGTGGACATGCCCTCCAACTACAGCACTCCACATTCCAAATTTGAGCGAAATCGCTTTGCGCGTTCCCGCGATATGCGACTTCAAAAATTGGCTCAGTTTCTTCGTTTTTATTTTCTTCTTATTTTTCTTTTTCTTGTCGCACACTTACAAAAACTGCTATAAAACGCGAACGCCATATCCGATTGCCTTGAAATTTGGCACACAGAAGGGGGGTATAAAGGCGCATCTCGGTACCAACTTTGGCTGGAATACAATAAACAGGCAAAGCGTTATGAGCGATTATTCACGAAAAATAACACCAATATGTTGTCACGCCTACAGGGTAAACCGCGTATGGGAAGAAGCTGAAAATCGGTGGGTGAATAGGTTAACTATTGAACCTCAAACCTTTTGTGGTTTGAAAGAAATCGAGCTAAAAAACAGGAAGATACAACGAAAAAACCAACAGTGTGTAACAATTACGCAATCGAGATTAGCTAATAAAAAAAGACTGCTTGCCACGCCTACCAGATAAACCGCTTAGGGTAATGCTTTGAAAATCGATGTACAGATGGAGTAATCATCTTAGAAAGGCTCATCAATGGTGTAGAAGAATCAGACTTAAAGCCACGGAGTTATAACATGAAATCCTACTTGGTGCAGCAAGTGCGAGATCGAGATACTCTAATAGAGCAGTCATCCTAATAGAGCAGTCACCCTGAAGAGAATTTAAGATATCAGCTAGAAACAAGAAACCTGTATAGAGATCAGCTACACACAAGTCACCCTGTAGAGAGATCAGCTAGAAGAAGTTACCTTGTAGGGAGTTCATGCAACTATGGAAAGAGATAGTTCAGCTAGAAGAAATCACCTTGTAGAGTTCAGCTACAAAGTAACCACCATGTAGAGAGTTCAGCTACAAACAAATCGCCCTGGGGAGAGATCAATAGAAGAAGTTACCTTGCAGAGAGTTCAGCTACAAAGAAACCATCATGTAGAGAGTTCAGCTACAAACAAATCTGCCTGTAGAGAGATCAGCTAAAAGAAGTTACCTTGTAGAGAGTTCAGCTTCAAACAAATCACCATGTAGAAAGATCAGCTAGAAGAGATCACCTTGCAGAGTGTTCAGTTACAAAGAAACCACCATGTAGAGAGCTCAGCTACAAACTAGTGACCTTGTAGAGACATCAGCTAGAAGAAGTTGCCTTGTAGAGAGTTCAGCTACAAAGAAACCATTCTTTAAAGAGCTCAGCTGCAAACAAATCACCTGTACAGAATTCAGCTACAAACAAATCACCCTGTAGAGAGATCAGCTAGAAGAAGTTAACTTGTAGAGAGTTCAGCTACAAAGAAACCATCATTTAGAGAGTTCAGCTTCAAACAAATTACCTGCAGAGAGTTCGGCTACAAACAAATCTCCCTGTAGAGAGATTAGCTAGAAGAAGTTACCTTGTAGAGAGTTCAGCTACAAAGAAACCATCATGTAGAGTTCAGCTTCAAACAAATCACCTGTAGAGAGTTCAGCTACGAACAAATCTCCCTGTAGAGAGATCAGCTAGAAGAAGTTACCTTGTAGAGAGTTCAGCTACAAACAAATCACCCTGTAGAAAGATCAGCTAGAAGAAGTCACCTTGTAGAAAGTTCAGTTACAAAGAAACCACCATGTAGAGAGTTCAGCTACAAACTAGTGACCTTGTAGAGACATCAGCTAGAAAAGTTACCTTGTAGGGAGTTCAGCTACAAAGAAACCATTCTGTAAAGAGCTCAGCTGCAAACAAATCACCTGTACAGAATTCAGCTACAAACAAATCACCCTGTAGAGAGATCAGCTAGAAGAAATTACCTTGTAGATAGTTCAGCTACAAACAAATCACCATGTAGAAAGATCAGTTAGAAGAAGTTACCTTGTAGAGAGTTCAGCTACAAAGAAACCATTTTGTAAAGAGCTCAGCTGTAAACAAATCACCTGTACAGAAATCAGCTACAAACAAATCACCCTGTAGAGAGATCAGCTAGAAGAAATTACCTTGTAGATAGTTCAGCTACAAACAAATCACCATGTAGAAAGATCAGTTAGAAGAAGTTACCTTGTAGAGAGTTCAGCTACAAAGAAACCATTTTGTAAAGAGCTCAGCTGCAAACAAATCACCTGTACAGAATTCAGCTACAAACAAATCACCCTGTAGAGAGATCAGCTAGAAGATATTACCTTGTAGATAGTTCAGCTACAAACAAATCTCCCTGTAGAGAGATCAGCTAAAGAAATTACCTTGTAGAGAGTTCAGCTACAAAGAAACCATTCTGTAAAGAGCTCAGCTGTAAACAAATCACCTGTACAGAATTCAGCTACAAACAAATCACCCTGTAGAGAGATCAGCTAGAAGATATTACCTTGTAGATCGTTCAGCTACAAACAAATCTCCCTGTAGAGAGATCAGCTAGAAGAAATTACCTTGTAGAGAGTTCAGCTACAAAGAAACCATTCTGTAAAGAGCTCAGCTGTAAACAAATCACCTGTACAGAATTCAGCTACAAACAAATCACCCTGTAGAGAGATCAGCTAGAAGATATTACCTTGTAGATCGTTTAGCTACAAACAAATCTCCCTGTAGAGAGATCAGCTAGAAGAAATTACCTTGTAGAGAGTTCAGCTACAAAGAAACCATTCTGTAAAGAGCTCAGCTGCAAACAAATCACCTGTACAGAATTCAGCTACAAACAAATCACCCTGTAGAGAGATCAGCTAGAAGAAGTTACCTTGTAGATTGTTCAGCTACAAACAATTCACCCTGTAGAGAGCTTGTAGAGTGTTCAGTTACAAAGAAACCACCATGGAGATTTCTGTAATCAAATTATGTATTATATATATAATTTGTACATTTACTGATAAAATACTTAAAGTACATCTACTTCATCTTTTCTTCTTCCTGTAGTAAAGAAAAAAAAGCATAGGTTAAAAAAGTCCCAAAGCTGGCCATAGGCCGGCTTTGGGGTATACAAATACAAAAAGAAATGAAATCTAATCCAAAACAGCCAAGCTGTAAAAAAAGTGTGCGGCCCTCAGAAAGGCTATGGTGAAAAAAGATGTGAAATCCAAGGTGGCGGCCAAGAAATGGCTGTGATGGTAGGTTAATGGTAAAAATTTTAATAATGACAATTCAGGTGAATTTTGTGCCAAGACCAAGCGGCACCAAATTCACCTGAATTGTCATTATTAAAATTTTTACCATTAACCTACCATCACAGCCATTTCTTGGCCGCCACCTTGGATTTCACATCTTTTTTCACCATAGCCTTTCAGAGGGCCGCACACTTTTTTTACAGCTTGGCTGTTTTGGATTAGATTCTAATATCTTCACCATTCTCATAATTTAAGTTTCACAAAAGATACCCATTCATGAAATTCGCAAAAAAAAATACATCCTTCAAAAAATACTGCATATACGGTAGTACCACACTTGAGTAGTGCCACAATTAAGTATTCAATTTACCTAGAGGTGTACCAATATACGTACCAATACATATTGTATCGGTGGCCAATATAAACATTTCTACTATATCGATGGGAGCCAATATTGCTGCTAAAAACCAATATGATACACCAATATACAACTAAAATATCTTAAGGACACTGTCCAATGATCAAGCCACATTATAACCCCTATTATTTAGCTAACATGCAGGAAATAGTAGCTATCTTCCTTGTCTAAAAGCTGTATGCTACATGAAGCCATCTAAGTGTGTGGATAAATATTGTCTTGTTGTCACAAAGCTTACCAATCATACAACAAACACCAGTGGCGAAGCTACCATTGAGGCAACCAAGGCAGCTGCCTCGGTAAAAATGCTCAACAGCAGGCTCAGCAGGCCTGAGTTTTGGCACTTTGGATTTTCTACTCAAACGTTACTAGACAGCAGTGCTATACCTCAGTAGCTGAAAAGTGGTCCAGCACCATCAAGGTACCATAGGCTCCAGCCCTGCTTAGTACTACAGCCATAGATTCTATTTTGTGTGGCTTGAATTTGTAAAAAATCGAGATACTCTAATAGAACAGTCATCGCAATATACTCTAATAGAACATTCAATACAGATTATAGCCACTGTTCTCAATACTTGATCATTTACATTTATGTCAATTGTCTTTACATTACTTTTCAAAAGTTCCAATGAGTCAACTGCATGGCATTACATTGAGCTAATTGATTATGCATTAGCCGTTACAATCAAAAAAATAGCTCGCTTCACATTCCATTTCAAAGTAAAATTTTCCTTGAGGGGGAGCATTCCCCTAGACTCCCTAGCTAGACATGTTTAGCACATGCAGTTGAACATCACATGAAAGAGATAATTTAAACATCACATCAGATCAATAAAAAGTAGTATGCATAACTATGACCTTCATTGCAGTCCATGGATGGCCTGACTGCTCAAAATATCTCCGGAGTAAGTTGTGTTACATGTAATTAAACTAGTCTTATAATTGAAGCATGGTATACTGTAGCATTAACTATGCTGGAGCATTACTTATAACTTGCAGAAAAACATTCAGAGTCTTCTGAAACAGTTTCCTCCATCCAACCAGATAGTCAACCTGCAAATGCTGTACCACCCATACTTGAAAAGTATTTGTGAATCAGTTGAGTCAGAAGCAGACCCTCAATTTGGTAAATGTATAAACTTTGCTTTGGTAAAAAATTTTTCCTGGCTGCACCACAGAACACTCATAGTGATGGGCCTGGGGAAACAGCAAACAGATGAACCAAGAGCTAAGCACAAAACAAACAACCATCTCTACAAGCCATTAAAATGCAGAGTAATCTGGACTAAATTTGGCAGGGGCATGTATTAAAATATTTGTGGGTGCATTATAGTCTGAGCTGTCAATAGAGGCCACACCACCATGGGTAACCAAGCATAGCCAATAATCTTAAGACTGTCTTCAGTGGTTTCTTCAGTAGTTAAAATAAAGTTGAAGATGGCATATGTGGTTCCTCAAATATAAATAGCTACACTTAGTTATATCTGTATATCGGATCAGTATTGTATCGGTTTCAAAATTATTAATCCATATCAGATTGGTATTGGATCGGTTTAGTTTTCTTATATCGGTACACTCTAATTATACCTTTAAACATTGTTGATTAGTGGTCAAGTTTAAATAGTCACTGGATTGAATTTGGAAGTAAAATGATAGAAGTTAATCATACAATAGCTGTGAGAGATTTTGCCGATTCCTCACAGCTGTTGGACTACTATTACAAACACCATTAAATTTTATCACTTTACTTCCACAATTCAAAAGGGTAGGCCTTCCCAAGTAAGGAAATCTCTATTTCTAAGAGATTGGGTAAACGCTTTGCGAGATATACTTGTGTAAACTATGTATGTAAAATGGCAAAAAATATTGTGCATTTTTTGTTTGTGTTTTATCAAATCCAGTTTTCTGGGTTACACAGGTTTAAGGGTCAACTTGTGATTATATATAAGTTAGTAACCTATTTTTTAGTAGTGGTCTTGTTCTGTGGACTGCTCAATAGCTAACACATATTACACAGAAGTACACATCCATACATCATCGTATAGTGATTATTAATTATAGAGAATAGATTATGAACAATCCTAACCATTTTTTATCATTTTTGGCTACACTCAGCCTTGCAAAAAAAGTAATACTGAATCCCACAATGTTACGTTGCACATTGCTCAATATAATGAGTCAATCCGTATCGTATTCTTAAACTGGTTGGGCATCAAAGCCATGAGTACACCATGTTCCCATGACATTCCTGGGAAATATGTAAGTTAAATCCCAAGTGGTGCCTTTGAATTCCCTCACTAAAGTGGTATAATAATCAAGTGTCTTCATTTTGTAAATTGCCAATTAAACGTTTGATAAGTGCAGAAAATTATATGGCTATATAGCATGCTGACATAAAAAGTTTATGAGTCATGAAAATTTGAAAAAGTACTGTGGACAAATGCCCATGTGCATGCAGGCTCAGTTACATGTTATCATACTCTCACAACATACATGTAATGGTGAAAATGCAAAACAAAAGATTGTACTCTAGTATGTGTGAGCACTCACTTTATTTATGCTAGTAACATCAGCTCCTTTCGACAATAATAATTTTACTACTTCTGTGTGATCACCTTCTATTGCTTGGTGTAGTGGAGTCTCACCTGATCCCTATAGTGGTATAAACATTGGATTAAAATGTAATATAATAAAACCCTCAGCAAGATAGGTAAGAATTGATGTGTCAGGGGCGTAGCAAAGCAAAAAACTATAGGGGGGCCACTATTGGTAACTAAAGCAGTGGTGGAGGAGGGTGTAGCTACCTGTGGGTACATGCACAGTGTGAGAAGCGCACTCAGAGCATTGCTCTCCTTCTAGGGGGGTCTGGGGGCATGCACCCCCCCCCCCCCCCCAGGGAAATTTTGAAAAATAGGTGCTATGGGATTGAATCTGGAGGAAATTTTAGCCAATAATCATAATCACAGTGATGCTAGATACGTAATCGTCTTATAGCAACCTTGTATACCATGTTAATGACGTGTAGGACTGATGACATCACAAAACACAATTAATAAGGTGCTGTTACTTGAACTAATTTCATGTTGTTAAATATACCCCCCCAGAAGTGATAAATTACTTGTATGCGGGATGAATTAATGAATTAACGTCTTCCACCCTGAGTATTAGCTACATTCTGCGTTAGTCGTTCACAGATCCGTAGTCTTCTGGGAAGTGGGACTGCTCTGATTCAGCTTCCTCCATCAAAGGTTCGTTATTAGGGCTAGAGCCACCGCATGAGGGCTAGAACAAAGCTACCTCCGCTAGAATCGCTCTGGGATCTGTTACTGTTAGAAGCTCCTTCACTAAATGGACTCCGAAATAGGTCTACCATGACTACGAATTAATTCTGACAGAGTTTTCTGGTAGTGAGACTGAGACATAAGTTAACTCTCTGCAGCTGCACATGCAGTTTTTTAATTATTTCCTAACACGAATTACACGTGAGGTGTACGTAGCTTATTATCACTTTAAGCGCCTCTAATATTATTTCAAATAAACCAGGACCAACATTTTAGTCGGTGAGAAAGGAACATAGCTTATCAGCGTCCAAGTAGGCCAATGATCTATAATTATTACAGGTCACATGGTGCATTACTGTAAAAATGATTCCTGCTGCAAACTGGAGGGGCCCTGCCGCCCTGGCCTGTTCTATCTATCCACGGCCACAGACTAGGGGGGCCCTGGCCCCTGTGGCCCCCCCTGTTCCTACGCCCATGTGTGTATTAATTTTCATTACATGGTGCATGTCAATGATATCGATTGTGGGAAAAAGCCTTTTTTCCAAGAAAATTTGTATATTCAAGATAACTTGATATTGTCACCATTGTGTCCCAACATCTTTCACTTCACAATAATAAGTTGTAATATTTCAGATTATTAGAGTAATTAAACTTTGAAACCACTTCTTTGTGCACAGCTTAATTTGCTCACTCAGTTGTCTCATAGCTGCAGTGTTGTACAACAAACATATCAGCTAATAACACTAGCTACCCTACTCTGAATCCAAAACTCTTATGAGGCTATTACACTCATAAAATTGAGCATTATACTTTAAGCAGTGCTCAAAAGTCACCTATTATGGTTTTAAGAATTGCCAAAATTATGTACTGTTTTTTTGCCAATATTGTTAGTTTTTACATTAGACCATTTACATTGATGTTCCAGCCTCAAATGGTATTCTATTCTTTAACTGGTTGAGCATTTCATTAGGCCAAGAAAACTTGATCACCTGTTTCTCGTCCACAAAAATTTTGATTTCTGTGTAGGCAGGAGGTCATTTTTAGGCACCGGCCGATTATGCTGGCATAATTTAAAGCATAATAGGTGACCAAAAGCATCAAGCATAATGCCAGCATAATAGGGACGATGCTTGAAAAATTAATTAAATGCGCAATACGCGTGCCTGAAAGAAAGCAAATATTCACTGCCAATAGTATTATTAGTGCATTTTATAATCAAAAACACGTAATATAACTTATTAAACCGTTTCTTTGTTGGTTATTCACACTTTGCAGAAATAAGATCGAGATACTCTAATAGAGCAGTCACTTACTCTAATAGAGCAGTCAGGAAAGGCTGATATACTCTAATAAAACAGTCACTTCTAGAGCATAATCTTGATTTTGAAAGCATAATTTTGAGCATAATAGGCTTAATTTTTGAGCAATGCTCCAAAGCATAATAGGTAAAATTTCGGGCATAATAGGCCAGTGCCTAGTCATTTTTCATTACTCATTATTGAAGAAATTGCTCCAAATCAGACTGTTCTGTTACTATAAAGGTTAGTTAAAGTCTTGTAAAAACTAATACTTACCTTTTCTGAGGTACAAAATGGGTGTTGTGAAATGACAGTCTTCTTAGCATCAAAATAATTGTGTGCAGGTGGTTGACAATAGCAATAATGAAATTTGAGGAGGTGGGGTACGATGTGATGTCAGTGGAAATGAAAAATAATGAATCAAGTTTGCCTGGCCTTATTCTATGTACGTGACTGCTTCAATAAAATAGCATATTTGTGTGACTGTTCTATTAGAAATCCTGACTGCTTACAGTATCTGAATTTTTTTAATGGAATTGTACAAATTGCAGATTGTCTTACTGCTAAAGTTTTATTTATTAATTTTATCTATTTAAGCGAGGAAGTCCATCAAAATAATTAAGGCTATTACCTAATGGTTGTCAACATAAAGATGTAGGCATAACATGCTTTTTACAACAAACTACCACGATTATTTTTATCAGCAGGTAGGGAATTAGACCGGTTAAGTCGAGCCTCCTTCTAAGGAGTAAATTAATGTTGAAACTTTGAAGTGATCTATGAAGTATACTGAAACAGAAATGCCTTTTTGAATATCTCCATCTCATCTGTTGTTGACTCTGCTATATCATACTCTTGGTTGCAATCAGGTGATTTTCACAGGGCCTAGAGAAAAGTTAGATTCATGTTGAATGAAATGCTTTTGTTCTTTCATGCCACTCTACTAAATCACTGCAACGATCTGCTTCTATATATATAACAGACTAGAACAGTATTAGTTGTAAAAAAATCCAACTAAAAGTAATGCTCCTTCAGTCTACAGACTCATCAAATGTCTGTCTACAGCATGGAAACTTCTTACCACTACTTTGAGATTGCTGCTGCAGAAATATCTGGAAAATACTGCTGTAACTTAGTCCCTTTTCAACAGAAAGGATATACACAAAGCTAACGGTACAAAGGATCGATCAAATGATGCTACACTGGTGTGGATAGATATGAATAAGGCATATGACTCAGTCCTCATGATTGAACTGTACACTGTTTAAGATCAATTAGAGTCCATGGCATTTGTTTAGCTTTTATAAAGGCAATTTCTTTTTGGCCTACTATGCTTATTGCAGCTGTTTTGTTTTTAGCAAAGGTTGCTATCCAATATGGATTACTTTAAGGTGACAGTCTACTGTTATTTTATCATGTGTCTTGCACTACTAACTATTAAATTTTAGAAAGCACCCAGGAAGGTTATTTTCTTTCAAACACATCTACAGTTATGTTTCAGCCACCTGGTATATATGGAAGATGTCAAACTAGAGTATATAGACAATCCCAATATGAGAATGAGCTTGATTTGCCTAATAGTATTTTAGACAACCAGACAGTCAACTGCTATGGAACTTTGCAACCATTACTGATGTCAGTATCCATCATAATCATCCAAATATCAGAAGAAATCAAAAGGCTTGGACTGAAGTAGGAATTATATATCCATTAGTATTTCTGCAGGTGAAATAAACTTCCCTTATTCCTTTACTTTTTTCTATGATCCCTATATAATTGAACTTAAAATTCCTAATTTTCCTTGTGCTGGTATATTTGTAGTATGTATACAAGTTGAGCTGAGTCCTGAGAAAACAACTTTCAAGGGAAATACCATTACAGATAACTAAGTGATTAGTGGCAAGAGTAAAGGTGTCATGTGTGGTTTGGCTCCGTCACAAAATCAAGAAAAGGACATACAGGCAATGCACTTTATGGCTTCTCATAAGAAATGTATGGTGAAATTGATTGGTCATAAATGTGTCAGATATTTGAATAAAATACTTTTTTAGAGGAACAAGAAATGGATCAAATTTCAAGAACTTTTGTAATTTCATCCATGAGTTATTAAATGTGTTCAACTCAATGCACACATAGAATATTAGTTGTACGGTTTGGTTTGTGTTCTTCTAATTATGATACACCTTGTTCATGTAAGTTTTCATGCATTAGGCCATTCTTTATTTTGTACAGTTTTAGGTGTGAAGTGTTAATATGTGACCAGATTTTACAGAACCGATCCAAATCGCACATCAGGCAAAATCAAACTAACACCACCAGTTGATAGCTACACTATCGTACTACAAGTTTTGACCCTCAGCACTACTCAAACTACTCGAGGCTGGTTTTAACAGACGTCTTTTCTGTGTGGTGTGGAGTGCTCAAATGGCGGTTTCAGGCCTTGTTAAGGACCTGGCTTGGCAAGAATCAGTCGTTTACTGGTGGACAGCCTTATAATGTTGGCCAGACGTGTTCTCTGTTGTTTTTGCTACATATCAGCCACTAAGGAGCCAGCGCAGCCCTGTAATCTCGTGTCTGGACTCCAGTCGTGGTCTGCCTCCATTTTGAGGTCTATCTCTTTCCCTCCCCGCCACCCCCCAGCCTCCACCCCTTTGTGAGCACTTGTGATACTACTTCGCTCGTCCAACTGCTCAGATTTTCTATCTTATTTGGCAGGAAACTGTACAAGCAGCTACAAGTACTGGAAGTGATTTGAAAGGTAACAGATTGATGCATCTTTTGTGTAAATTTCATACGCGTGCTTGCTATCCTTGGAGAGTTATGCTGGCTTCAATTCTTTAAAACCGTTTATCTCGAAACCCCTAATGTGCGATTTGGATCGTTTTTCCAAAATCCAGTCACAAATATGTAACTGTTAGTTTTTGTATTGTTCTTTTGTGTTTTGTACAATTTGTTTGCTGAGTTAGTTGCTTTGTTTGCATGGGCTGGTATCAAATGTGACCATCTCAGCAAAAACCCGACTTGTTCGCACAAGCATGCGCATTGAGAAATTTAAAAATAATTCGTAAAATTACGCATGTTACAAAGAAAAATATTCTGGTTTTTATCGGGGCCAGTATTTGAAGAAGGAAGACTGAAATTGATTAAAACGTTATACCATCGTATTCGCCTGCTCATGGAGAGTGAGAAAATCTTTGTTTCGTTTCTGTAGCTTCAATGGAATGCGTGTCACGTGCGTTTGTTTACAATGCGGTAAACGTAAACAAGATCATCATCGTGTCTTCTACCAAACCACTTTCATATCCATATGCGCAAGTATCTACAGGGCTAACACTATACCTTGGCTGATGTACCGATTCATGGTGAACAATGTAAGCCAAATTGCAATGCTGTAGACTAATCCAAATGGAAGTTATGACTGCAAATGTAAGCGCCTGTAGTTTATTTTCAGTATAGTCGCTGTACAAATCGATTATCTTGCTCTTCCTACTGTCTAGCGTTATAATTTCAAAACTACTCACCACAGAATGCTAAAACTTTGGTGATCCATTCCTTGGACACTGCTAATAATGCTGAGTGAATAAAAAAATTTTTTTTAATTGTGCGAACAAGTCAGGTTTTTGCTGAGACGGTCACAAATCCCAACAGTACAAACCATGATCACTCGAACCAACAACAGCTCACCCTAAAACACCTTTTCAGCCCCTGTTGCCAAAGAATAAAAGGAGCTAAACATGACATGCTCCAATCAAATCAGCATCTAGACCTGGACAGTGCTATAAAGGATGTGGTTGATGACAATATTCCAAACCTTAACAGATAGAGAATTTGGTGTAATAATGTTCTCTTTACCTTCCTACACAACCCATGATAGCCGGAAGATGCCAGTGTATTCAAGTCACAGAACCAAAATTGGCAGTATGCATGGTCACAATTTAAATCCCAGTATGTTCATCACTAAGTTACCAGTTTCCTTGGTTGTTGAATAAGGCATTGGGCAATACAATAAATCCCACTACAATAATTATGTTTAGGATTTCAAAAATAGCCATGCTTATCCTTTCAACCCACATGCTATAGATAGCAATGTGATTATTGTCAACCTAAAGTTTAAGGTTTCTTACACATTAAGAGGTAGACAATTGTGATTAAGATATGCCAACAGGCTATTACACTATAGTGATGTACCAATAAAATCAGAAACTAGTTTATCAGCAATTATTGGTATCGGTAATTATTAGCACATTATTTAGCTAATTAATTTTACTGACACTAACGTTATTGTTTCTGACAAAAATATAGCTTTAAAATGGCAATTTCAGGGTGACTTGTGTCTAGCTGAACTTGCTACAGGGTAATTTATTTGTAGCTAAATTCCCTACAAAGTGACTTGTTTTTAGCTGATCACTCTACAGGGTTATTTTTTGTAGCCAAACTCTCTGCAAGGTGATTTGTTTGTAGCTGAACTCTCTACAGGGTGACTTGTGTCGAGCTGAACTCTCTATAGGATGATTTGGTTGTAGCTGAACTGTCAACAGGATGGTTTCTTTGTAGCTGAACTCTGGTGACTTTTTCTAGCTGATCTCTCTACCGGGTGACTTGTTTCAAGCCGAACTCTTTCTGGGTTATTTGTTTATAGCTGAACTCTCTACAGGATGATTTATTTGTAGCTTAACTCTCTACAGTTGGTTCTAGCTGAACTCTCTACAAGGTGATTTGTTTGCAGCTGAACTTGATACAGGGTGATTTGTTTGTAGCTGAACCCTCTACAGGGTGATTTGTCTCTCTACAAGATGGTTTGTTTGTAGTTGAACTCACTGCAAGGTGATTTCTTCTAGCCAATTTCTCTACAGGGTGACTTGTTTCCAGCTGGTCTCTCTAGTGGGTGATTTGCGCTAGTCAAACTTCTAGTTACACACATCAGTACACCTACTAGAATAGACCAGACCTTAGGTACTGTATGTTTACTACTCACCAGTAAGCAAAACATGTTCTTAAAAATATACTTCCGGTACTGTGTACAGTATAAGGGGCATGAAACGTAGATAGATTAGGTGGCACTTAGAAATTTCCAATCCAGTATAGGGTGTCTATTATCTATGATGAAATAAATCCGATATCAGTTTGGCCTATAAACCCATATTTTACATCAGCATGCACTTTGTTACACTGGCAGGCTCTGTGTCAAGTTAGGTGTTCAGTTGAAGCAATTATAAGTCAAATTCTGATTCCTGTTATGTCAATACACTACTGCACATGTTAAGGCTTTTAGAGAACTTACATACTTTGTACAACTGTATGTGACTGTCAGATGATGACAAAGCTGTAATACCAGTTGGTGTACCAGATTTGCCAGTATCCACAAGTGTTAGGGGCCACCACAGATTACTAATACCAGTACTTCAGTTGCACCCTCTGTGTCAATCCCAGAAGACACAAATGAAAGCTAATCAGAGATGATCTCTTGAAGATGGAGTGTGGATATATGTAGCAATGGAAGAGAATTCTGACTGCCAAATTAAATCATTCTTGCAGCTCACACCAAAAGTATCAAATTCATTTCTACATACCTTTCCATTCAGCTGTACATCATTGTACTACACAGAACTTGTAATTTTTGTAATGATAGTCTAACTGAGTGGGTGAATAGTGCTGTTAAAACACATAATGGCTTTTCCTGTAGTGTGGTTGCAAGAGGAGCATAATTATTTCAGGAACCTCTTTGCTTGTAGCAATTAAGTTTTATCCACACAAAAACATGCAAGCAGTGAAACAAGTTGATGTGCTACTTCTAAAAACCAGGCACCATGTAGTTAGCTAACTCATCTGGGATTAACCAACTATGTATTACTATTTTATTATGTTGTACAATAATACATAATTTATTCTAATTCTCAGAGTACGTAATTCATGAAATTTTCATAATTCTTTAATTGCGTTGCTATGGACTGCTAAGGAAGCGCTTGTTAAACAAACCGCTTTTAACAACATGCAGTATTACGCACAGAAGTATCTTCTAAACTATCTTATAGTTTGATTTTAGGCCCAAACAAACTTTGATTTTCATAGTTCAAACATTCATTAATTAAAATTCACGAACTTTTCGAATTTGAAGTAAAATTGGTAACGCATGGTTTACAGTAACAAGTTCACAATTTTAAAAGTACACCATTTTTTCTGGTCCAAACAATATGTCAAGTGCCTTCTTTTTCACTAATGGTTGAGCCTGCGATTCTGAGTTTGAGCTATTACTGTCGATTCGAAGGTTTTGTGTTTATGTCTTATGTCTGCTTTAACTTCACATAATATTTTTTTCTACAGAGAGAAATTTTAAAACTTTGCACCAAGGACCCAAGGCTGCTGCAATCACTTTGATATATGAAGAAGCAATGTCATTCAAATCCCACCTACTTTTAATTTGAAATTCGACAGATATCGTAAATCTTCTAATATTTGTTGAATCACTTTCTTTAACCTCTAAATGCTTTATAATTCTAAAACGAACAGGAAAAATGGATGACATAGATGATTTAGACTCAGAACACAGATGAGCTGTTCCTATTTCTAGTGGGTGAAGAATTTTCACCAAATCACCAAGTAGCTCCCACTGACATTTAACAAATCTAGCCTTCAATGCTCCACCCTACATCTGCTTTAAAAGCCAAAACTGGCCACCTGTTTTGAAGAAGGGACTAACACAAGTAAAAGTTACTGTTCCAATGTGTTTTACATTCATTGACCAGTTTATGTGTAGGTTGATTCATACTTTCTTGTTTCTTCCTTAACTCTACAGTAGCCCATGCCCTGTGATGGAAATGTTCGACCAATGCTTTTGTAGCAGCTAAAGCTTGTGCTATAGCATTTCCTTCAATAACCCACAATTATAAGCAATGAACTGCACAATTCAAACTATTCCACTGTTTGTCAGTTTCTAAAAGATGCCCTGCACACTGGAAATTGGAGCCTTGGTTGTGAACAATAGCAAATATGCTATTGTCATCAATTTCATACTCACCAACAACTTCCTACAATTTTTCCACAATTTTGTCACCTGTGTGCTGCTCTGGAAATGGATATGTAGCCAGTGTATAGCTCCTCAGTTCCCAACACCCATCAATAAAATGAACAGTCAGTGAAATATAGGCATAATTGGCAAAGCTGATCCAAATAACTATTGCAGCGAATACTGCGTTGTGTTTCCACTTTCAACTAAAATTCTTTTAAGCTTTTCACTAGCCATGGTGTACTTCCGACAAACAACATCCATTATGTGTACAGATGATAGCAAAGAATAGAAGTTGTTCTCCATCAACAACTGCAACAGGTCATAAATCTTTTGCCACCATGAATGCAATCAATTCTGTAATCTTCTTGGCACATGATATAGGGCACGTACTGCGAGTAAAGAAAGCATCCATGCTAGTTTGTTCCTTGTCATCGGAAGCTTTGTTACCTCCACTTTTGTTGCATTTATACTTGTCTTTGTGATAGTGAAGCAAATATTCTCTCAAGTTACTCATTGCTCCAAGGTAAGATATATTCATTCTTGCACAATCCACACAACACTTTCTTTCCAACAGTCACCTTCATGAAGAAGTCCCACACGTCTGAGCGAAAATGTTTTGACTCTGGCCCTTTACTGCCGGCACAAATACTTTCTGTTTCACCCTCTTTAGTCTCTCAATTGTCTTCAGTGAATTTCTTGGTCTGAGATTTACTTAAATAATTTGAACTCAAACCACGTGTAACACGAACACTTCCTCCAGATGTGGATGTCATGTTTTAAACTACAGAAATTATTGTACGCCTTTCCATATACTATTTAATTGCCTAATTCGAATTGCTGAACCCAGATTTGAAGGTTTGTTAGCTCGAACTAATGTTCAAGTTTGTTTGGGCCCTAGTTTGACTTATTGTTTTTCCCACAAATTCTCTTGACAAAGCCTCAAAGCTGCTCTTCATTTTCGTTCACGTATGTCAGGGATATGCCCCCTTTCCAACTTGAAGGGATAGGCTATTCCTGGTACTCTACGAGGCCTGCACTGTTGCTCTCAATTATTAAACCCCTGTAAAACCCAAAGGGAAGGTAATTCACAAAGTCTGAGGAGAGTCGCCACACCTGTATTTCACACCTCTGAAAAGAAACCACCTCATAGCCAAGTTTACCAGTGCTTAAGTTAATACAGACTTCGTTTCACTTTTACTTCTTTTGTAAAAGCTACTTTTGCCATTAATGATTTTGCTCATGTAGGTGCATATGGACAAACATAGATAGGTAGATAGATAGGCAATAGGTAGATAGATAGCTAGATAGGTACGCAAACATGCACGCATGCACACACAGACACACTTTTACAAAAACAATTTCAGTAAACCAGGCATGTCTGGTTTAAAAATGGGTTGGCCTTAAAAAGCTTGGGTGAAAAAAGCTGTGAACTCAAAGGTGGCAGCCAAGAAATAGGTTGCAATAGACAAAATTATAAATATGACTTTTATTCACTATTTGAAAATATCATTGTAATGCCGCCACCTTTGATTTCATATCTTTATCACCCTGAAATATTTGGGGGCTGCACCTATTTTATATCTGCTATGTTTATATTTGCATTGATCTACAATTATTAGAAGTTATAAAACATTACACATGTATTCTATTAGAAGTCCTAAACAATATTAGAGTATCCAGAGAATTCAGCTATTGATGTCTTCTTTCTGCAGCAAAGAAAAAGACAAGTAAAAGAACTACAAAGCTGGCTGCAGACTGGCTTTGGAATTTATAAATGTGATAACCATACAAAATCAGCTAAGCATGAAAAAAGGGTATGGCCTCCAAAAAATCCATGTGAAAAAGATGTGAAAACAAAGGTGGCGGCCAAGAAATGACTGTGATGGTAGGTTAACGGCAAAAAAATTAATAATGACAATTCAGGTGAAATTGGTGCCAAACTAGAAGAAGGCAACACAAATTCACTTGAATTGTTGTTACTAAAACTTTTGCCATTAACCTATATACCATCACAGTCATTTCTTGGAACTCTATACAGGGTGATTCGTAACATTTGTTTGTTATCTGCATGAACTTTCTACAGGGTGACTTGCTAGTAGTTGATCTCTTTACATGGTGATTTCATTGTAGCTGAACATTCTAATAGAGCGACATGTTACGTAGCTGAATGTTTCTATTAGGGTGACTGCATTATTAGAGTATTTCAATCATGCACAAGTTACATCTAGTGGACTTTCGTAATGTAAGTCAGTGGTTTTTAATCTGATTCCTTGGAAACTACTGAAAAATCATTCTAACATAATTATTCTACCTCTCTACCTATTTTCAGCTGATTCCATTAGCTATGTGCAAAAAGTAGCAAAAGTAATAACTCGATCATGCAATTTTTTACACATGGTTGGCATTTTTATTATATCTCCATGACTGTAAATGTAATTTCTTTCTAACCACAAAACGTTTGCACTACGATATTACTCCATGTACAGAAAGATTTTCAAGTTATTCTGTCAAGTGCTTTACCCTGGAGGCGTGACAACAAATAGCCTTTAGAATTTTGAAAAATTGCATATAACTTTCTTGATCTTTGTCTGATCTGTACCAAAATTGGACCGTAAATGTACAGTATTACCCTCTTACTGCCTTCCAAATTTTAAGTAAATTAACTAAAGCATGCACGAGTTATTGTGATTTTTCTAAAGTGTGTGAGACGAAGAAGAAAAAGATTAAGAAAAATACAAAGAAAATAAGACAAACTTTGAAGGTGTGCATCTCAGTGATGGATGGGCGGATTCACCTCAAATTTGGAATGGGAAGTGCCCTACCCCAAGGGAGTTTCCACAGCAAAAACAGTTAATTTCTGTCCAGCCATGCATTATCAAGCTATATAGATGCATGAAAACGGCAATTTCTTTGGTTCATGTAAAGTACATACTTGTCTGTTACGTGCCTGCACTGGCTGTGCTTGGCTACATGACACACTATCGTGTGTCTTGATAAAGTCAAGTGAGTTATCAGCCAATAGATAGCAGTGATTCAGTTGTTAAGGATACAGGTGTTACATATGGTCCCTGGTTCGAACCCTGGTAAGCTTTTTTGACACTTTTTGTCCACCTAGTGGTGACTGCTCTATTAGAATATTTAAGTAGCTGTAACTATCGTTTATCAAATCATCAAAATGTACTACTATGATGATCGCCCTATCTACACACCAGATTTTAAACCATAAGCAGTTTAACCTGTAGCCATACTTTTTATGTAAGGTTGATTGTATTCTCCAGTACCTCGTAGGCCTATGGGTAGTAAGACCTGTTCTATCAGTAGACATCAAATACTGATTAAATTGTGCAACAAGCTATTATACAACTACAATTCCCAAGGTACATAACCTTACTTTGCATATCAAAACCTGTTAATGCAACGTCTACCATGAAGTGATAACGTTGTGATTGATATAAACAAACTGGTGACAAACATGTCGATATATCTGACAATAATACATACCATATGACAGGTTTGTCACAAACTTTTCAAAGCAATGTAACTTGTTTACAAACTTATTACGTGCTTGTTTCTGTATTGTTACAGCAATGTACAACCTTTTTTGTATGAGTTCAGTTCTTTTGCATTATCATTCTGACTTACACCTGTAGTCTCTGCAAGGGTAATCAAAGTATTACAGGTTTTTACAATTGAATTCATCTGTACTTCAACAAGATCATGAATCACCTGCTAAATCTTGTTTTTGTGTTCACTGCAGCTGCCAATCTTGTTACGGACGTGACACAATGAATTCTAATGCAAAACCAACTAATTCAATTGCAAACGGGACAAATTCTACTGCAATAATGACAAACTCTACTGCAAACAGGACAAGTCAATTGCAGAGGTACTGTTGTAAACAACTCTTTGTAAGGCAATAATTCTGCTACAGCTCCTTCAACAACATTCACAATTGTGCTTCTCCATTGGCAATGGGTGTGGTCACTCACGAACAAGCTAATTATGCAAATGGCTTCACATATAACCTGTACCAGTTTCCTTGTAGTGTCTCATGTGTTATTCTTTATGGAAAAATGATCCATCTTGTGATGAGCGGCTGCTTTATTCCAGTCAGTGTAAACATGACAAATTCTTGTGCAAAGTGACAAATTCTAATGCAAAGTGATGAACTCTAATGCAAAGTGATGAATTCAATTGCAAAACTGATGAATTCGATTGCAAACGGGATGAATTCTACTGCAAAAGTGATGACCCTTGCAGCAAACAGGATGAAGTCAATTGCAAAGGTGACGAATTCAATTGCAAAAACTGGTAATATGTGGATAATAAGTATTTAATCTACTCTTGCTATCACATTCATTTGGAAACCCTATATCATTACCTATTTTTAACCACAGTATATCAAGTTCATACCAGAGCAACAATGTTGTTGTGTACCACTGTGTACTTGACTTAATTGTGATTACATAGCTGCACAAATGCACATGCGTATAAATCAGAAGCCATACTATTGCTGCTATACGCTGCCTACAGTTGGATCTGTCAAAGCTGTATAGTACAAAGTACATTGAATAGTAAGGAAACAATACACCGGTGTTTGTTAACTCTGATAATATTAGCTGACTACTTAATAGCTACTGTACATGATGACTAACTTAATATACATTTTCAGTACTGTGTAATATCAAGCACCACCAGAACTTCTTATTATGCTGTTAGCTACCCATAAATTAATAGATTTATAAAAAGTAAACAAATTAGTGTAAATATGTGTTCTAGTAAAAACAATTTAAAAATTAAAACATGGGAATAGTGATGGGGGCACAGCCCCCAACCGCTGAGAGACTTTCAATATTTTAATGAATCAAAACTCAGCAAATTGCTATATTTTATGCAAATGTACATTAATTATGATGCATATAAGTGCCCCGCGATGAAGGTAGTACTAGATAAAGCCACCTACTGGAAACAGACAGCATAACACATCAGCGTTGAAACCGGGTCACTACTGCTGACCCGGATGACCCACTGACCCGGATAGCAATCCGGGTCAGACCCGGATGTGACCCGCATTGATTAAAGCTGAGGCGTGCGATAAGAGGTATGTTTCGGGTAGTCTCGAGCGAGCGAGACGTACGAGATTATACGATTTGAGCGTTCGATTCGTGTTGAGTAAACGAGTAGTTATACGGTAAGTTTATAATTTAAAATCGATCACTGGGGTTTGCATGGTTCCACGTAGCTACTGTGAGTTTTAAACAGACAGCAATTGGTTGTGGCTTCGTGCATACCTAGTATTACAATTTCCCGATATATTGAAGTGGCTGTGGCTCACAAAAGTACTTATCCTGCTGCAAGACTAGACTATATACAAATCATACAATAATCGATAAATGGGCGTGGCTCCACATAAGCTTGCTGACAGCAACGGACGCGGTTTCGTGCTACAGATTACACTTACTAATAGATGGGCGTGGCTGATCATATGCTTGTGGCTCGATAAGTGGGCGTGGCTCACAAAAGAGCTGCGCGACTAGCGTTAATAAGAGTCTACGTCGTCAAACTAACAATATCGTTTCTCACGTGATCCAATCCGGGTCAGACCCGGATAATCTGTAAACCGGGTCTGACCCGGATGACCCGGAGAAAATGTGACCCGGTTGACCCGACCCGGTTTCAACGCTGTAACACATATGTGACCGGATTTGCGAAAAGGTACCTTTTCCACACACAAAATTTGACCCATTTTTTGAACTTTAAAGCTTCATAACTTTTTAATCATAGCAAATAGTTGCTTGACATTTTCAAGGAATGTAGCTACAGTATCTGGCTACATTGTGATACTAAGAGCAAGTTAATCAGTATAATGAGTCAAGTGTTACATCATTTTGTTTGCTGGTATGTCAAATGTGTGGAAAAGGTACCTTTTCGCAAATCCGGTCACATATATAGAGACACATAGTAATCTGTAAGTGATAGTTATCTCACTGTGGTATAAGAGCCATGAATCTACTGATACAAATGGAATGACTTACAATCAAAACAATATAACTATACAAATATGCATAGCATGAATTCATTTTGCATAATACAAGTGATAAATTACTGGAGCTCTATATTTTTAAACACTGCACACCAAAGCTATAGCAGTATAAGGTCATGCTAAGTTTTGCATTTAATGTTAGAATGTCTGAAAAACTTCATATGGACATGGATATATTTACATGCATGTTCTATTAGAGTATACCTGACTGCTCTATTAGAGTATATACTTGACTGCTCTATTAGAGTTTATACCTGACTGCTCTATTAGAGTATATCGATCTTTTTAACAAGTTTGAAGAAGCCTAGGGCTCATGTTACTTCTGTAAATTACTCTCTCATTTTGTCCTGCCACACTAAATGGTGTGTTAGGATCCTGCTTGCAGAAGTCTAAATTTTACAGGGGGGGGGTTCCTGAACCCCCCGGAACCCCCCCTCCCTAAGCCCCTGCTAATACTAGTACTCACTTTGTTCACACAGTTCACATCAGCTCCTCTTGATAATAATAGTTCTGCTACTTGTGTGAGACCATTCTCTACTGCAATAAGTAATGGAGTGTCACCTGACTACAATGAGGATGATGACAGCATAATAATGTAACACCACATTATTATTATTAGTAGTACTCACGTTATTCACACTATTCATATCAGCTCCTCTTGATAATAATAGTTCTGTTACTTGTGTGTGACCATTCTTTACTGCAATAAGTAATGGAGTGTCACCTGACCACTATACAATAATGATGACACAATCAGAATTAAGACAAAATTGCACACATGTACAATGAAGCATACATTCTTTTATGTACAGAAGGCCTACACTTTCTATACTGCACTTTGTACAAATGTCACTATAAGGTATGTCCACACAATTCTTGCTGTGACAAATCTGTACAGTTGAAGTACTCAAATGTAAAACATGTGGTACAACTACTGTACATTACTATCAGAGTTGTACCGATTCCCACTTTTTAGGGAAAACCGATATCCGATATATTTTTAACCTGTTTTACCGATAGTTAAGCAATACCCGATTGTAGGTCTCTACAATTATACTTGTGCACACTCCATAAAAGTAGAGCTAGTAAAGCTAATTCTGTGAAATTGTAGGGTAAGTAGAATTCTAGGAAAACAGGAATGGAAAGTGGAAACGGGAACAACCAGCAGAAAATTCCTGATAAAAAAGGTCATCATGCCATTATAAAGGTTGGATTTTATCGCACAATGCTCCTTTGCAGCATTGTTGGATTCTTCCACTAAAATGATCAAAACACTCTAATAGAGCAGTCACCTGTATTAGACCCTTTTTGTGGTGGATTTTGGAGGTGCCTAAGTTACTTAGACCCTTTTCATATTTACTTAGACCCTTTCGTGTTTACTTAGACCCTTTTTATGTTTATTACACGCACCCAGACTGGTAGCATTGGCAACGCATCGCCACCTGAAAATTAATTTTAAACCATAACTATTGTTACGGGTAGAGTAATGGCTTGTTTCTACTAATGAACGTTACATTTCTCTGTTACAAGCAGCTGTCAACAATGTTAAGGTACAACAACTACATAAAGGGTCTAAATAACTTAGACTTCAGACCACAGGGGTCTAAGTAATTTAGTAACCCTCAGGCCCTGTAGTAGCGCCTTTGCTTCGCTCAGACGCCACAACACAGGGCCATTGGGTTACTAGACTCCTGTGGTCTGAAGTCTAACTATTATGTGAAATACTCTAATAGAGCAGTCAAAAAATGTTTTGTTAATTATCCCACCAGAGACCCACATTGATGGCCTGTGAATTGGTGGGCTATAGCTGCCATAGATTAAGTGTATAGACTAGGTAAGTCATCAACATTGAAAGTTAGCTACTCCTTTGAAACCATAATTTTTTAGAATATTCAATGATAAAACATTAAAATAATACTGAGATGAAAACTGAGATTCACAAAGTATAGTTAACTGGCAGTGCCTATTATAGGCTTCGAAAACTGCACCTATACTGCTTCCAGATGAGAAGTCATATGATGGGAGTATGCATGCAACACTGGTCAAACTGAAATTGGCTCCAATATCCCCATGACTGCTTATATAGTCCTTTAGTCTCCTCATTGGAGCCATGCACCTACACATACTTCAGCTGCCACAAGCCCATCATGTGACATTTTCTTGAGGTCACAGGCACAACTTCCCTCATCTATATGTTGTTACTGTCAATTAATTAGAATCATTTTGTAAACTTTTAATTATATGCTATATTGGTATAAATTTATGGTTTCAAGGGAGTGGCTAATTTTTTATGTTGATGACTCGGCTAGTCTATATACCTAATCTATGACAGCTGTAGCCCATCAACTCACAGGCCATCAATGTAGGTCTCTGGTGGGATAGACAACAAAACATTTTTTGACTGCTCTATTAAAGTATTTTTAATACAGGTGACTGCTTTATTAGAGTGTTTCGATCATTTTAGCAGAAGAATCCAACAATGTTGCAAATAAGCATTGTGCAATAAAATCCAACCTTTATAATGGCATGATGACCTTTTTTTATCAGGCTTTTACCACTGGTTGCTCCCGTTTCCGCTTTCCGTTCCTGTTTTCCTAGAATTCTACTTACCCGAAATTGTACACTTACCCCAACTCAAAGTTGCCAATCAGACAAGTGTGCTAGGGCCTGAACCATCACTGTTTATCTTTGTGGTTACCACAAAACATAAAAAATTACCCAAGTACATACCAGAGCATTTGATACCAGCCCTCCAGTGGTACTGCAGCTGCTGAAGCTGAATAGACTAACAATCTGCTGGCCACAGCCACATTACAACCGATTTCCAATTATGGTAAAAACAGCTAATTATCAGCTTATACTGATTTCCGGTCCGATTATCGGTACAACTCTAATTGCTATGTGCTATCTACCCATTAAAACACCATTAAAGACTGCAACTAATTATCTTACTAAATGTCCAGCAGAGAAGCAAAGATTATGTGTCTGAAAATGTTCAGGTGAAATTAATGATATGCATTGATGCAATGCATTTACTGATATGCATTGATGCAATGCATCTATATAAGTATAAAGCTTCACATTGCTCATACAGACTTCCTTTCTTCTGATTACAGGATTAGAATGGTGGCAAATAACCTTAATTTGTTGAGTAGTTACCAATTCCCACATGGGCATTGACTTTTAGTATTCAAGTTTATGGCTTTTATTCACTATTTGAAATATCATTGTAATGCCGCCACCTTTGATTTCATATCTTTATCACCATGGAATATTTGGGGCTGCACCTATTTTATATCTGCTATGTTTATATTTGCATTGATCTACAATTATTAGAAGTTATAAAACATTACACATGTATTCTATTAGAAGTCCTAAACAATATTAGAGTATCCAGAGAATTCAGCTATTGATGTCTTCTTTCTGCAGCAAAGAAAAAGACAAGTAAAAGAACTACAAAGCTGGCTGCAGACTGGCTTTGGAATATATAAATACAAAAACAAGTGATAACTATACAAAAATAGCTAAGTATGAATAAAGGGAAGTCAGAGTGAAAAAGATGCAAAAACAAAGGTGGCAGCCAAGAAATGACTGTGATGGTAAGTTAATGGCAAAAATTTTAATAATGACAATTCAGGTGAAATTGGTGCCAAACTAGAAGAAAGCAACACAAATTCACTTGAATTGTTGTTACTAAAATTTTTGCCATTAACCTATATACCATCACAGTCATTTATTGGAACTCTCTACAGGTGATTTGTAACATTTGTTTGTTATCTGCATGAACTTTCTACTGGCTGACTTGTTTGTAGCTGAGCTCTCTACAGGGTGACTTGCTCGTAGTTTAACTCTTTAAAATTTAATGGTGATTTGATTGTAGCTGAACATTCTAATAGAGCGACATGTTACATAGCTGAACATTTCTATTAGGGTGACTGCATTATTAGAGTATTTCAATCACGCACTAGTTACACCTATTTGACTTTCGTAATGTAAGTCAGTGGTGTTTAATCTGAATCCTTGGAAACTACTGAAAATCATTCTAACATAATTATTCTACCTCTCTACCTATTTTTCAGCTGATTCAGTTAGCTATGTGCAAAAAGTAGTAAAATTAAAAACTCGATCATGCAATTTTTACACATGGTTGGCATTTTTATTATAACTCCATGACTGTAAGTGCAATTTCTTTCTAACCACAAACAAATTTGCACTACAATATTTATTCCATATACAGAGTGATTTTCAGGTTATTCTGTCAAGCACTTTACCTTGGAGGCGTGACAACAAATCGCCACTAGAATTTTGAAAAATTGTGTATAACTTTCAAGCACAGCCAGTACAGGCACGCAACAGACAAGTGTATTTTACAGAACCAAAGAAATTTCCATTTTCATGCATCTATAGCTTGATAACGCATGGCTGGATAGAAAACAACTATTTTTGCTGTGGAAACTCCCTTGTAGTGGGGCACTTCCCATTCCAAATTTGAGGTGAATCTTCCCATCCATCACTGAGATGCATGCCTTCAAAGTTTGTCTTATTTTCTTTGTATTTTAAAATCTTTTTCTTCTTTGTCTCACACACTATAGAAAAACCACAATAACTCATACATGCTTTAGTTGATTTACTTAAAATTTGGAAGGCAGTAAGAGGGTAATACTGCACATTTACAGGCCAATTTTGGTACAGATCAGACAAAGAGCAAGGCCACATGACACACTATCATGTGTCATGATAAAGTTAAGTGAGTTATCAGCTAATAGAGATAGCAATGTTTCAGTAGTTAAGGATACAGGTGTTACATATGGTCCCTGGTTCGAACCCTGGTAAGCTTTTTGACACTTTTTGCCCACCTAGTAGTGCCTGCTCTATTAGAATATTTATGTGGCTGTAACTCTATTGTTTTTCAAATCATCAAAATGTACTGCTATGACGATCGCCCTATCTACACACCAATTTTTAAACCATAAGCAGTTTAACCTGTAGCCATACTTTTTATGTAAGGTTGATTGTATTCTCCAGCATCTCGTAGACCTATGGGTAGTAAGACCTGTTCTGTCAGTAGACATCAAATAGTGATTAAATGGTGCAGCAAGCTATTATACAACTGCAGTTCCCAAGGTACATAACCTTACTTTGCATATAAAAACCTGTTAATGCAACGTCTACCATGAAGTGATAATGTTGTGATTGATATAAACAAACTGGTGACAACATGTCAATATATCTGACAATAATACGTACTGTATGACAGGTCTGTCACAAACTTTTCAAAGCACTGTAACTTGTTTACAAACTTATTACGTGTTTGTTTCTGTATTGTCACAGCAATGAACAACCTTTTTAGTACGAGCTCAGTTCTTTCGCATTATTATTTTGACTTACACCTGTAGTCTCTGCAAGGGTAATCAAAGTATTACAGGTTTTTACAATTGAATTCATCACCTTTGCACATGACTTTGTCCTGTTTGCAGATGAATTTGTCGTTACTGCAGTGGAATTCATCCTGTTTGCAATTGAATTTGTTGCTTTTGCATTAGAATTCATCGTGTCATGTCCGTAACACGATTGGCAGATGCAGTGAACACAAAACCAAGATTTAACAGCTTATTCATGGTCTTGTTGAAGTACAACTGTTGTAAACAACTCTTTGTAAGGCAATAATCCTTCTGCTACAGCTCCTTCAACAGCATTCACAATTGTGCTTCCCCATTGGCAATGGGTGTGGTCACTCATGAATAGCTAATTAATGCAAATGGCTTCACGAATATCCAGCTCCGGTTTCCCTGTAGTGTCTCAAGTGTGATACTCTGTGGAAAAATGATCCATCTTGTGATGAGCGGCTGCTTTATTCCAGTCAGTGTAATCATGACAAATTCTTGTGCAAAGTGACGAACTCTAATGTAAAGTGATGGACTCTAATGCAAAGTGATGAATTCAATTGCAAATGGAGTGAATTCTAATGATGAACCTTGCAGCAAATGAGACGAAGTCAATTGCAAAGGTGACGAATTCAATTGTAAAAAACTGGTAATAGTGTGTTAATAAGTATTTAATCTACTCTTGTTGTCACATTCATTTGTAAACCCTATATCATTACCTATTTTTAACCACAGTATATCAAGTTCATACCAGAGCAACAATGTTGTTGTGTACCACTGTGTACTTGACTTAATTGTGATTACATAGCTGCACAAATGTGCATGCGCATAAATTAGAAACCATATTATTGCTGCTATACACTGCCTACAGTTGGATCTGTCAAAGCTGTATAGAACAAAGTATATTCAATAGTAAGGAAACAATACACCGGTGTTTGTTAACTCTGATAATATGTATTAGCTGACTACTTAACAGCTACTGTACATGATGACTAACTTAGTACACATGTTCAGTACTGTGTAATGTCAAGCACAACCAGAACTTCTTATTATCTTGTTAGCTATAGGCAGGAGTCTATTATGCTTTTTAATCTTCCAATTATTCTTTCTGGCAATTCTTTTTAAAATCCCCAAAATTATTACTGAAATTTATGCACAAATAAGCATATTAGTTAGAGTTTTACATAAGTGACTGCTATATTAGAATTGTGAACTCTAAGTTTACTGCTCTATTAGAGTATAGGTGACTGCTCTATTAGAGTATTTCAATCTTTTCAACCGTTTGTATGCTTGCACTGTTTCAGTGTTGTACCCAAAAGGTTTTTACATCACACTACAAGAAAAACTTATAATTTTGCACTAATTATTCCTAGAATTTATCCGATTATTCCAGAATATTCCCCAATTCTTTCCACTACATCGAAAATTATTCTGGCATAATAGACGCATCCCTAGTTAGCTATCCATAAATTAATGGATTTATATAAAGTAAACAAATTAGTGTAAAAATTAGTTCTATATAGTAAAAAACTATTTAAAAATTAAAACATGGGAATATTAATGGCTGAAAAAAATAAAGAAACAATAGTCAAACAAGCCAGCATGTTAAACACATATAGATGTCTATTTTGACTCAAATAAACATTTATACAGATGCCTTTTTTTGCACTTGATTTATGAGAAACTACTGTTGTATCCTTAGTTTCTATACTATATCCATTGAGTCCAAATAAATATTCCTGTGTTTAGCTTGCCGGCTTGTTTGTCATTACTTTTTTCAGCAATTTCTATTCTCATGTTTTAATTTTTTAAATTATTTTCTACACTATTATTCTATAAAGTCAATCATACTCAGGTATATTTCCATGTCCATGTAGGAACTCACATCACACATGTACTATAATACTAGTACTCACTTTGTCCACACAGTTCACATCAGCTCCTCTTGATAATAATAGTTCTGCTATTTGTGTGTGACCATTCTTTACTGCAATAAGTAATGGAGTGCTACCTGACTACAATGAGGATGATGACAGTATAATAATGTAACACTATATTATTATTATTATTATTATTAGTACTCACGTTATTCACACTATTCATATCAGCTCCTCTTGATAATAATAGTTCTGTTACTTGTGTGTGACCATTTTTTGCTGCTACATGTAATGGAGTGGTACCTAACCACTAGACAATAATGATGACACAATCAGAATTAAGACAAAATTGCACACATGTATAATGAAGCATACATTCTATTATGTACGGAAGGCCTACACTTTTTATACTGCACTAAATGTCCACTTGTCTATCCATCACTCACTATAAGGTATGTCCACACAATTCTTACTGTGAAAAATCTATACAGTTGAACTACCTTAAATGTAAAACATGTGGTACAACTACTGTACACTCCTATGTAGTATCTACCCATTAAAACATCATTAAAGATTGCAACTAATTATCTTACTAAATGTCCAACAGAGAAGGAAAGATTATGTGTCTGAAAATGTTCAGGTGAAATTACTGATATGCATTGATGCAATGCATCTATATAAGTATAAAACTTTATGTTGCTCATGCAGACTTCCTTTCTTCTGATTACAGGATTAGAATGGTTTCAAATAACCTTAATCTAATTCAAAACATCCAAGCTGTAAAAAAAAGAGTGCAGCCCTCAGAATGGCTATGGTGAAAAAGATGTGAAATCCAAGGTGGTGGCCAAGAAATGGCTGTGATGGTAGGTTAATGGTAAAAATTTTAATAACGGCAATTCAGGTGAATTTTGTGCCAAGACCAAGTGGCACATAATGACTGCGTTGACTTGTCAGCCAGCACAATCAGGCTATCAGCCTACACTGGCTTGGTTGATTGGTTGTACTGACCAGAATAAGTGATTACTCAATCAAAGTAGGCTATCAGCCTGCACAAATAGACCCGGCAGTTCTATAACTACCTGATATAGAACTGTGGACTATTAAAGTGTTCTATAACTGCCCAATATAGAACACTTGTGCCTTTATGGCGAATATAGAACACTTTTTTGCTTTGATACTCCCACGCAAAGTTCTTTATATATATATAATACATATCAAGACACACGGTAGTGTGTCGTGCGGCCCAAGAAGCCGGAGCGTAACACCCATGAGTATATTGACAGGAAGAAAGAAAACGCAATTTTCGCACCTCCGTAGCTCTGTGCTGCCTTGATGAAACAAGACGATTTTTGCTGTGGACACTCCCTCCACCTTCAGCACTCCATATTCCACATTTGAGCGAAATCGCTTCAAGCGTTCCTGAGATATACGACTTCAAAAATTGGTTTAGTTTCTTCATTTTTTTTTCTTCTTATTTTTCTTCCTCTTTTCGCACACTTACAAAAACTGCTATAAAACGCGAACGCCATATCCGATCGCCTTGAAATTTGGCACACAGAAGGGAGGTATAAAGGCGCATCTCTGTACCAACTTTGGCTGGAATACGATAAACAGGCAAAGAGTTATGAGCGATTATTCACGAAAAATAACACCAATATGTTGTCACGCCTACAGGGTAAACCGCGTATGGGAAGAAGCTGAAAATCGGTGGGTGAATAGGTTAACTATTGAACCTCAAAAAAACTACTGCTTGCCACGCCTACCAGATAAACGGCTTGGGGGTAATACTTTGAAAATCACTGTACAGATGGAGTTATCATCTTAGAAAGGCTCTTCAATGGTGTAGAAGAATCAGACTTAAAGCCACGGAGTTATAACACGAAATCCAACTTGGTGTAGCAAGTGCGAGATCGAGATACTCTAATAGAGCAGTCATCCTAATAGAGCAGTCACCCGAAAAGAATTCAAGAGATCAGCTAGAAAGTAGAAACAAGTAACCTGTATAGAGATCAGCTACAAACAAGTCACCCTGTAGAGAGATCAGCCACAAACAATTCACCCTGTAGAGAGATCAGCTAGAAGAAGTTACCTTGTAGGGAATTCATGCAACTATAGAAAGAGATAATTCAGCTAGAAGAAATCACCTTGTAGAGTTCAGCTACAAAGAAACCACAATGTAGAGAGTTCAGCTACAAACAAATCACCCTGTAGAGAGATCAGCTAGAAGAAGTTAACTTGTAGAGAGTTCAGCTACAAAGAAACCATCATGTAGAGAGTTCAGCTGCAAACAAATCACCTGTAGAGAGTTCAGCTACAAACAAATCTCCCTGTAGAGAGATCAGCTAGGAGAAGTTTCCTTGTAGAGAGTTCAGTTACAAAGAAACCACCATGTAGAGAATTCGTTTACAAACTAGTGACCCTGTAGATACATCAGCTAGAAGAAGTTACCTTGTAAAGAGTTCAGCTACAAAGAAACCATTCTGTAAAGAGCTCAGTTGCAAAAAAAATCACCTTTACAGAATTCCACTACAAACAAATCACCCTATAGAAAGATCAGCTAGAAGAAGTTACCTGGTAGAGAGTTCAGCTACAAAGAAACCATCATGTGGAGAGTTCAGCTGCAAACAAATCACCTGTAGAGAGTTCAGCTACAAACCAATCTCCCTGTAGAGAGATCAGCTAGAAGAAGTCTCCTTGTAGAGAGTTCATCCACAAACAAATCACCCTGTAGAAAGATCAGCTAGAAGAAGTTATCTTGTAGAGAGTTCAGTTACAAAGAAACCACCATGTAGAAAGTTCAGCTACAAACTAGTGACCTTGTGGAGACATCAGCTAGAAGAAACTGCCTTGTAGAGAGCTCAGCTACAAAGAAACCATACTGTAAAGAGCTCAGCTGCAAACAAATCACCTGTACAGAATTCAGCTACAAACAAATCACACTGTAGAAAGATCAGCTAGAAGAAGTCACCTTGTAGAGAGTTCAGCTACAAAGAAACCACCATGTAGGGAGTTCAGCTAGAAGAAAGTTACCTTGTAGAGAGTTCAACTACAAAGAAACCATCATGAAGAGAGTTCAGCTCCAAACAAAACTCCCTGTAGAGAGTTTAGTTAGAAGAAGTTACCTTGTAGAGAGTTCAGCTACAAAGAAAGCATTCTGTAAAGAGCTCAGCTGCAAACAAATCACCTGTACAGAATTCAGCTACAAACAAATCACCCTGTAGAGAGATCAGCTAGAAGAACTTATCTTGTAGATAGTTCAGCTACAAACAAATCACTCTGTAGAGAGATCAGCTAGAAGAAGTTACCTTGTAGAAAATTCAGCTACAAATTTAAAGAAACCATCATGTGGAGAGTTTAGCTGCAAACAAATCACCTGTAGAGAATTCAGCTACAAAGAAACCATCATGAAGAGAGTTCAGCTGCAAACAAATCTCCCTGTAGAGAGTTCAGTTAGATGAAGTTATCTTGTAGAGAGTTCAGCTACAAAGAAACCATTCTGTAAAGAGCTCAGCTGCAAACAAATCACCTGTATAGAATTCAGCTACAAACAAATCACCATGTAGAGAGATCAGCTAGAAGAAATTACCTTGTAGAGAGTTCAGCTACAGTAAAAAGAAACCACCATGTAGAGAGTTCAGCTAGAATAAATTACCTTGTAGAGAGTTCAGCTACAAAGAAACCATCATCTAGATAGTTCAGTTGCAAACAAATCACCTGTGGAGAGTTCAGCTACAAACAAATCTCCCTGTAGAGAGATCAGTTAGAAGAAGTTACCTTGTAGAGAGTTCAGCTACAAAGAAACCATTCTGTAAAGAGCTCAGCAGCAAAAAAATCACCTGTACAGAATCCAGCTACAAATAAATCACCCTGTAGAGAGAACAGCTAGAAGAAGTTACCTTGAAGAGTGTTCAGTTACAAAGAAACCACCATGGACAGTTCTGTAATAAATATATGCATTATATATACTAGTGAATTTAAAAATTGTTAATTTAGAAATGGAAGTAGGGATCAAGCGATAAAAACTACTGAAACAAGTGATTTGAATGATGGCAACTATTACAACATAGCTTTGTGGGGAAATCCTTACATTGGTATCTCACCACGTCACCATATATGTTCAATGCCAAAGTAGGGATTTCCCCACAAAGCTATGTTGTAATAGTTGCCATCATTCAAATCACTTGTTTCAGTAGTTTTTATCGCTTGATCCCTACTTCCATTTCTAAATTAACAATTTCTAAATTCACTAGTTTGTTAACTTTTTCGGTATAGGTATATAGCTATTATTGATCTTTGGCACTGACTGCTCTATTAGAGTATCTCGATCTTGCTGCTTGCTTTATGCAAGCTGCTCAATTACTAAATTGAAAGGCATGCAGGGTTTCTATCTCCTGTTTTCTACAATTAGTTACAGCTGGACCATTAATAATGGGCGTGGTCCACTGATCGTTAAGTACGAGTGCGCGCTCTGATTGATAAGGGCGTGGCAGTGTGTTCTTACTTCACTAGGCTGTTTGATCGCTTTGCAAGTGTTGCTATACAGGCATCTACTTGCCCTTACAGTACGGAATCCGTTATTAGTTTTGTGGCGTCCGAATACGGCTGCTCTAAGGAAAGTGTCGATACGAATTATTAACGCCTCCGTGACTGGAAAAGAAGAAGACGATCCGTAATTGAAGATAAAAGGAAAGGCAAAGCGCAGAAGGCAGACACTCGTCGGAACCCGAAAAGGCACATCCCAGCAGCGAGTTAAATATTGTGGCAAAGAATGGTGATCCTTCGCTGCTTCGTTTGGCCAGTAGCCTTGCGAATGTGGTCAGGCAGGCAGGCTGGCAGGCAGCCTGGCAGGCAGACGAAAATTTCTGTTTTAGCGATTTTTAGAAATAAAATTCCAGCACTTTTCTAGTCGTTTCCTGATATATAACGCTAGAAGTAAAGTTAAAAACTTGAAGACTCTTTAGTAAAAGGTTTATTTACTGTGTGAGATATTTCTAGGATGATTTTTGAGGGATCGAAATTTGAGGCGCGCGCCAAATCCACCCGGATCCCTACTTAAACAGTACTATCGTACTGTTAGATAATTTGTACATTTACTGATAAAATCAGAAATATTTAAGGTACATATGCTTCATCTTTTCTTCTTCCTGTGGTAAAGAAAAAAAAGATAGGTTAAAAAAGTCCCAAAGCAGGCCATAGGCCAGCTTTGGGGTATACAAATACAAAAAGAAGTAAAATCTAATCCAAAACAGCCAAGCTGTAAAAAAAGTGTATGGCCCTCAAAAAGGCTATGGTGAAAAAAGATGTGAAATCCAAGGTGGTGGCCAAGAAATGGCTGTGATGGTAGGTTAATGGTAAAAATTTTAATAATGACAATTCAGGTGAATTTTGTGCCAATTGACCAAGCGGCACCAAATTCACCTGAATTGTCGTTATTAAAATTTTTACCATTAACCTACCATCACAGCCATTTCTTGGCAGCCACCTTGGATTTCACATCTTTTTTCACCATAGCCTTTTTGAGGGCCGCACACTTTTTTTACAGCTTGGCTGTTTTGGATTAGATATTTATTACATGCCAATTAATCCATACAGGATAATTTTTTTGCAGGTGATCTCTCTACAGTGGGTGACCTGAAATGTAGCTGAACTTTCTACAGGGTGATATGCTTGTACGTAGATGAACTCTTTACAGGATTCTCTCTACAGGGTGACTTGACCCTAGCTGAACTCTCTGCAGAGTTATCTGTTTGTAGTTGAACTCTCTACAGGGTGATTTGTTTGCAACTGAATCCTCTATAAGGTAACTTTCTCTAGCTGACCTGACTACAGGGTGAGTTGTTTCTAGCTGATCTCTCTATACAGGGCGATATATTTGTAGCTGGATTCTCTTCAGGGTGATTTGTTTGCAGCTGAACTCTCTACATGGTGGTTTCTTTGTAGCTGAACTCTCTACAGTGTACCTTCTTCTAGCTAAACTCTCTACAGGGTGATCTTTTCGTAGCTGAACTCTCTACAGAGTGATTTGTTTGCAGTTGAACCCTCCACATGACGGTTTCTTTGTAGCTGAAATCTTTAAAAGGTAAGTTCTTCTAGCTGATCTCTCTATAGGGTGAATTGCTTGTAGCTGAACTCTCTACAGGGTGATCTGTTCATAGCTGAACTCTTTACATGATAGTTTCTTTGTAGATGAACTCTCTACAAGGTATCTTCTTCTAGCTGATCTCTCTACAGGGTGAATTGTTCCTATCTGGACTCTCTACAGGGTGATTTGTTTGCAGCTGAACTTTCTACATGATGGTTTCTTTGTAGCTGAACTCTCTACCAGGTACCTTCTTCTAGCTGATCTCTCTACAAGATGACTTGTTTGTAGCTGAACTATTTGCAGGTTGTAGCTGAACTCTCTACAAGGTAACTTCTTCTAGCTGATCTCTCTACAGGGTGATCAGTTTGTAGCTGAACTCTCTAAAGGGTAATTTATTTGCAGCTGACCTCTCTACATGATACATGGCTTCTTTGCAGCTGAAATTTCTACAAGGTAACTTCTTCTAGTTGATCTCTCTACAGGGTGACTTGTTTCTAGCTCATTGATTTGTTTCTAGCTGAACCCTCTACTGGGTGATCTTCCTGCAGCTGAACTCTCTATATGGTGGTTTCTTTGTAGCTGAACTCTCTACAAGGTGATTTGTTTGCAGCTGAACTCTGTACATAGTGGTTATTTTGTAGCTGAAATCTCTCTACAAGGTGACTTCTTCTAGCTGATCTCTGTGCAGGATGACTTGTTTTCAGCTGAACTCTCTACAGGGTGATTTTTTTGTAACTGAACTCTCTACAGGGTGATCTGTTCATAGCTGAACTCTCTACAGGGTAATTTGTTTGCAGCTGAACCCTCTACATGATGGTTTTTTTGCAGCTGAACTCTCTATAAGGTAACTTCTTCTAGCTGTTCTGTCTACAGGGTGACTTGTTTCTAGCTGATCTCTCTCCAGGGTGATTTGTTTCTACACTGTTAAAATATGGGTGTTGTACTAGCACCTTGTAAGGGTGCTCAGTTGCATGTTTAAATGTAACACCCTGAGGTGTTATGGGTACACCCCTAGAGTGTCAGGCAGCACTCCAAAGGTGCTATGGGTACTCCCTTAGACTGTTAGATGTGCAGTTACGGGTGTTACAATAACACTAGGCACTTGTCTATTAATTTCCGAAGCCTTGTTGGGGGTGGAGCTCTTTTCATCTTGGTCTGCAATATTATGCATGGTTAATTGGGACATACATGTAACCTTTGAAATACAGTAATCAAACAAAAATACATATAGGCTTACTTGCTTTCTCTATACACTTTATGTAAGTAGCAATTCGTACTTGTAACCACCAAAAAAAATTTTAATTGTGGGATTTTATTCACAGAATCACCTATTGACACCATGGGTGTTCTCACCACACCCCATCAGAGTTAAAGTGCAGCACTTAATATACTATCCCAAACAAGCTAGTTTTAACCAATCAAAAGCAAACAATACCAAGTTTACTCTACATTACTTATATCTAATCCAAAACAGCCAAGCTGTAAAAAAAGTGTGCGGCCCTCAGAAAGGCTATGGTGAAAAAAGATGTGAAATCCAAGGTGGCGGCCAAGAAATGGCTGTGATGGTAGGTTAATGGTAAAAATTTTAATAATGACAATTCAGGTAAATTTTGTGAAGCGGCACAAAAATTCACCTGAATTGTCGTTATTAAAATCTTTACCATTAACCTACCATCACAGCCATTTCTTGGCCGCCACCTTGGATTTCACATCTTTTTTCACCATAGCCTTTCTGAGGGCCGCACACTTTTTTTACAGCTTGGCTGTTTTGGATTAGATTTCATTTCTTTTTGCATTTGTATACCCCAAAGCCGGCCTATGGCCAGCTTTGGGACTTTTTTAACCTATGTTTTTTTTCTTTACTACAGGAAGAAGTAAAGATGAAGTAGATGCACTTTAAATATTTTATCAGTAAATGTACAAATTATATATATAATACATATGTGACCGGATTTGCAAAAAGGGGCCTTCCACACACATCCAATTTGCCAACTTTGACAATTGATAACTTCAGATTGGAAAGAGGTATTGCCTTGAAATTTGGGCAGTGGTGATTTCTTTGCAGCTGAACTCTCCACATGATGGTTTCTTTGTAGCTGAACTCTCTACAAGGCAATTTCTTCTAGCTGATCTCTCTACAGGGAGATTTGTTTGTAGCTGAACTATCTACAAGGTAACTTCTTCTAGCTAATCTCTCTACAGGGTGATTTGTTCGTAGCTGAATTCTGTACAGGCGATGTGTTTGCAGCTGAGCTCTTTACAAAATGGTTTCTTTGTAGCTGAACTCTCTACAAAGTAACTTCTTCTAACTGATCTTTCTACAGCGTGATTTGTTTGTAGCTGAACTATCTACAAGGTAATTTCTTCTAGCTGATCTCTCTACAGGGTGATTTGTTTGTAGCTGAATTCTGTACAGGTGATTTGTTTGCAGCTGAGCTCTTTACAAAATGGTTTCTTTGTAGCTGAACTCTCTAAAAGGTAACTTCTTCTAACTGATCTTTCTACAGGGTGATTTGTTTGTAGCTGAACTATCTACAAGTTAATATCTTCTAGCTGATCTCTCTACAGGGTGATTTGTTTGTAGCTGAATTCTGTACAGGTGATTTGTTTTGCAGCTGAGCTCTTTACAGAATGGTTTTTTTGTAGCTGAACTCTCTACAAGGTAATTTCTTCTAGCTGATCTCTCTACAGGGTGATTTGTTTGTAGCTGAATTCTGTACAGGTGATTTGTTTGCAGCTGAGCTCTTTACAGAATGGTTTCTTTGTAGCTGAACTCTCTACAAGGTAACTTTTCTAGCTGATGTCTCTACAAGGTGGCTAGTTTGTAGCTGAACTCTCTACATGGTGGTTTCTTTGTAACTGAACTTTCTACAAGTTGACTTCTTCTAGCTGATCTTTCAATAGGGTGATTTGTTTGTAGCTTCACTCTCTACAAGGTAACTTCTTCTAGCTGATCTCTCTACAGGGAGATTTGTTTGTAACTGAACTCTCTACAGGTGATTTGTTTGAAGCTGAACTTTCTAAATGATGGTTTCTTTGTAGCTGAACTCTCTACAAGTTAACTTCTTCTAGCTGATCTCTCTACAGGGTGATTTGTTTGTAGATGAATTCTGTACAGGTGATTTGTTTGCAGCTGAGCTCTTTACAGAATGGTTTCTTTGTAGCTGAACTCTCTAAAAGGTAACTTCTTCTAACTGATCTTTCTACAGGGCAATTTGTTTTTGGCAGAATTTTCTACAGGGTGATTTCTTTGCAGCTGAACTCTCTACATGGTGGTTTCTTTGTAGCTGAACTCTCTACAAAGTAACTTCTTCTAGCTGATCTCTATACAGGGTGATTTGTTTGTAGCTGAACGATCTACAAGGTAACTTCTTCTAGCTGATCTCTCTACAGGGTGGTTTCTTTGTAGCTGAACTCTCTAAAAGGTAACTTCTTCTAACTGATCTTTCTACAGGGCAATTTGTTTGTGGCTGTATTTCTACAGTGTGATTTGTTTGCAGTTGAACTCTCTACATGGTGGTTTCTTTGTAGCTGAACTCTCTACAAAGTAATTTCTTCTAGCTGATCTCTCTACAGGGTGATTTGTTTGTAGCTGAACTCTCTACAAAGTAATTTCTTCTAGCTGATCTCTCTACAGGATGATTTGTTTGTAGCTGAATTCTGTACAGGTGATTTGTTTGCAGTTGAGCTCTTTACAGAATGGTTTCTTTGTAGCTGAACTCTCTACAAGGTAACTTCTTCTAACTGATCTTTCTACAGGGCAATTTGTTCGTGGCAGAATTTTATACAGGGTGATTTCTTTGCAGCTGAACTCTCTACATGGTGGTTTCTTTGTAGCTGAACTCTCTACAAGGTAACTTCTTCTAGCTGATCTCTCTACAGGGTGATTTGTTTGTAGCTGAACGATCTACAAGGTAACTTCTTCTAGCTGATCTCTCTACAGGGAGATTTGTTTGTAGCTGAACTCTCTACAGGTGATTTGTTTGAAGCTGAACTCTCTAAATGATGGTTTCTTTGTAGCTGAACTCTCTACAAGTTAACTTCTTCCAGCTGATCTCTCTACATGGTGATTTGTTTGTAGCTGAATTCTGTATAGGTGATTTGTTTGCAGCTGAGCTCTTTAAATAATGGTTTCTTTGTAGCTGAACTCTCTCAAGGTAACTTCTTCTAGCTGATGTCTTTACAGGGTCACTAGTTTGTAGCTGAATTCTCTACATGGTGGTTTCTTTGTAACTGAACTCTCTACAAGGTAACTTTTTCTAGCTCATCTTTCTACAGGGTGATTTATTTGTAGCTGAATTCTTTACAGGTGATTTGTTTGCAGCTGAGCTCTTTAAAGAATGGTTTCTTTGTAGCTGAACTCTCTACAAGGTACCTTCTTCTAGCTGATGTCTCTACAAGGTCACTAGTTTGTAGCTGAGCTCTCTACATGGTGGTTTTTTTGTAACTGAACTCTCTACAAGGTGACCTCTTCTAGCTGATCTTTCTACAGTGTGATTTGTTTGAAACCGAACTCTCTACAAGGTAACTTCTTCTAGCTGATCTCTCTACAGGGAGATTTGTTTGTAGCTGAACTCTCTACATGATGGTTTCTTTGTAGCTGAACTCTCTACAAGGTAACTTCTTCTAGCTAATCTCTCTACAGGGAGATTTGTTTGTATCTGAACTCTCTACATGATGGTTTCTTTGTAGCTGAACTCTTTGCAAGGTAACTTCTTCTATTGATCTCTCCACAGGGCGATTTGTTTGTAGCTGAACTATCTACATGGTGGTTTCATTGTAGCTGAACTCTACAAGGTGATTTTTTCTAGCTGAACTATCTCTTTCCATAGTTGCATGAACTCCCTACAAGGTAACTTCTTCTAGCTGATCTCTCTACAGGGTGACTTGTGTGTAGCTGATCTCTATACAGGTTTCTTATTTCTAGCTGATCTCTTGAATTCTCTTCAGGGTGACTGCTCTATTAGGATGACTGCTCTATTAGAGTATCTCGATCTCGCACTTGCCGCACCAAGTTGGATTTCGTGTTATAACTCCGTGGCTTTAAGTCTGATTCTTCTACACCATTGATGAGCCTTTCTAAGATGATTACTCCATCTGTACAACGATTTTTAAAGCATTACCCTAAGCGGTTTATCTGGTAGGCGTGGCAAGCAGTCGTTTTTTTATTAGCTGATCTCGATTGCGTAATTGTTACACACTGTTGGTTTTTTCGTTGTATCTTCCTGGTTTTTAGCTCGATTTCTTTCAAACCACAAAAGGTTTGAGGTTCAATAGTTAACCTATTCACCCACCGATTTTTAGCTTCTTCCCATACGTGGTTTACCCTGTAGGCGTGACAACATATTGGTGTTATTTTTCGTTAATAATCGCTCATAACTCTTTGCCTGTTTATCGTATTCCAGCCAAAGTTGGTACCGAGATGCGCCTTTATATCCCCCTTCTGTGTGCCAAATTTCAAGGCAATCGGATAACGCGTTCGCGTTTTATAGCAGTTTTTGTAAGTGTGCGACAAGAAAAAGAAAAATAAGAAGAAAAAAAAACGAAGAAACTGAGCCAATTTTTGAAGTCGCATATCTCGGGAACGCGCGAAGCGATTTCGCTCAAATTTGGAATGTGGAGTGCTGCAGTTGGAGGGAATGTCCACAGCAAAAATCGTCTTGTTTCATCAAGGAAGCACAGAGCTACGGAGGTGCGAAAATTGCGTTTTCTTTCTTCCTGTCAATATACTCACGGGTGTTACGCGCCGGCTTCTTGGGCCGCACGACACACTACCGTGTGTCTTGATAATCACTCATGCAAGTGCTTATCTTGCATAATAGTGACTAGTACATTTTAGCATATTTTAGCTGCACATCAGCATAATGGATGTTTTTAAACCAGGCGTACGCCACAGCCGGCCGAAGGCCGGCTGTGGGCGTGTGCCTGGTTTACTGAAATTGTTTTCGTAAAAGTGTGTGTGTGTACCTATCTACCTATGTTTGTCCGTACGCACCCACGTGAGCAAAATCGTTTAATAACAGTAAAAGCAGCTTTTACGTATGAAGTAAAAGTGAAATGAAGTCTGTATTAAACTTTTGCACAGGTGAACTTTGCTCTGAGGTGGTTTCTTTTCGGCGGACTGAAATACGGGTGTGGTGACTTTCCTCAGACTACCTTCCCCTGGAGGTTTTCAGGCATTTAGCAACTGAAAAACAACGGTGCAGGCCTCGTACACTGCCAGGAATAGCCTATCGCTTCGAGTTGAAAGGGGGCGTATCCCTTACGTACGCGAACGAAAATGAAGAGTAGCTTTGAGGCTTTGTCGAGAGAATTTGTGGGAAAAAACACGTTAGTCACACTATAAAACAGTTTAGAAGATAGTTTTGCGCGTAATATGTTGGTAAAAGCGGTTTATTTAACAAACGCTTCCTTAGCAGTGCATAGCAATGTAATTGAACGAATTACGAACATTTCATGAATTACGAAATACGAGAAATAGCTAATTATATTATTGCACAACTCAAACTACCCTATTGTAAAGTAGTAATACATAGTTGGTTAATTCATAGTAGTATATACTGTCTATAGTTATTCCAGATGAGTTAGCTAGCTGCATGGTGCCTGGTTTTTAGAAGTAGCACATCAACTTGTTATGGTTGCTATTGAATTTTGGAGATAGGAGAGTTTAGAACTACAAAGAGGGTGCTTGAACATATCATTACGAGGCTTATGGATTAGGCAACACCAGATATAACAGATTACCATGAGTAGTGTCTTCATGACACCCTGACACAGAGGTGTTGAAAAGCACAAAGGGTGTTCACACACATTCTTTTGGGGTGTTAGACATTAGAGAACACCCAACAGGTGTAGTTGTAGCACCTTTACACTATTAGTGAGTGCTATCACAACACCCCTATACAAACATAGTAAATTAGGGGTGTCACACCAATACCTGAATTTTAACAGTGTAGCTGAACTCTCTACTAGATGATTTGTTTGCAGCTGAACTCTCTGCATGATGGTTTCTTTGTAGCTGAACTCTCTACAAGGTAACTTTTTTTCTAGCTAATCTCTCTACAGGGTGAATTGTTTGTAGCTGAACTCTCTACAGGATGATCCGTTCGTAGCTGAACTCTCTACAGGGTGATGTGTTCGCAGCTGAACTCTCTATAGGGTGGTTCTTTGTCTAGCTGATCTCTCTCTACAGGGTGACTTGTTTTTAGCTGAATTGTCTATAAGATTAACTGTAGCTAAACTCCCTACAGAATAACTTACAATGTAAAATAATTCTTTAGTGGAGTAAATTATAAACAGCCGAATGCTCTATTAGGATGACTGTTCTATTAGAGTATCTCAATCTCGCATTTGCTACACATAGTTGACTTTCAAATTATAACTCAGTAGTTTGTAATCCGATTCTTCTGTACTACTGCAAGGACTTTCTATGATGATTATTCCAGCTACACACCGATTTTTAGCTCATTACTATAAGCAGTTTGCCTGGTAGGCATGAAAACTAATAGTTTTTTATTCATAAAAATCGATTGCATAATTGTGACACAGGTTCAGTTTTGTGTCATATCTCCATGGTATTTATCTCGATTCTTTTCAAACCACAAAAAAGCACTCCTACGATGGTTACTGCATCTACATAGGAATTGTCAACTCATTCCTTCAAGGGGTTTACCATGTGGGTGTGACAGACCTTCGACCTTATTGTACGCGAATAATCAATCATAACTCTGTGAATGTTCAACGGATTCCTACCAAGTTGGTACTGAGATCTCCATTTAAGTGTGCCATTTTTCAGCACAATTGGAGCACGCATTCGTGTTTTATGGCACATTTTGCGAAGTGTGCGAAATGAAGAAGAAAAAAATGAAGAAATTAAAATGAAATTTTGTTTGATCGTATCTCGGAAATGGCTGCAGCGATTTTCTTCAAATTTGGTATGTGGAGTTCCCTAACTGGCCGGCATGTCTCTAGCAAATTTGGTTCCAATTGAATTAGGGATCACAGAGCTACATAACTGTGAAAAGTGTGTTTTCTTTCTTCCTGTTAATATACTCACAGTGTGGCACACCGGCTTCTTGGGTCACACCACACACTACTGTGTGTCTTGATTTAGTGAATAGTTACCAATTCCCACTAGGGCATGGTTTTTAGTATTCAAGTACTCTCTAGAGTTAACGATCGAGTACTCACAAATACCAGTTGTATGTAGTCATACCCATTTGACATGTTTTGTACCAGTTTACAGTTTCTCAAGTAACAATAGTGATACATACACTGTATTAAAGTACTGATGTGAGTGTCCCTGAAAAAATAATTATGCCAATCAAATTCTACATCCTTCTTTGTATCACTCCCTGATGACAAATACATCATGTGATGTGATCCTAATGAGTACTCTAGTACCAATTTTACAATTCAAGTGCCAAATCCTTAAATAAAGTTTAAGTTATTAAACACAGTTAATGTTGTGAAGCGTAGGCCATGCAAGTATCCAAAATATTAGCATGCAACAGTGGACTCTAATAAGAACAATGCATGCGCAGCATCGTGAGCAGAACACGTTGGCAGTAATTCATACCTGTTGTAAGAAATCTCCCCACCCTATCCCTACCCACTGAACAGTTCACAAACTTCACTATAAGCAGGTGCTCTATGTTAATTGGCATTGTATGCCAGCAGATAACAATTCTAGTTAGTATTCCACTGTCAATAGTGGTACTTATGTACATTTGTAGTGTAAGCAGTGGAGCAAGTAGACACATAATGTTGTTGTATTCTGTACTTCACTGTGCCTGCATTCAATTACTCAGAAACATTTACATGAAAGTCTATTTGCTATTATATGCATTTTGTTGTGAGTTCTTCAGCTGCAGGTCTGACTGGATTCCTTCACCGTGCCAGCTGCTACCACAAGTAGAGATTGCTATTGAGGGATGCTCGCAGTTAAAATTTTTGTCAGGAGAGATGCTCTTTTATCCTGCCTGCAGTTACAGACAGGCCCTCTAGTTCAGAGTGTCATCAGGAAACCAGGTTGCTAACAGCTGCTTGCCTCTCCCACCCAGATCAGTATCAGGAGATGTCTCCCCATCCAAATTGCTAACTAGAGACGCTCTCTCAACCAGATCACTAGCTGAAGATGCTCTCCCATCCAGATCACTATCAGGAGACACTCTCCCATCTACCAGAAGACACTTGCTGTAATGAACACTATCAAACATGACCCAGCTATAGAGTACCAACTAGCTAACCACCATAGAGGGACCACAGTGCTACTATGCTATTTAAGACAGTGCCACTCTCAACAGTGGATATTGACAACTCTGAGAACAACGGTCACGCCCAGACCATTGTATCACCTGCGCACGGGTGTTGATGCTGTCACAATCTGGCTAAAGCCATGTGACACAAATTAGTGGTGACCCGCAGGTCAACACATCACCTACCGCTGCTATAAGCAGTTCGTCCATTTTCCTTAGAGGAGTCTGAGACAGAAAGGGGCCTCACTTAGGATATCTGCCTTATCCACTAGGTTCTCCCGTTTGCCTCTATTGTAAAGAGTTTAGGACAGAGACGCTTCTCTGCTCTAAACTCTTTCATTACCCAAGCATCAATAATCCAAAAGTACTTCCTACTTTGGCCCCGCTGGAATTACATAACCTTGCGTAGGCCATATACCATGACAGATGAGGCCCCTAGCACTTACCAAACCCCTTCCTCAATCAATGGATTGCTGGAGGTGAAGAATGAAGAACTGAGGAACAGACCACATAAGTAGGTGAGTGGTAGCGTAACTAAACATTAACGAGTACTCATCAAGTATTAGTATTTATTTCAGCACTAATTCCCACTATCCAATTGTTGTAGTGCAGTTACATGTACAAATTCCTGTATGATTTCTACATGTGTCAATGACTGCTGTAGTAATGCATAACAACCAGTGTAACAAATCACCCAATCTAATGCAGCACAAGAATACATGCAGGAACATCATGATTGATAGTCATGTGTATGGCTGACAATGTGTATATTGCTGATTTAATTTATTTTACTTATTCATTAATTTCTATATAGCCCGCTAATAACCTTGAACAAGGCTAATGAAAGCCTGGTAGGTAGAAACTGGACAAAACAACTACTTACATATATACACAAGTATGGTGGCAACTTGATCAAGAAGACTTTATTTGTAAACCCAAATGGTTAATCTTGGTTATGACTACTATGAATAATTATGTAGTTATAGTACTTTGTCAATGACTAAAAGATAAGCTGAAACAGCTTAGATTTCAAAATGCTATACTTCATACGTAGATAATAAAAGTATATTTTAATAATAATATTATGTCAGTGCTACTAAATTACCATGATTATGTTTTTCCTTAGTTTCTATACTATCTAATCAAAAACAGCCAAGCTGTAAAAAAAGGTGCGGCCCCCAAAAAGGCCATGGTGAAAAAAGATGTGAAATCCAAGGTGGCGGCCAAGAAATGGCTGTGATGGTAGGTTAATGGTTACATTTTAATAACGACAATTCAGGTGAATTTGGTGCCAAGACCAAGCGGCACAAAATTCACCTGAATTGTCGTTATTAAAATGTAACCATTAACCTACCATCACAGCCATTTCTTGGCCGCCACCTTGGATTTCACATCTTTTTTCACCATGGCCTTTTTGGGGGCCGCACCTTTTTTTACAGCTTGGCTGTTTTTGATTAGATATCACTTCTTTTTGTATTTGTATACTGCAAAGCCGGCCTATGGCTGGCTTTGGGGCTTTTTTAACCCATGTGTTTTTTTCTTTACCACAGGAAGAAGAAAAGAACTTAAAGAAGATTTTTAATGCTTCAATTGTTTTTGATTTTATTAGTAATTATACAAATTATATACATATGTTTATTACATGCCCATTATTCCCCACAGGATATTTTTTTGCAGTTGATCTCTCTACTGGGTGACTTGAAATGTAGCTGAACTATATACAGGATGGTTTCTTTGTAGCTGAACTCTCTACAAGGTGACCTCTTCTAGCTGGTCTCTCTACATAGTGTTTTGGTTTCTAGCTGAACTCTCTACAGGTGATTTGTTTGCAGCTAAACTCTCTACATGGTCGTTTGTTTGTAGCAGAACTCTCTACATGATGGTTTCTTTGTAGCTGAACTCTCCATAAGGTGACTTCGTCTAGCTGAACTCTCTACAGGGTGATTTGTTTGCAGCTGAACTCTCTACATGATGGTTCCTTTGTAGCTGAACTCTCTACAAGGTGACTTTGTCCAGCTGATCTCTCTACGGGGTGATTTGTTTCTAGCTGAACTCTCTGCAGGTGATTTGTTTGCAGCTAAATTCTCTACATGGTGGTTTCTTTGTAGCTGAACTCCCTACATGATGGTTTCTTTGTAGCTGAACTCTCTACAAGGTAACTTCTTCTCTACAGGGTGATTTGTTGTAGTTGAATTCTCTACAAGGTGGTTTGTTTGAGGCTGAACTCTCTACATGGCGGTTTCTTTGTAGCTGAACTCTCTACAGAGTGATTTGTTTGCAGCTGAACTCTCTACATAATGGTTTCTTTGTAACTGAACACTCTACAAGGTGACTTCTTCTAGCTGATCTTTCTACAGGGTGAATTGTTGTAGCTGAACTATCTATAAGGTAACTTCTTCTAGCTGATCTCTCTACAGGGTGATTTGTTTGTAACTGAACTCTCTGCATGATGGTTTCTTTGTAGCTGAACTCTCTTCAAGGTGACTTCTTCTAGCTGATCCCTCTACAGGGGGATTTACTTGTAGCTGAACTCTCTACAAGTGATTTATTTGCAGCTGAACTCTTTATGTGGTGGTTTCTTTGTAGCTGAACTCTCTACAAGGTGACCTCTTTTAGCTGATCTCTCTACAGGGTGATTTGTTTCTAGCTGAACTCTCTACAGGTAATTTTTTGCAGCTAAACACTCTACATGGTGGTTTCTTTGTAGCTGAACTCTGTACATGATGGTTTCTTTGTAGCTGAACTCTTTACAAGGTGACTTCTTCTAGATGAACTCTCTATGGGGTAATTTCTTTGTAGCTGAACTCTCTATATGATGGTTTCTTTGTAACTGAACTCTCTACAAGGTAACTTCTTCTAGCTGATCTTTCTACTGGGTGATTTGTTTGCAGCTGAAATCTCTACATGGTGGTTTCTTTGTTGCTGAACTCTCTACAAGGTGAATTCTTCTACCTGATCTCTCTACAGGGTAATTTGTTTGTAACTGAACTCTGTACAAGTGCATTTTTGTGGGTGATCTCACTGCAGGTTGATTTGTTTGCAGCTGAACTCACTAAAGGGTGATTTTGCTTGTAGCTGAACTCCTTGCATTGTGTCTAGTTTCTAGCTGATCTCTCTACAGGGTGATTTGTTTGTAACTGAACTCTCTGCATGATGGTTTCTTTGTAGCTGAACTCTCTTCAAGGTGACTTCTTCTAGCTGATCCCTCTACAGGGGGATTTACTTGTAGCTGAACTCTCTACAAGTGATTTATTTGCAGCTGAACTCTTTATGTGGTGGTTTCTTTGTAGCTGAACTCTCTACAAGGTGACCTCTTTTAGCTGATCTCTCTACAGGGTGATTTGTTTCTAGCTGAACTCTCTACAGGTAATTTTTTGCAGCTAAACACTCTACATGGTGGTTTCTTTGTAGCTGAACTCTGTACATGATGGTTTCTTTGTAGCTGAACTCTTTACAAGGTGACTTCTTCTAGATGAACTCTCTATGGGGTAATTTCTTTGTAGCTGAACTCTCTATATGATGGTTTCTTTGTAACTGAACTCTCTACAAGGTAACTTCTTCTAGCTGATCTTTCTACTGGGTGATTTGTTTGCAGCTGAAATCTCTACATGGTGGTTTCTTTGTTGCTGAACTCTCTACAAGGTGAATTCTTCTACCTGATCTCTCTACAGGGTAATTTGTTTGTAACTGAACTCTGTACAAGTGCATTTTTGTGGGTGATCTCACTGCAGGTTGATTTGTTTGCAGCTGAACTCACTAAAGGGTGATTTTGCTTGTAGCTGAACTCCTTGCATTGTGTCTAGTTTCTAGCTGATCTCTCTACAGGGTGATTTGTTTGTAGCTGATCTCTCTACAAGTTTATTTGTGTGTAGCTGATCTCTCTGCAGGTTGATTAATTTGTAGCCGATCTCTCTACAAGGTAATTTGTTTGTAACTGAACTGTCTATAAGGTGATTTATTTGTAGCTGATCTCTCTGCAGGTTGATTTGTTTTAGCTGAACTCTCTACAGGGTGATTTACTTGTAGCTGAACCCCTTACATTGTGTCTAGTTTCTAGCTGATCTCTCTACAGGGTGATTTGTGTGTGGCTGATCTTTCTACAGGTTGATTTGTTTGTAGACGATCTCTCTACAAGGTAATTTGTTTGTAGCTGAACTCTCTATAAGGCGATTCGTTTGCAGCTGAACTCTCTACATGGTGGTTTCTTTGTTACTGAACTCTCTACAGGGTGTTTTGCTTGTAGCTGAACTCTCTACAGGGTGATTTGTTTCTAGCTGATCTCTCTACAGGGTGATTTTTGTAGCTGACCTCTCTTCAGGGTGATTTTTTTCTAGCTGATTGCTCTACAGGTTGATTTGTTTGTAGATGAACTCTCTAAAGGGTAATTTGCTTGTAGCTGAACTCCTTACTTTGTGTCTAGTTTGTAGCTGATCTCTCTACAGGGTGATTTGTTTGTAGCTGATCTCTATACAAGTTGATTTGTGTGTAGCTGATCTCTCTGCAGGGTTATTTGTTTGTAGTCGATCTCTCTACAAGGTAATTTGTTTGTAGCTGAGCTATCTATATGTGACCGGATTTGCGAAAAGGTACCTTTTTCACACACAAAATGTGACCCATTTTTTGAACTTTGAAACTTCATAACATTTTGATCATGGCATATAATTAATTGAAATTTTCAATAAATGTAGCTACAGTATCTGGCTACATTTTGATACTAAGAGCAAGGTAATTAGCATATGGAGTCAAGTGTTACAGCATTTTGTTTGCTGGTATGTCAAATGTGTGGAAAAGGTACCTTTTCGCAAATCCGGTCACATATGGTGATTTGTATGTAGCTGATCTCTCTGCAGATTGATTTGTTTTAGCTGAACTCTCTACAGGGTGATTTGTTTCTAGCTTATCTCTCTACAGGTTGATTTGTGTGTAACTGATCTCTCTACAAGCTGATTTGTTTGTAGCTGATCACTCTGCAGGTTGATTTGTTTCTAGATGATCTCTCTACAGGTTGATTTGTTTGTAGCTGAGCTCTCTGCAAAGTGTTTTGTTTGTAGTTGATCTCTCTACAAGGTGATTTTTTGTAACTGACCTCTCTTCAGGGTGATTTGTTTCTAGCTGATATCTCTACAGGGTGATTTTTTGTAGCTGACCTCTCTTCAGGGTGATTTGTTTCTAGCTGATTGCTCTACAGGTTGGTTTGTTTGTAGCTGAACTCTCTACAGGGTGATTTGCTTGTAGTTGAACTCCTTACATTGTGTCTAGTTTGTAGCTGATCTCTCTACAGGGTGATTTGTTTGTAGCTGATCTCTATACAAGTTGAATTGTGTATAGCTGATCTCTCTGCAGGTTGATTTGTTTGTAGCCGATCTCTCTACAAGGTAATTTGTTTGTAGCTGAACTATCTAAAAGGTGATTTGTTTGTAGCTGATCTCTCTGCAGGTTGATTTGTTTTAGCTGAACTCTCTACAGGGTGATTTATTTGTAGCTGAACTCCTTACATTGTGTGTAGTTTGTAGCTGATGTCTCTACTGGGTGATTTTTTTGTAGCTGAACTCTCTACAGGGTGATTGCTTGTAGCTGAACTCCTTACATTGTGTCTAGTTTCTAGCTGATGTCTCTACAGGGTGATTTTTTGTAGCTGAACTCTCTACAGGGTGATTTGTTTCTAGCTTATCTCTCTACAGGTAGATTTGTTCATTGCTGATTGCTCTAAAGGTTGATTTGTTGCAGCTGAACACCCTGCAAAGTGTTTTGTTTGTAGCTGATCACTCTAAAGGGTACTTTGTTTGTAGCTGAACTCTCTCCACAGTGACTTGTGTGTAGCTGAATTCTGTGTAACTGAATTCTCTAGAGAGTGACTTAATTGTAGCTGAATTCTCTACACAGTGCATGACTTGTTTATAGCTGAACTTTCTTCAGTGTGACTTGTAATGTTCTGAATCTCTATAGTGATATATTTGCATAACTCTCCACATGGTGACTGTCTTCTTGCTGAACTGTCTATAAGATTAACTGTTTGCAGCTGAACTCCCTACAGAATAACTTGTGATGTAATAAAATTCTATAATGGAATAAATAAATTAGCCGAATGCTCTATTAGGGTGACTGTTCTATTAGAGTATCTCGATCTCGCATTTGCTACACGGAGTTGGCTTTCGAATCATAACTCAGTGGTTTGTAATCCGATTCTTCTGTACTACTGCAAGGACTTTCTATGAAGATTATTCCAGCTATACACCGATTTTCAGCTCATTGCTCTAAGCGGTTTGCCTAGTAGGCGTGAAAACTAATACTTTTTTATTCATAAAAATCGATCGCGTAATTGTGACACAGGTTGGGTTTTGTGTCATATCTCCGTGGTCTTTATCTCGATTCCTTTCAAACCACCAAAAGGCACTCCTACGATGGTTACTCCATCTACATAGCAATTTTCAGCTCATTCCATGAAGCGGTTTACCCTGTAGGCGTGACAACAAATCGATCTTGTTTTACGCGAATAATCGGTCATAACTCCTGAACCATTCATCGGATTTGTACCAAATTTGATGCTAGGATTCGCCTTTGGACTCCCTTTCTGTGTGCCAAATTTCAAGGCGATCGGAGTACGCGTTTGCTTGTTATAGCAATTTTTGCAAGTGTGCGAAAAGACGAAGAAGAAGAAGAAGAAAAAAAAAACGAAGAAAAAAAAACGAAACTTTGGCAGCTCGTATCTCGGAAATGGCTGGAGCGATTTCCTTCAAATTTGGAATGTAGACTCCCTTGGCTGGCGGGCAATTGTGTAGCAAATTTGGTTCCAATCAGATAAGTGATCACCGAGATACAAATGTGTGAAAATGACGTTTTCGTTCTTCCTGTCAATATACTCACGGGTGTGGCGTGCCAGCTTCTTGGGCCGCACGACACACTACCGTGTGTCTTGATATCCATTGAGTCCAAATAGAGATCTCTTGTGCTTAACATGGTGGCTTGTTTGACTCTTGTTTCTTTACTTTTGCAGCAATTTCTATTCTCATGTTTTAATTTCTAAAATTATTTTCTACACTATTATTCTATAAAGTCAATCATACTCAGGTATATTTCCATGTCCATGTAGGAACTCACATCACACATGTACTATAATACTAGTACTCACTTTGTTCGCGCAGTTCACATCAGCTCCTCTTGATGATAATAATAGTTCTGCTATTTGCATGTGACCATTCTCTAGTGCAATAAGTAATGGAGTGTCACCTGACCGCTATACAACAATAACGACACAATCAGAATTAAGACAAAATTGCACACATGTACAATGAAGCATACATTCTTTTATGTATGGAAGGCCTACACTTTTTACACTGCACTTTGTACAAATGTCCACCTGCCTATCCAGCACTCACTATAAGGTAATGTCCACACAATTCTTACTGTGACAAATCTATACAGTTCAAGTACTTTAATAAGTATCTAAATGCCATAAAATGTAAAACATGTGGTACAACTACTGTACATTCCTACGTACTATCTACCACTTTAAACACCATTAAAAACTGTGTCTAATTATCTTACTAAATGTCCAGCAGAGAAGGAAAGATTATGTGTCTGAAAACATTTAGGTGAAATTACTGATATGCTTTGATGCAATGAATCTATATAAGTATAAAGCTTCACGTTGCTCATGCAGATTTCCTTTCTTCTGATTACAGGATTAGAATGGTTGCAAATATCTTTAATTTGGTGAGTAGTTACCAATTGAAGTCCAATTCCCAATTTCCCACTATCCAATTCCCAATTTCCCACTATCCAATTCCCAATTTCCCACTATCCAATTGTTGTAGTGGAGTTACATGTACAACCTCCTGTATGGTTTCTACATCTGTCAAGGACTGCTATAGTAATGCATAAAGAACCAGTGTAACAAATCACACAATCCAATGCAGCAGAAGAATACATGCAGGAACAATAAGAAACATCATGATTGATAGTCATGTGTATGGCTGACAACGTGTATTGCTGATTTAATTTATTTTACTTTTTTATTAATTTCTATATATATATATAGCCCCCTAATAACCTTGTACAAGGCTAATGAAAGTCTGGTAGGTAGAAACTGGACAAAACAACTACTTACGTACACACAAGTATGGTGGCAACTTGATCAAGAAGACTTTATTTGTAAACCTGAATGGTTAATCTTGTGGTTATAACTACTATGAATAGTAGTTTTAGTACTTTGTCAATGACGAAAAGATAAGCTGAAAGAACTAAGATGCTATACTTCATACGTAGATAATAAAAGTATATTTTATTAACATGTCAGTGCTGCTACATCACAGTGACTATGTTTTTCCTTAGTTTCTATACTATATCCGTTGAGTCCAAATAGAGAACTTTGTGTGATTAACATGCTGGCTTGTTTGACTCTTGTTTCTTTACCTTTTGCAGCAGTTTCTATTCTCATGTTTTAATTTCTAAAATTATTTTCTACACTATTATTCTATAAAGTCAATCATATTCAGGTATATTTCCATGTCCATATAGGAACTCACATCACACATGTACTATAATACTAGTACTCACTTTGTCCACACAGTTCACATCAGCTCCTCTTGATAATAATAGTTCTGCTATTTGTATGTGACCATTCTTTAGTGCAATAAGTAATGGAGTGTCACCTGACCGCTATACAACAATAACGACACAATCAGAATTAAGACAAAATTGCACACATGTACAATGAAGCATACATTCTTTTATGTACGGAAGGCCTAAACTTTTAAAACTGCACTTTGTACAAATGTCCACCTGTCTATCCAGCACTCACTATAAGGTAATTGCATGTCCACACAATTCTTACTGTGACAAATCTATACAGTTCAAGTACTTTAATAAGTATCTAAATGTCTTAAAATGTAAAACATGTGGTACAACTACTATACATTCCTACATACTATTTACCACTTAAAACACCATAAAAGACTGTGTCTAATTATCTTACTAAATGTCCAGCAGAGAAGGAAAGATTATGTATCTGAAAACATTTAGGTGAAATTACTGATATGCATAGATGCAATGAATCTATATAAGTATAAAGCTTCACGTTGCTCATGCAAATTTCCTTTCTTCTGATTACAGGATTAGAATGGTTGCAAATATCTTTAATTTGCTGAGTAGTTACCAATTGAAGTCCAATTCCCAATTTCCCACTATCCAATTCCCAATTTCCCACTATCCCATTGTTGTAGTGGAGTTACATGTACAACCTCCTGTATGGTTTCTACATCTGTCAATGACTGCTGTAGTAATGCATTAACAACCAGTGTAACAAATCACCCAATCTAATGCAGCACAAGAATACATGCAGGAACATCATGATTGATAGTCATGTGTATGGCTGACAATGCGTACTGCTGATTTAATTTATTTTACTTATTCATTAATTTCTATATAGCCCGCTAATAACCTTGAACAAGGCTAATTAAAGCCTGGTAGGTAGAAACTGGACAAAACAACTACTTACATATATACACAAGTATGGTGGCAACTTGATCAAGAAGACTTTATTTGTAAACCCAAATGGTTAATCTTGGTTATGACTACTATGAATAGTTATGTAGTTATAGTACTTTGTCAATGACTAAAAGATAAGCTGAAACAGCTTAGATTTCAAAATGCTATACTTCATACGTAGATAATAAAAGTATATTTTAATAATAATATTATGTCAGTGCTACTAAATTACCATGATTATGTTTTTCCTTAGTTTCTATACTATATCCATTGAGTCCAAATAGAGATCTCTTGTGCTTAACATGGTGGCTTGTTTGACTCTTGTTTCTTTACTTTTTGCAGCAATTTCTATTCTCATGTTTTAATTTCTAAAATTATTTTCTACACTATTATTCTATAAAGTCAATCATACTCAGGTATATTTCCATGTCCATGTAGGAACTCACATCACACATGTACTATAATACTAGTACTCACTTTGTTCACGCAGTTCACATCAGCTCCTCTTGATAATAATAGTTCTGCTATTTGCATGTGACCATTCTCTAGTGCAATAAGTAATGGAGTGTCACCTGACCGCTATACAACAATAACGACACAATCAGAATTAAGACAAAATTGCACACATGTACAATGAAGCATACATTCTTTTATGTATGGAAGGCCTACACTTTTTACACTGCACTTTGTACAAATGTCCACCTGCCTATCCAGCACTCACTATAAGGTAATGTCCACAAAATTCTTACTGTGACAAATCTATACAGTTCAAGTACTTTAATAAGTATCTAAATGCCATAAAATGTAAAACATGTGGTACAACTACTGTACATTCCTACGTACTATCTACCACTTTAAACACCATTAAAAACTGTGTCTAATTATCTTACTAAATGTCCAGCAGAGAAGGAAAGATTATGTGTCTGAAAACATTTAGGTGAAATTACTGATATGCTTTGATGCAATGAATCTATATAAGTATAAAGCTTCACGTTGCTCATGCAGATTTCCTTTCTTCTGATTACAGGATTAGAATGGTTGCAAATATCTTTAATTTGCTGAGTAGTTACCAATTGAAGTCCAATTCCCAATTTCCCACTATCCAATTCCCAATTTCCCACTATCCAATTGTTGTAGTGGAGTTACATGTACAACCTCCTGTATGGTTTCTACATCTGTCAAGGACTGCTATAGTAATGCATAAAGAACCAGTGTAACAAATCACACAATCCAATGCAGCAGAAGAATACATGCAGGAACAATAAGAAACATCATGATTGATAGTCATGTGTATGGCTGACAACGTGTATTGCTGATTTAATTTATTTTACTTTTTCATTAATTTCTATATATATATATAGCCCCCTAATAACCTTGTACAAGGCTAATGAAAGCCTGGTAGGTAGAAACTGGACAAAACAACTACTTACGTACACACAAGTATGGTGGCAACTTGATCAAGAAGACTTTATTTGTAAACCTGAATGGTTAATCTTGTGGTTATGATTACTATGAATAGTAGTTTTAGTACTTTGTCAATGACGAAAAGATAAGCTGAAATAACTAAGATGCTATACTTCATACGTAGATAATAAAAGTATATTTTATTAACATGTCAGTGCTGCTACATCACAGTGACTATGTTTTTCCTTAGTTTCTATACTATATCCGTTGAGTCCAAATAGAGAACTTTGTGTGATTAACATGCTGGCTTGTTTGACTCTTATTTCTTTACTTTTTGCAGCAATTTCTATTCCCATCTTTTAATTTCTAATATTATTTTCTACACTATTATTCTATAAAGTCAATCATACTCAGGTATATTTCCATGCCTTCATGGCTGTGATCACGATGCTGTTTATTTCACATTGCTTACTACCTTGCCCCCTCAGACACCACGAAATCGACTATTACTTAAGTATAAGGATGTTAATCTTGATTATCTCAATGAGGTGCTCTCACATGTTCCTTGGGATGTCATAGATTTTGATGCAGATATTGATCAGTGCTGGCTGCAGTGGAAAGATCTATTCCTTGCTGCAATTTATCAAGTTATCCCATCAGTGAAATGGAGCAAGCAGAAGCTTAAGCATTGGTTTTCTCACTCAACCATTGAATTGATTCACAAAGAGCGGAGATTGTATAGTACATATAAGAGTAATCCTACTTCAATACTTCATGAGAAATACAAGAAAATTAGTAATGTTGTGCGCAAGTGCTGTCGGGATGATACTATTAAACATTCAGTTTCTGTTTCTGGTGACTTTCATTCTAATCCTAAGAGAATTTGGCGTTGGATTAACTCAGTTAAAAGGTTCAGATCACCAATTCCTCTATTGTCTCATGCTTAGTGCGATGTTGCTAGTGACGCTGACAAGGCAAGTGTTTTTAATCAATACTTTTGTTCTGTTTTTACAAAAGAGCACACATCTGACCTTCATGAACTCAAGTCAGAGGTTTCACCAACCAGCATTATTGATTCAGTCACAATTACAGCAGATGATGTTCTTAGTGAGTTGTGTTCTCTGGATATTACAAAGTCTTGTGACCCCGACTGTATTACCCCTCGTATGTTAAAATTAACAGCTGATCATATGTGTTTTTCGTTGAGCAAAGTGATGAATAAGTCCGTTATATCAGGATCATTACCTTTTGATTGGATTTCTGCAAACATTGTTCCTGTTCATAAACGCAATGATAGACATCTCCCAGAAAATTATCGTCCCATTAGTCTGACCTCAGTTGTTGTGAATGTTTTGGAGCATATAATACATTGACAATTATATTCTGCTTTTAGGAAAAATGGTTTATTGAGCCACCACCAATACGACTTTCAGCGGAATCGTTCTACAGTAACTTTATTACTTCAAGCTGTAGATGACTGGTCTCTGTCTTTGGAGCATCGTGAGTCTATTCATTGTTTGTTTTTGGACTATGCAAAAGCATTCGATTCTGTTCCACATGAACGCCTACTCTTGAAACTGGAGTCCCTTGGGATATGTGGTAATTTGTTGGAGTGGGTTACATTCTTTCTTACCAAGAGGTTTCAAAGGGTTGTTGTGAATGGTACTTACTCTGATTGGGCTTCAGTCACTTCTGGAGTGCCGCAGGGATCTGTTTTGGGTCCACTATTGTTTTCGCTTTATGTGGACAATTTAACTACAATACCCAAGGTGTGTAAATTGAAGCTGTTTGCTGATGACGTGTTACTTTATTTTAATGTGAAATCAGTTGAGGATTGCCAGCTGCTGCAGGATGATCTTTTGACTATAGTGGCATGGTCTAAATGGTGGCAACTTAATCTGAGTCCCCAAAAGTGTGAGGCTTTATCCATCACAAACAAGAGGAAGCCAATTTCCTTTACTTATCTTATTGACAGTCAACCAGTTCGGTGGACCAATCTTGTGAAATACCTGGGTATCCATATAAATGATAAATTGCAGTGGTCCTCCCAGTGTCAATTTGCTACCTCAAAGGCCACCAGGGTTTTGAATGTTTTACGATGTACCATGTTGGGGTGTGATTCAGAAGCCAAATATAGAGCTTACAAAGCTATTGTTAGGCCACTGTTGGAGTACGCTTGTGTGGTTTGGTTTCCTCATGCTGTGAAAGATGTGAACCTGTTAGAAGCTGTTCAGAGGCGTGCTGCACGGTGGGTTTGTGGCAGTCGCTGGAACCAAACTATGCACTCTTGGTCTATTCCTCATGATGTGTGCTATAGAAAGCTGTGTTTACCATCCTTATCTGCCAGGCGGGACTATTTGTCGGTGTGTGCTCTTCAGGACATTCGTCATGCTGGTTCTATTAAGTCTTCAAACTATTGTACATACAACACTATACCTACACGTAGCCATCATCTTACCATCATACCCCCACCTTCATCAATCAATACTAGATGATACTCTTATTTTGTCCGTGTTTGCTTGTGTGGAACAAAGTACCAATCAGTATTCTGGGAATTGAGAGCCGTTCTGTTTCTCGCCACGCTATTTACAAACATTTCTGTTGTAATTTTTAAATGTAATTTATTGTTGTTGATTTGTTGTTCTGTAGATGTAATTATAATTGTTGTTGATTTGTTTTGTTTTGTAAGTGTTATTTTGTGTGTGTTTTGTTTAGTGGTTGTATGTGTTTTGTATTAGGACAGTACCTTGTACAGGCTTGCCTTTTGTACCGTTCCTTCCCTTGTGGTAAATTGATAATAAATAAATAAATAAATGTCCATGTAGGAACTCACATCACGTACGTACGATAATACCAGCACTCACGTTATTCACACAGTTCACATCAGCTCCCCTTGATAATAATAGTTCTGCTACTTGTGTGTGACTATTCATCACTGCTTGGTTTAATGGAGTGTCACCTGATCCCTATACAATAATGATGACACAATCAGAATTAAGACAATATTACACACATGTACAATGAATCATACATTCTTTTATGTATGGAAAGCCTACACTTTTTATACTGCACTTTGTACAAATGTCCACCTATCTATCCATCACTCACTATAAGGTATGTCCACACACTTCTTACTGTGACAAATCTATACAGTAGAACTACTTTAAATGTAAAACACGTGGTACAACTACTGTACATTACTATGTACTATCTACCCATTAAAACACCATTAAAGACTGCAACCAATCACCTTACTAAATGTCCAGCAGACAAGCAAAGATCATGTGTCTGAAAATGTTCAGGTGAAATTACTGATATGCATTGATCCATTGCATCTATATAAGTATAAAGCTTCACGTTGCTCATGCAGACTTCCTTTCTTCTGATTACAGGATTAGAATGGTTGCAAATAACCTTAATTTGGTGAATAGTTAACAATTCACTGTTAAAAATGGGTTCTTCCATGAACACCCCTCAGGGTGTTATAAGTGCTGTTACAATCAAGACCCTTAGTGGGTGTTTCACTTACACCCTATAATGGTGTGAATAAAACACCCAAGGGTGTTTCATGATTTTTAAAAGAAATGAATTACAACATGGTGCAATAGGACCTGCCTGTATCAAGCATGAACATGTATGTCTGTGTATGGAATTATAACTCTACAGTAATAACATTGTAACACATACATAACACACTAGCTTGAAATGTTTTCTTACTCTATGTATGGTTTCCAATTTGTATTTAAAACCTAACTACCAAGCATCACTTTGATTGTGGGTTTTAGATACTTATTTACAAATTTTGTTGCGTAAAACTGCAATAAGTGCCATAAGGTAAGTATACTTAACTTTTACTTAGTATTTATTGTCATGTCACGTATTCTCACAACAATTAGCACCTGGGGTGTAACCTAACACCCCATTTGTGCTTCCATGAACACTCATTTTACTAAACACCTCAGAAGCATACAATAATACACCTTAAAGGTGTGAGTGTATATAGAACTCCCCCATTGGGGTGTACTGGAACACCCCATTTTTAACAGTGTTCCCAATAGGGCATGGTTTTTAGTATTCAAGTACTCTCTAGAGTTAACAATCGAGTACTCACAAATACTTGTTGCATGTAGTCATACCCATTTGACGTGTTTTGTACCAACCTTTAACAGTTTACAGCTTTTCAAGTTACAATAATGATGCACACACTGTATTAAAGTACTGATGTGAGTGTCCCTGACAAAATAATTATTCCAACCAAATTCTACAGCCTTCTTTGTGTCACTGCCTGATCACAAATACATCATGTGATGTGATCTTAACAAGTACTCTAGCACCCATTTTACTATTTGAGTACCAAATCCTTAACGAGTACTCATCAAGTATTAGTATTTATTTCAGCACTAATTCCCACTATCCAATTGTTGTAGTGGAGTTACATGTACAACCTCCTGTATGGTTTCTACATATGTCAATGACTGTCGTAGTAATGCATAAACAACCAGTGTAACAAATCACCCAATCTAATACAGCACAAGAATACATGCAGGAACATCATGATTGATAGTCATGTGTATGGCTGACAATGTGTATTGCTGATTTAATTTATTTTACTTATTCATTAATTTCTATATAGCCCGCTAATAACCTTGAACAAGGCTAATGAAAGCCTGGTAGGTAGAAACTGGACAAAACAACTGTTTACATATATACACAAGTATGGTGGCAACTTGATCAAGAAGACTTTATTTGTAAACCAAATGGTTAATCTTGGTTATGACTACTATGAATAGTTATGTAGTTATAGTACTTTGTCAATGACTAAAAGATAAGCTGAAACTGCTTAGATTTCAAAATGCTATACTTCATACGTAGATAATAAAAGTATATTTCAATAATAATATTATGTCAGTGCTACTAAATCATCATGATTATGTTTTTCCTTAGTTTCTATACTATATTCATTGAGTCCAAATAGAGATCTCTGTGTGCTTTACATGCTGGCTTGTTTGACTCTTGTTTTTTTACTTTTTGCAGCAATTTCTATTCTCATGTTTTAATTTCTAAAATTATTTTCTACACTATTATTCTATAAAGTCAATCATACTCAGGTATATTTCCATGTCCATGTAGGAACTCACATCACACATGAAGCCCGTTTACACTAGCTTTAAACTGTATTAAACTGGTTTATTTCTAATGCAGTTGCAGTGGGTTTACACTGTTGTTATGGTCAAGTGGTTTAGGTGAATCCCTAAGTGTTAATTTAATTTTAACAAGCACCTAAAATCATAAGCACTTTAACAAGCTGTGCTTTTCACTACGAGGTTTAGTAATGGAGTTAGTATGTTGTCTACTAAGCATGTGGTTACTTCTCAAGTTGTTACAAAGTAGAAGGCAAGCTGCAAGAAGGTCAGCGTCAACCTGTTTGAGATCATCATCTAGTTGAGTGAGATCATCAACTTGTGTCAAACTGTCATCAAACAGTGAATGCTCTACATCATCAACTAGTATCCTTGACTAATACAGTAATACTGACATCACCATTGCCACTACTCCCTTGCATAGGCGGATCTAGGAGACACTGTCAGGGGGGGCCAAGGGGGGGCAAAAAGTTTTAGTGTACAACAGTGTCTATTCCACTAAGAGGAATTCTAGTACACAGGTTATACTCAGTTGCATAATTATATTCAGTATAGCTGGATGAATGATAGACATACAATTTTAAGATTGTAATTAGAGAAAAAATTTTAAAATTAGACCTCCTAGGTTTGAATTTGGGAGCATTTTGGTAACATTTAGCTAAAACGTGTATGCTTGCAATGTATATAAAGATTAGTTAACCTATCTGAGATAAAACCTGTTTGATGGTAAAGTGTACTAAATCAAAATTAAAGGTGTAGCTAGTATTGTTATGACATTAGAATTGTGACTGTTCTATTAGAGTAGTGACTGCTCTATTAGAGTAGTGACTGCTCTATTAGAGTATCTCGATCTTGGCACAAAAACTTAAACTTACTTTCTTTACAGTGTACAGTATAATTGTAAAGTACATTTATAACTGTTGTCTTCTATTTTCCCATTGGCTTTCTATACTTCTGAATACAGTGTGAATGATTCCAGTTTCTGGTATCAATATAGTACTGTGAGTCCAAGGGGGCAAGGGAAGGGCCAGGGGGGGGCACAGCACCCCTTGGCCCCCCCTCAGATCCGCCTATGCTCCCTTGTATGCTTTACATCAGCACGTTTACACATGATTTTGTCAAGCAATTCAAAGTGCTTTCACTCTTTCCTTCCTTTTCCTATTTGTCTGTTGGTCAGTTTTCATATTCTTAATCTTTTGTCTACATTGTACCCAGTGTCTTTCATAGCCTAATTCTGCCATTTTTCTAGCTACCTTCTCAAGGACAGTTTTGTGCTCCATCAAGTTGGTGTTGAATCTTATCATCACTCCAGATTGTAATTAGAACTTTTACTTCACTGTTAGTCCACAATAAACCTTAATAAGCCTCAACTCGCCATAGTTAAACTGGATTAACAGTTGTCACCTGTTTACACTAATATTCTAAGTGGTTTTAAACAGCTTCAAACTACCTGCTGAGGTGGTTTAGCTAAACTACTTTGAAGTCCCTCAAACCATTTTGGAATGCGTTTACACTAGCACTTGTAAGGTTCTGAAACCATTTTAAACTGGTTTAAGACACTAGTGTAAACGGGCCTATGTACTATAATACTAGTACTCACTTTGTTCACACAGTTCACATCAGCTCCTCTTGATAATAATAGTTCTGCTATTTGTATGTGACCATTCTTTAGTGCAATAAGTAATGGAGTATCACCTGACCGCTATACAACAATAACGACACAATCAGAATTAAGACAAAATTGCACACATGTACAATGAAGCATACATTCTTTTATGTACGGAAGGCCTAAACTTTTTAAACTGCACTTTGTACAAATGTCCACCTGTCTATCCAGCACTCACTATAAGGTAATTGCATGTCCACACAATTCTTACTGTGACAAATCTATACAGTTCAAGTACTTTAATAAGTATCTAAATGTCTTAAAATGTAAAACATGTGGTACAACTACTGTACATTACTATGTATTATCTACCCATTAAAATATCATTAAAGACTATGACTAATTATCTTACTAAATGTCCAGCAGAGAAGGAAAGATTATGTATCTGAAAACATTTAAGTGAAATTACTGATATGCATAGATGCAATGAATCTATATAAGTATAAAGCTTCACGTTGCTCATGCAAATTTCCTTTCTTCTGATTACAGGATTAGAATGGTTGCAAATATCTTTAATTTGCTGAGTAGTTACCAATTGAAGTCCAATTCCCAATTTCCCACTATCCAATTGTTGTAGTTGAGTTACATGTACAACCTCCTGTATGATTTCTACATGTGTCAATGACTGCTGTAGTAATGCATAAACAACCAGTGTAACAAATCACCCAATCCTATGCAGCACAAGAATACATGCAGGAACAATAAGAAACATCATGATTGATAGTCATGTGTATGGCTGACAACGTGTATTGCTGATTTAATTTATTTTACTTATTCATTAATTTCTATATAGCCCGCTAATAACCTTGAACAAGGCTAATGAAAGCCTGGTAGGTAGAAACTGGACAAAATAACTACTTACATATATACACAAGTATGGTGGCAACTTGATCAAGAAGACTTTATTTGTAAACCCAAATGGTTAATCTTGGTTATGACTACTATGAATAGTTATGTAGTTATAGTACTTTGTCAATGACTAAAAGATAAGCTGAAACAGCTTAGATTTCAAAATGCTATACTTCATACGTAGATAATAAAAGTATATTTTAATAATAATATTATGTCAGTGCTACTAAATTACCATGATTATTTTTTTCCTTAGTTTCTATACTATATCCATTGAGTCCAAATAGAGATCTCTTTGTGCTTAACATGGTGGCTTGTTTGACTCTTGTTTCTTTACTTTTTGCAGCAATTTCTATTCTAAAATTATTTTCTACACTATTATTCTATAAAGTTAATCATACTCAGGTATATTTCTATGTCCATGTAGGAACTCACATCACACATGTACTATAATACTAGTACTCACTTTGTTCACACAGTTCACATCAGCTCCTCTTGATAATAATAGTTCTGCTATTTGTATGTGACCGTTCTTTAGTGCAATAAGTAATGGAGTGTCACCTGACCACTATACAACAATAACGACACAATCAGAATTAAGACAAAATTGCACACATGTACAATGAAGCATACATTCTTTTATGTATGGAAGGCCTAAACTTTTTAAACTGCACTTTGTACAAATGTCCACCTGTCTATCCAGCACTCACTATAAGGTAATTGCATGTCCACACAATTCTTACTGTGACAAATCTATACAGTTCAAGTACTTTAATAAGTATCTAAATGTCTTAAAATGTAAAACATGTGGTACAACTACTATACATTCCTACATACTATTTACCACTTAAAACACCATAAAAGACTGTGTCTAATTATCTTACTAAATGTCCAGCCGAGAAGGAAAGATTATGTATCTGAAAACATTTAGGTGAAATTACTGATATGCATAGATGTAATGAATCTATATAAGTATAAAGCTTCACGTTGCTCATGCAGATTTCCTTTCTTCTGATTACAGGATTAGAATGGTTGCAAATATCTTTAATTTGCTGAGTAGTTACCAATTGAAGTCCAAATCCCAATTTCCCACTATCCAATTGTTGTAGTTGAGTTACATGTACAAATTCCTGTATGATTTCTACATGTGTCAATGACTGCTGTAGTAATGCATAAACAACCAGTGTAAATAAAGTTTAAGTTATTAAACAAAGTTAATGTTGTGAAGCGTAGGCCATGCAAGTATCCAAAATATTAGTACGCAACAGTGGGCTCTAATAAGAACAACACATGCGCAGCATCGTGAGCAGAACACGTTGGCAGTAATTCATACCTGTTGTAAGAAATCTCGCCAGTTGCAGTGGCTTTGAGTCTTCAAGATGGGTACTCGTTGTTCTCGCCTGCTGAGGAAGGAGAGGGTTGTCATCCTTGAGAAGCTCGACTGCTGGATTGAGAAGGCGAGGAGCCGGCTTTGTCACGCCGGGGGAAGGACCGCCTCAAGGAACGGGTGTTCCGGGCAAGACAGCAACGCGACAGGATGTGACATTACAATACTAGTGGCTACCGTCAGGGTCGTCTCTAGAACTGGGTGATTTGCCTCGGCCCACGCACGGTATCACTGTCACCTGGGACAGCTCTATCGTCGCTTGACTCGTCGCTAACATCAGTGACTACAGCTCCACCTCGTGCCATAGCCAGTTCATCGGATGCCACCTAATCCACACAAAATGTAGGGAGATTGTGTGGCGGGCATCAATCAGAATCTTCGGGAGGGAACTTGAACGCCCCGACTATCGCGAAATGGCCTCAGACGATATGCTGCATCGGGTAAGCAACAGTATAACACCAATTGGTGTACTAGTATAAGCTTACACACTGTTCCCACACACCCTGTATATATATGCATTAATGAGTAGGGATGTACCGATTCATATCATATCAGTGGCCAATATGGAGATTTCTGCCAATATCGGTTGGTCTCAATATAACCACCAAAACTGATATGATATATCGAAATAGTCTTTGCCATGGTAAAGCCACAATTTACCCTCTGTTATACAGCAAACAAGGCTGAGGAAATAGTAGTTTTTTCTATATCCTTGAAAAGAAGCGCATATACTATGAGAAGCCATAGAAATATGCACTTGACAAACATTCATTGTTACAATACTTACCAACCATACAACAAATGATCATAGTGGAGAGCTATAAAAAAGCAACCATGGGATGAATAAACTAGAAACACAGCTTGAAATAACCAGCCATCATTACAAGCCATTAAAATACGGAGTAGCTAATGGGGACTCATCTTGGTGGGAGCTAGTCTCGTGCCCAACCGGGCTCGCGCTAATGTGCAAACACCGTCTGGTGAAAATGCTCGAGTTTCTTGGGCCCGGAAGTGCGATCCAGCCAAAATATTGGCTGGCCAATCAGAATCGAGGAGTTGCATAATTGTTTTAAAACAGTGAAAAACCATTCGAAAATGACTAGGAATAAGGTAAAACTCAAAATGGGGCGTTTACTAGATGCGATCTCTTCATTCATTGTATTAGTAGAGGAAGCGTTTCATTTCTGGTGAAACATCGAGTCACGATTCATAAGGTGAGATAGGAAAAAACAACTTGACAACAAACATTTTGAACAACCTAGGTGAGTAACTTCTGATAAAATGGCTTTAAATAGTCTGCTTTTTCGTCTACTTCCAATACATTCATGCGATTATGCAACTCGTCGATTCTGATTGGCCAGCCAATATTTTGGCTGGATCGCACTTCCGGGCCCAAGAAACTCGAGCATTGTCACCAGACGGTGTTTGCGCATTAGCGTGAGCCCGGCTGGGCACAAGACTAGGTGGGAGCATGCATTAAAAAAAAATAAAATAAAAATTGCGGGTGCCTCACTGTCTGGGCTGTTAATTGAGGCCACACCACCACAGGCAATCAAGCATTGTCAGTAATTGTTAGCACTTGGAACTGCTTACTAAGTATATCTTATGCAAGTTAAAGTTTCCCAGTTTCTTCTAATCTAAATGTATAGCTACACTTTATTATATTGTGTCGGTGTCGGTATTCTGACTCAGTATATCACTTTATATTGGATCAGTTCAGAAATTTCTCTATCGGTAAACCTCTAGTAATGTGTGAAATAATAAGAGTTGCTTTGTACTGGTGAGCTTAGTAGTGAGCTCATACATAGATACGGTGTAGCCACCAATCACTGATGCTACTTTCAAAAAAAAATAAATAAATAAACGACTAAGTACCTGAATTCAGTGACATTAATTGTGCTTTTGAAGTCAAACAATTCTATTTTGTGCAATTAAATTTAAAATAAATGAATAAATAATGCAACCACAGATGTGTATTAAATGCATTAATAGACTTCTGTATTCTACAGCATACTATACTGGTTTCTTCATTGCTGCTTATTGGCTTGTAGTCAGCATCAGCAGGGCTTGGATAGTCAACTAGAGAATGCAGAATACAATGAAGTATCAGCAAACTAGCTACATACATGTATATATAGCTAGTCACCAGCCTTAGAAGGTGACTGCATTAATGGTGGTATGAAGGTAACTTGGTACCAAAAAATAATAAAATAAAATTTAATTTTAAAAAAATTAAAAATACGGTAATCATAAATTGTATGCAGAAAAGCAGCCAGGTGCATATTAGAACTTTGCATAGCAGTTTCACCGTGTTGTGTCAGCTTCTTGCACACCATACCCTTGAGTCTTATAATAGTCAGAAAGAAAAGTCCATTTTATTGTTATTAAAGGAAACTTCAACCTATACAATCGCAATAGGAATCATTTCAAAACATGGTGCTTGTTCCAATGTGTACATGATACAGTGTCTTCGTTATATATCTGTAGTTCTATGGTTAGGATGTGCTCCACAATTTTGCTAGGCAATTGGCATGGGACGTACCATTGTGTTGTTAGTTGCATGTTAGTTTGCTTGTGTGTTATGTCTTCCTAATATTTATATTGTCACATTTGCTTGATATGTATGTCATCACCATTGCTTGTTTGTATACCAAAGTATGTCACTTCCACTGCTTGTTTCGTATATTACCGTGGCTCGGTTTGCACATCATCTTCTGCATGTTGCAAGCATAGCTTATCGTGCATATTACTAGATGTTGTCACCATCAAATTTCTGCATATTGCATGGTCTAAATTAAATAAATAACCTTGATGCTTGGGGGGTAGATCACAATATATATATATATATATATATAATATATTGTGACCTACCTATGGCCTCTATTGTAAAGAGTTTAGGACAGAGACGCTTCTCTGCTCTAAACTCTTTCATTACCCAAGCATCAATAATCCAAAAGTACTTCCTACTTTGGCCCCGCTGGAATTACATAACCTTGCGTAGGCCATATACCATGGCAGATGAGGCCCCTAGCACTTACCAAACCCCCTCCTCAATCAATGGATTGCTGGAGGTGAAGAGTGAAGATCTGAGGAACAGACCACATAAGTAGGTGAGTGGTAGCGTAACTAAACATTAAATAAAGTTTAAGTTATTAAAAACAGTTAATGTTGTGAAGCGTAGGCCATGCAAGTATCCAAAATATTAGTATGCAACAGTGGGCTCTAATAAGAACAACGCATGCGCAGCATCGTGAGCAGAACACGTTGGCAGTAATTCATACCTGTTGTAAGAAATCTCCCCACCCTGTCCCTACCCACTGAACAGTTCACAAACTTCACTATAAGCAGGTGCTCTATGTTAATTGGCATTGTATTCCAGCAGATAACAATTCTCATTTGTATTCCACTGTCAATAGTGGTACTTATGTACATTTGTAGTGTAAGCAGTGGAGCAAGTAGACACATAATGTTGTTGTACTCTGTACTTCACTGTGCCTGCATTCAATTACTCAGAAACATTTACATGAAAGACTATTTGCTATTATATGCATTTTGTTGTGAGTTCTTCAGCTGCAGGTCTGACTGGATTCCTTCACCGTGCCAGCTGCTACCACAAGTAGAGATTGTTATTGAGGGATGCTCGCAGTTTAAATTTTTGTCAGGAGAGATGCTCTTTTATCCTGCCTGCAGTCACAGACAGGCCCTCTAGTTCAGAGTGTCATCAGGAAACCAGGTCGCTAACAGCTGCTTGCCTCTCCCACCCAGATCAGTATCAGGAGATGTCTCCCCATCCAAATTGCTAACTAGAGACGCTCTCTCAACCAGATCACTAGCTGAAGATGCTCTCCCATCCAAATCAGTATTAGGAGACGCTCTCCCATTCAAATCACTACCTAGAGACGCTCTCCCAACCAGATTGCTAGCCGGAGACGCTCTCCCATCCAGATCACTATCAGGAGACACTCTCCCATCTGCCAGAAGACACTTTCTGTCATGAACACTATCACACATGACCCAGCTATAGAGTACCAACCAGCTAACCACCATAGAGGAACCACAGTGCTATTATCAAGTGTTGATGCTATTTAAGACAGTGCCACTCTCAACAGTGGATATTGACAACTCTGAGAACGGTCATGCCCTGACCATTGTATCACCTGCACACAGGTGTTCATGCTGTCACAATCTGGCTAAAGCCATGTGACACAAATTAGTGGTGATCCACAGGTCAACACATCACCTACCGCTGCTATAAGCAGTTCATCCATTCTCCTTAGAGGAGTCTGAGACAGAAAGGGGCCTCACTTAGGATATCTGCCTTATCCACTAGGTTCTCCCGTTTGCCTCTATTGTAAAGAGTTTAGGACAGAGACGCTTCTCTGCTCTAAACTCTTTCATTACCCAAGCATCAATAATCCAAAAGTACTTCCTACTTTGGCCCCGCTGGAATTACATAACCTTGCGTAGGCCATATACCATGGCAGATGAGGCCCCTAGCACTTACCAAACCCCCTCCTCAATCAATGGATTGCTGGAGGTGAAGAGTGAAGATCTGAGGAACAGACCACATAAGTAGGTGAGTGGTAGCGTAACTAAACATTAACAAATCACCCAATCCTATGCAGCACAAGAATACATGCAGGAACAATAAGAAACATCATGATTGATAGTCATGTGTATGGCTGACAATGTGTATTGCTGATTTAATTTATTTTACTTATTCATTAATTTCTATATAGCCCGCTAATAACCTTGAACAAGGCTAATGAAAGCCTGGTAGATAGAAACTGGACAAAATAACTACTTACATATATACACAAGTATGGTGGAAACTTGATCAAGAAGACTTTATTTGTAAACCCAAATGGTTAATCTTGGTTATGACTACTATGAATAGTTATGTAGTTATAGTACTTTGTCAATGACTAAAAGATAAGCTGAAACAGCTTAGATTTCAAAATGCTATACTTCATACGTAGATAATAAAAGTATATGTTAATAATAATATTATGTCAGTGCTACTAAATCACTACTAAATCACCATGATTATGTTTTTCTTTAGTTTCTATACTATATCCATTGAGTCCAAATAGAGATCTCTTTGTGCTTAACATGGTGGCTTGTTTGACTCTTGTTTCTTTACCTTTTGCAGCAGTTTCTATTCTCATGTTTTAATTTCTAAAATTATTTTCTACACTATTATTCTATAAAGTCAATCATATTCAGGTATATTTCCATGTCCATATAGGAACTCACATCACACATGTACTATAATACTAGTACTCACTTTGTCCACACAGTTCACATCAGCTCCTCTTGATAATAATAGTTGTGCTATTTGTATGTGACCATTCTTTAGTGCAATAAGTAATGGAGTGTCACCTGACCGCTATACAACAATAACGACACAATCAGAATTAAGACGAAATTGCACACATGTACAATGAAGCATACATTCTTTTATGTACGGAAGGCCTAAACTTTTAAAACTGCACTTTGTACAAATGTCCACCTGTCTATCCAGCACTCACTATAAGGTAATTGCATGTCCACACAATTCTTACTGTGACAAATCTATACAGTTCAAGTACTTTAATAAGTATCTAAATGTCTTAAAATGTAAAACATGTTGTACAACTACTATACATTCCTACATACTATTTACCACTTAAAACACCATAAAAGACTGTGTCTAATTATCTTACTAAATGTCCAGCAGAGAAGGAAAGATTATGTATCTGAAAACATTTAGGTGAAATTACTGATATGCATAGATGCAATGAATCTATATAAGTATAAAGCTTCACGTTGCTCATGCAAATTTCCTTTCTTCTGATTACAGGATTAGAATGGTTGCAAATATCTTTAATTTTCTGAGTAGTTACCAATTGAAGTCCAATTCCCAATTTCCCACTATCCAATTGTTGTAGTTGAGTTACATGTACAAATTCCTGTATGATTTCTACATGTGTCAATGACTGCTGTAGTAATGCATAAACAACCAGTGTAACAAATCACCCAATCCTATGCAGCACAAGAATACATGCAGGAACAATAAGAAACATCATGATTGATAGTCATATGTATGGCTGACAATGTGTATTGCTGATTTAATTTATTTTACTTATTCATTAATTTCTATATAGCCCGCTAATAACCTTGAACAAGGCTAATGAAAGCCGGTAGGTAGAAACTGGACAAAACAACTACTTACATATATACACAAGTATGGTGGCAACTTGATCAAGAAGACTTTATTTGTAAACCCAAATGGTTAATCTTGGTTATGACTACTATGAATAGTTATGTAGTTATAGTACTTTGTCAATGACTAAAAGATAAGCTGAAACAGCTTAGATTTCAAAATGCTATACTTCATACGTAGATAATAAAAGTATATTTTAATAATAATATTATGTCAGTGCTACTAAATTACCATGATTATTTTTTTCCTTAGTTTCTATACTATATCCATTGAGTCCATATAGAGATCTCTTCGTGCTTAACATGGTGGCTTGTTTGACTCTTGTTTCTTTACTTTTTGCAGCAATTTCTATTCTAAAATTATTTTCTACACTATTATTCTATAAAGTCAATCATACTCAGGTATATTTCTATGTCCATGTAGGAACTCACATCACACATGTACTATAATACTAGTACTCACTTTGTTCACACAGTTCACATCAGCTCCTCTTGATAATAATAGTTGTGCTATTTGTATGTGACCGTTCTTTAGTGCAATAAGTAATGGAGTGTCACCTGACCGCTATACAGCAATAACGACACAATCAGAATTAAGACAATATTGCACACATGTACAATGAAGCATACATTCTTTTATGCACGGAAGGCCTACACTTTTTATACTGCACTTTGTACAAATGTCCACCTGTCTATCCATCACTCACTATAACGTATGTCCACATATTTCTTACTGTAACAAATCTATACAGTAGAACTACTTTAAAGGGGAACTGCAGTGAAAATATAAACTACTTTTAATTATATAAATCATTCAGTAATATAGTCCTAATCTTGATAACAAAGTTTCAGGTCATAATGTACAGCGGTTGGCTAGTTATTAAACTCAAAAGTTAGCATGACACACCCCTTTTTGGTAGCCATGCTTTTAGTGGCTTATACGTCACTGGATCGGAATGCAAATAATTCCCCATAGGTTTCAATAGTGTCTTAACGTTTCGAGCAGGATGCTGGTGTACTGTATCGCGATAGACTGTGACAACGACATAGATAGTGCCCCACCTGGGACAAGCTTTCATCGTGTACCACTGAAGAAGAACCCAGAGTTAGCAAAACAGGTAAGATTTTGTGATTGCTGGTCCCCGCACTTACGCGCGTGTTGTGATAGTGGTTACAAAACCTGAAAGTGGTTAACCCACCACTAGAAGACGAAAACGCTCGTGTTTGTAGCCCCCATTTTACAGCAGACGACTATGTGAAGTCTGTGTTGGAGGGTCACGGGCCTGCTAAACCGAAGCTAAAGGCTACTGCTGTTCCTACTATCTTTTCCTTCACAAAACTAGTAAAGCGTAGGAAACTGAGCGAAGCTAGAGCAGCCAAGTCACAACATGACTCGCTGATCAGCGATTTGCTGGGGTCCAGCAGTGAGTCCAGCAGCCAAGCCGTGACAACACCTGATCAACAAGAATTGCAGCGTGGTGAGCCACAAGGCTATAATAATAAAAAAATATTAGTCCATCATACTAACAGATAGACCAGTTTTGTCTAGGAGCAAGGCTACTTTTGTCAACATTTACCCAGAGCCATCGCTACAGAATGATGTTGGCACACAGGCAGACTTATTTTTCCCTACGTCATCACCTGTGCTCTCACCTATGCAGTCTTCATCACCGGTACCAGGTGCTGCTAGCTATACTTTTAGTGAAGGGGATGAGGACATGTAAGATGTTGTTATATCTGGTACTAATAATTATATTTCTGTTTTTAGTCCACAGGACCAAGATGAATCATACCACCCGGACCACACTGAGGAGGCTGTGGATGGCACAGACAGTGATATAACAGGAGACCGCAAGTTCATTGTATTTGAATCACAGCTGATGATGTTATTTAAGAGGTGTCATAGTTGTGGTCTGGAAATGGTCAAGTTGAAGACATCCACCTCGGGGACATTACTGGAAGTCAGTGGTATATGTCCTGATGGACATGTACTATTCTGGCAATCTCAACCAGTAGTAATACATATACCAGCTGGTAACCTGCTGCTGGCTGCAGCTATACTCCTCAGTGGTCAGACCTTCACCAGCTTTGCTAACTTGGCAGATGTGCTAAATTTAGTGATGTTTGGTGAAAGGCATTATTATGACATACAGAGTGAGTATGTGTATCCTGTTGTGCACACCACTTATGTAAGACAACGGGAGGCTGTAGTTGAATATTTAAGGGGGAGCCAGCTACACCTGTCTGGTGATGGTCGTTGTGACAGTCCTGGTTATAGTGCTAAATATTGTGCGTATACCCTCATGGACTCTGCCACGGACCTAATCCTAGACTACAGTTTATTGCAGTGTACTGACACTACTAGTTCAGTAGCTATAGAGAAAGGATTGCGACGGTGCCTTGATAAGTTGATGGTACAACACGTCGATATCTCTACTATAGCTACAGACAGACACACTGGTGTAGCGTCCCTGATGAGAACTGATAACCCCTATATAGATCACCAATATGATGTGTGGCACTTAGCTAAAAGTGTCACAAAGAAGTTACGTAAGAAGGCCAAGACAAAGCATTGTGGTCAACTCCTCCCATAGATCCAGTCAATTTCTAACCACCTGTGGTGGTCTGCACAAACATGTAATGGTGATGCAAAGTTGCTCATGGACAAATGGAAATCTATTGTACACCATATATCCAATGTCCACGAGTGGGACAATGACCCTAATGCATTGTTCCCAAAATGTGTGCATCCAACACTGTCTCCAGAAGAGGAGCGCAGTAAGAAATGGCTGCGACCCGGAAGTGTTGCACACAATGCTTTACGCAAGGTAGTACTACAGGATACACTGCTGCGGGACATTAAAAAATTAACCGGCTTCCATCATACTGGCTCGTTGGAGGTCTTCCATTCCTTACTCCTAAAATACTGTCCTAAGCGGCAGCATTTTTGGTATGATGGAATGCGAGCTCGTATGGAACTTGCTATTCTTGACCACAATTACAACACCCAACATAAGCAAGCAACCACACAATCAGGTATTATTAACTATACTGTATGTGTGTGATGTTTCTTAACATGTGCAGGTAAACTAAGATTCAAAGTAGTGTTTCCTAAGGGACGGAGTGCCTGGGTAGCCAAGCTGATACTACAGAACAAGGACTACACACACCTCACACACATGATGAATGACATACTTGAACTACGGACTTACGGAAAACAGCAGGACACACAGGACTATGACAAAACACTTGCATTACCACAGAACATTGCCACAACAGAACGACTGCCTAAAGATGAAATTATAGCTAAGCACACATCTAGATTCCCCAAACAGCCATTACATGAACAAACATCTCAATAATAATATTTATCTCTTCATAATTTTTTATACTAGATGCAGCATTATAAATCTGCTAATTTAAAACCAGTGTAAATATTACTTGGTTCAGGAAATTCCTTGCGTATGGCTAACACAACACAAAATGGAATAACTTTACGAATTCCTCTGCCGAGTCTATGGTATGTCCAGTAGATGAACTGTCGGTAGGCAGCTACCCTGTATGACCTAAAACACAATAGTACACGCCATAAATGATTACAAATCAGCATTTATTAATTGTCTGTACCTGTTAGCCATTGTAAGGCGCAAAGAATCACTGCATACTGACTTCACTGTTACCAGTGCAGTGTACAAAACATCTTTGTTGAGGCAGACCACTTTAAATTGCTCGTGATCGGTTATGCACTGAAGACCTCCCCTGTGTTCTGTCAGTCGTTCGTCTATTCCTTCCATCTCTCGACAACACTGGCATTCAATGCCACTGGGCATGGGCGAACATTTCGCGCACTCGCACCAATCCATTGTTCCCAAGCGTTCTGTGAAACTTGCTTGCTCTCTTATATCAGTTTCTGACTCGCTGCTGCTGTCGTCTTCATTATCACTATAGCCTGAAACATCCGTGGGTTCGAACTGATAAGGTTTAATCTTGGTATCCAAACTGCTCTCAGCCATTATCAATACAACAATACCCGCACTTAGATCCAGTGACGTATAACCGCAAATTAACATGGCGACAGGCATGCACAACTTTCCATCGCTGTATCTCCACAGTGGAATGTAGTACAGCTATAAAAACTGGTATACATACATAACTTTTCATATACATTCAATTAATAAAATATAATTAATTTTAAAAAAAATGACTGCAGTTCCCCTTTAAATGTAAAACATGTGGTACAACTACTGTATATTCCTATGTACTATCTATCCATTAAAACATCATTAAAGACTGTGACTAATTATCTTACTAAATGTCCAGCAGACAAGCAAAGATTATGTGTCTGAAAATGTTCAGGTGAAATTACTGATATGCATTGATGCAATGCATCTATATAAGTATAAAGCTTCACGTTGCTCATGCAGACTTTCTTCTGATTACAGGATTAGAATGGCTGCAAATAACCTTAATTTGGTGAATAGTTACCAATTCCCACTAGGGCATGGTTTTTAGTATTCAAGTACTCTCTAGAGGTAACGATCGAGTACTCACAAATGTTAGCTGCATGTAGTCATACCAATTTGATGTGTTTTGTACCAACCTTTAACAGTTTACAGTTTTTTCAAGTAACAATAATGATGCACACACTGTATTAAAGTACTGATGTGAGTGTCCCTGACGAAATAATTATTCCAACCAAATTCTACAGCCTTCTTTGTGTCACTGCCTGATCACAAATACATTATGTGATGTGATCTTAACAAGTACCCTAGTACCAATTTTACTATTCATGTGCCAAATCCTTAACGAGTATTCATCAAGTATTAGTATTTATTTCAGCCCTAATTTCCACTATCCGATTGTTGTAGTGGAGTTACATGTACAACCTCCTGTATGGTTTCTACATGTGTCAAGGACTACTGTAGTAATGCATAAACAACCAGTGTAACAAATCACCCAATCCTATGCAGCACAAGAATACATGCAGGAACAATAAGAAACATCATGATTGATAGTCATGTGTATGGCTGACAATGTGTATTGCTGATTTAATTTATTTCACTTATTCATTAATTTCTATATAGCCCCTTAAGAACCTTGAACAAGGCTAATGAAAGCCTGGTAGGTAGAAACTGGACAAAACAATTATGTACTTACATACACAAGTATGGTGGCAACTTCATCAAGAAGACCTTATTTGTAAACCTGAATGGTTAATCTTGGTTTTGACTACTATGAATAGTAGTTTTGTCATTGACTAAATGATAAGCTGAAATAGCTTAGATTTCAAAACGTTATACTTCATAGATAATGGAAGTAGCTCTATTTTATTAACATGTCAGTTCTATTAAATCACCATGATTACGTTTTTCCTTAGTTTCTATATTATCTAAACCAAAACAGCCAAGCTGTAAAAATAGAGCGCGGCCCCCAAAAAGGCCAGGATGAAAAAAGATGTGAAATGCAAGGTGGCGGCCAAGAAATGGCTGTGATTGTAGGTTAATGGCAACAATTTTAATTACAACAATTCAGGTGAATTTGGTGGCTTTTATCCTGGCCTTTTTGGGGGTCGCACTAGTTTTTTTACAGCTTGGCTGTTTTGGTTTAGATATCACATCTTTTTGTATTGCAAGCCACAAAGCCAGCCGTTAACTGGCTTTGGTGCTTTCTTCTAACTTGTTTTTTTTTTCTTTTTTGCAGGAACTGTGGAACATAGGAAGAAATGTTGTCTACAGTTTTTGTCTGATTAAAACTATTTGTATATTTAACAATAAAAGAAAATCATACTGTAGGTAATAAGGTGACTTCTTATACATAACTGAACTGTAGCTGAAACTCCCATTGTTTGTAGCTGAACTCTTTTCAGGGTGACTTGTTTCTAGCTGAACTCTCTACATGGTTATTTTTTTTCCAACACATATTTTTACAGGGTGATTTGTTTGTGGCTGATCTATATAAGGTAACTTGTATCTAACTGATATCTCTACAGGGTAACTTTTTTGTAGCTGATATCTCTACAGGGTGATTTGTCTGTAGCTGAACACTCTACATGATGGTTTTTTTGTAGCTGAACTCTCTACAAGGCATTGGAACACTCACTCTCTACAAATTATCCTGGCATTGTTTGCTCAGCATGAACACACTTAAAGTTGTTGATGTACTGTAAGTTTCTCCTAGCTACTTTGGATGGAACTACGATCAGTAATGGGTCTAAGAATTGATGATGCAAAAAGGTGTCCTTACCCCAAAAGATCCCACAACTAGTGGAATGAAATAACTTCTTTCTCTTAAAAGCTATTACTCTAAACACTAAGTTCAATAGCAGAGACTTGTTCACAAATGATTTGTAGTAATTGTGTAGACAAATTGTGACTGAATCTGTAAGAATCCCACATGCTAGTGTAAACCTAATTTTACAGAACTACCTATGGAATGCAGTTTTATTTGATCCTGATTATCAGCATGACTCTCCTGACTATTTTGACGTCTCTGTTTGCAGTACTACTCAGTCTGCACATAATTTTCCCCTCTGCATCCTGTGCTGGCCATGGAGTGGCTGCTGCAGCTGGATAGGTAGCTAAGGATACTACTGAAGCATCTGGCTCCTGTGAAAGAGCAGCTAAAGAAAATTATGATCTTTTAACTAGCAAACTGATGTGGACATGGTGTGGCCGGCTTATAGTTTTACTCAATAGGATGCCACACTCTGTTGCTGGCATTTACACCAGATATAGGTAGTCACCTATCAGTTACAAGCTTTCTTGTACCTTTTAATTTGGAAAATAAAACTGGTCCACCTAGTACCTGTCTATAAGATGCTAAAAGACATACTGTAATTTTATGGTTGATTTTATTCTTCAAAGTTACAGGGAAAGCATTAGCTAAGACTTCTTAGTATAGTAATAATCAGAAAGTTGTTTTTCAAAATGATAGCATTGTGTGCAGTTCTCCTTCACTATACCAGCAGTAAAGAAATGCTGCACATTACGTAGGTAACCCTGCAAGCTAACATGTTATGTATGTGTAAGTTAGACAGCGTATGCCTCTGCCTCCTATTCAATGATAAGAAGTTACTGCTAGTTCAATGTGTTCTGTTTTACTTAAAGAGCTATGTAAAAGCAGTTAGTTTTGATTACATTCCTTTTGCTCTACAGCATGCTATTGATGCTAGCTCCTAATCTCACATCCTCCTAAACTGTGCGTTATTTGAATCATTGGAATTTTGGTTTCACAAACCCCACTTAGATCTCTGAGATCAATGCATGCTGAGATATAGTACAGGTGTTTTGGGTCTTCAGAGTATATGTATCTCAGTCATCCCTGGTGCCATCAGCTTTTAAACTACAAAACAAAAGCTAATTACCTACAGCTTTCTTTACAACAGCTGTGTCATTATCAGTATCAGGATTAAGAAAAAACACTTTCAAAACTGCAGCACTCCCTTTAAATGGTTTGATGCTACAGTATGTACCTTCATCATTTATATTGCTCACAGTTTGCCTCTCCAAAGACTGATTTAAATCACAGGTCCTATGGTGCCATTTTTTTGCCATAAAAACATTCTAGTCATTTGAAATTGAAGATGTACTGAGTCTCACCTACATACTCTGATCTTGAGAAATATTACACGCCCTTGCTCTGCAGTTTTATTTGAAAATGACAACAGAAAAAAGCATGATCAATATCTTTTTGATCACTGTGTAGCTACAACAAGATCGGTGCTTATGGTATACCTAACTATGTTTGTTATGAATGTATCTCACACTGGCTACAGTTTAATGCAATCATTCACTTATTCGTAACAGGAAGTGAATATCTGTATATCATGCAGCCCAAGTAGCCGGCGTGCCACACCGAGGGTATATTGACAGGAAGAAAGAAAACGTCATTTTCACACTTTTGTATCTCAGTGATCCCTTATCCGATTGCAACCAAATTGCTACGGAGTTGCCCGCCAGCCAGGGGAGTCTACATATCAAATTTGAAGGGAATTGCTCCAGCCATTTCCGAGATACAAGCTGCCAAAGTTTTGATTTTTTTCTTCATTTTTTTCTTCTTGGTTTTTATTTCTTCGTGTTTTCGCACAATTGCAAAAATCGCCATAAAAAGCAAACTCGTACTCTGATTGCCCTGAAATTTGGCACACAGAAAGGGAGTCCAAAGTCAAATCCTTGCATCAAATTTGGTGCAAATCCGATCAATGGTTCGGGAGTTATGACCGATTATTCAAGTAAAACAAGGTCAATTTGTTGTCATGCCTACAGGGTAAACTACTCCATGGAATGGATTGAAAATTGCTATTTAGATGGAGTAACCATCGTAGGAGTGCCTTTTGGTAGTTTGAAAGGAATCGAGAAAAAGATCATGGAGATATGACACAAAACCCAACCTGTGTCACAATTACGCAATCAATTTTTATGAATAAAAAAGTATTAGTTTTACGCCCACTAGGAAAACCGCTTAGAGCAATGAGCTGAAAATCGATGTATGGCTGGAATAATCTTCATAGAAAGTCCTTGTAGTAGTACAGAAGAATCGGATTACAAACCACTGAGTTATGATTCGAAAGCCAACTCAGTGTGGCAAATGCGAGATCAAGATACTCTAATAGAACAGTCACCCTAATAGAGCATTCAGCTAATTTATTTACTCCATTATAGAATTCTATTGCATTACAAGTTATTCTGTAGGGAGTTCAGCTGCAAACAGTTAATCTTATAGACAGTTCAGCAAGAAGCAAGTCACCCTTTAGAGAGTTCAGCTACAAATATAATGCTGTAGTGATTCAGAACATTACAAGTCACATGGAAGAGAGTTCAGCTATAAACAAGTCATGCACCCTGTAGAGAGTTCAGCGACAAACAATTTACTCTGTAGAAGTTCTGCTACAAACAACTCTTCATTCAAAGAATTTAACAACCAAAATCCACCATGTAAAGACTTCAGCTAGACTAACAAGCTACTCTGTACAGAGATCAGCTAGAAACAAGAGAGAGCTCAGCTAGAAAATTTCACCTTGTAGAGAGTTCAGCTACAAAGAAATCATCCTGTAGAGAGATCAGCTAGAAAGAAGTCACCTGTAGAGGCATCAGCTACAAAGAAATCATCCTGTACAGAGTTCAGCTACAAATAACCCTGCAGAGAGTTTGGCTAAAAAACATCACCCTGTAGAGTATTCAGCTACAAACAAATCACCATGTAGAGTGTACAACTAGACACGAGTCACCCAGTAAAGAGATCAGCTACAAGAAGTTACTTTGTAGAGAGATCTTCGTACACTATTAAATATGCTGTCTACAGTTGTTGGGGAACACAAAGAGTCATGGGAGTCACATTTGAGGTCTGTGTGTATGGCTTACAACACAAGTGTTCAACCCACTACAGGTTATTCACCTTTGTTTTTAATGTTTGGTAGAACAGGTAGGATGCCCATTGATCTGGTGTATGGTACTAATAGTCCTCACCCTTACAATGTCATTGTTTTGTTAGGGACACAGCTGCTGTTTTGGAGAATGCTTATCGACAGGTTCGTTCAACAAGGGGTTGAAGCAAGAACATCAGAAGGAGTTGTATGATAGGAAGAGGCATGGAGACCCCTATCAAATAGGGGATTTGGTGTGGCTTCATTCTTCTGTTGTTCCCCGTGGCTCTTTCCAGAAGCTTCATCATCCTTGGACAGAGCCATATAAGATAGTGAAGAAGTTATAGGATGTTACATATTGTATCCAGAATTGGAGAGAAAGACGTCGTCGACTTGTAGTACATTTTAATCGCTTGAAACCCTGTCCTGAAGATATGAGGTTTGAGGAGACGGCTGATTTCCCCTCCTTACCAAGCTCCCTTCCACAATGGAGAAGAGAAGCACCACGTAATTTGCCATTGATTGATTTGGAGGGTGATGATTCCCCAACAGAGGATAACAGTGTTCCAATACATGATGTTAATGCTCAAGAAGTAGATGATGGTGATAAATAATCTCATAGTTAATGATGAAGGAACACTAGATGTTTCAGCTGCAGATATTGGTGATGAACCTAGTCAATCCATGGCATCTACTAGTAATAATGATGATCCAATAAATTTTGATTCTACTCGTTACCCACGCCGCACCTATCGTCCCCCACAACATTATGATGATTATGTAAGACATTGATACGCAGGGTGTATTCTTTGTGAAGGGGGCAGATGTAGCAGATAGACATTTCTAGAACAATTTTTGTGATGTTACAGTGATGTAACAATGACGCATATGTGTACTATAAAAGCAGTGGCTGTACAACATTCATTCTCTCCTGAATCATTTTAAAAAGATTTGTACTGCAGCTGACAACCTCAAGTAACACGTTATGCTTGGTTTCTACATTTTGTACCAACCTTTAACAGTTTACAGCTTTTCAAGTGACAATGATACACACATTGTATTAAAGTACTGATATTAGTGTCCCTGAAAAAATAATCATTCCAATCAAATTCTACAGCCTTCTTTGTGTCACTCCCTGATGACAAATACATCAATGTGATCTTAACAAGTACTCTAGTACCAATTTTACTATTCAAGTGCCAAATCCCTAACAAGTACTCATAAAGCATTAGTATTTATTTCAGCCCTAATTCCCACTATACAATTAGTTTAGTGGAGTTACATGTACAACCTCCTGTATGGTTTCTACATGTGTCAAGGACTGCTGTAGTAATGCATAAACAACCAGTGTGACAAATCACCCAATCCAATGCAGCAGAAGAATACATGCAGGAACAATCAGAAACATTAGATTGATAGTCATGTGTATGGCTGACAATGTGCATTGCTGATTCAATTTATTTCACTTATTCATTAATTTCTATATAGCCCCTTAAGAACCTTGACCAACGCTAACAAAAGCCTGGTAAGTAGAAACTGGACAAAACAACTGCTTACATACACAAGTATGGTGACAAGTGACAACGTGATCAAGAAGAATTCATTTGCAAACCCAAATGGTTAATCTTGGTGATGAATACTATAAATATTAGTTATAGTACTTTGTCAATGACTAAAAGATAAGCTAAAATAGCTAAGATTTCAAAATGCTGTACTTCATACGTAGATCATAAAAGTATATTTCATTAATATGTCAGTGCTACTAAATCACAATGATTATGTTTTTCTTTAGTTTCTATATCCATTGAGTCCAAATAGAGATCTCTGTGTACTTAACATGCTGGCTTGGTTGACTCTTGTTTCTTTACTTTTTGTAGCAATTTCTATTCCCATGTTTTAATTTTTTAAATTATTTTCTACACTATTATTCTATAAAGTCGATCATACTCAGGTATATTTCCATGTCCATGTAGGAACTCACATCACACATGTACTATAATACTAGTACTCACTTTGTTCACACAGTTCACATCAGCTCCTCTTGATAATAATAGTTCCGCTACTTGTGTGTGACCATTCTCTGTTGCTAGGTGTAATGGAGTGTCACCTGACTGCTATACAATAATGATGATACAATCAGAATTAAGACAAAATTGCACACATGTACAATGAAGCATACATTCTTTTATGTACAGAAGGTATACACATTTTACACTGCACTTTGTACAAATGTCCACCTGTCTATCCATCACTCACTATAAGGTATGTCCACACAATTCTTACTGTGACAAATCTATACAGTTGAAGTACTTTAATAAGTATCTAAAGGTCTTCAAATGTAAAACATGTGGTACAACTACTGTACATTACTACATACTATCTATCCATTAAAACACCATTAAAGACTGCAACTAATTATCTTACTAAATGTCTGGCAGAGAAGGAAAGATTATGCGTCTGATAATGTTCAGGTGAAATTACTGATATGCATTGATGCAATGCATCTATATAAGTATAAAGCTGCATGTTGCTCATGCAGACTTCCTTTCTTTTGATTACAGGATTAGAATGGTTGCAAATAACCTTAATTTGGTGAATAGTTACCAATTCCCACTAGGGCATAGTTTTAAGTATTCAAGCACTCTCTAGAGTTAATGATTGAGTACTCACGAATACTAGTTGCATGCAGTCATGCCCATTTGACGTGTTTTGTACTAACCTTTTACAATTTACAGTTTTTCAAGTAACAATAATGATACATACACTGTATTAAAGTACTGATGTTAGTGTCCCTGACAAAATAATGATTCCAACCAAATTCTACAGCCTTCTTTGTGTCACTCCCTATTGACAATTACATCATGTGATGTGATCTTAACAAGCACTCTAGCACCAATTTTAATATTCAGGCGCCAAATCTTAAGCGAGTATTAATCAAGTATTAGTATTTACTTCAGGATAATTCCCACTACCCACTTGTTGTAGTGGAGTTACACTTACAACCTCCTGTATGGTTTCTACGTGTGTCAATGACTGCTGTAGTAATACATAAACAACCAGTGTAACTAATCACCCAATCCAATGCAGGACAAGAATACATGTAGGAAAAATAAGAAACATCATGATTGATAGTCATGTGTATGGCTGACAATGTGCGTTGCTGATTTAATTTATTTCAATTATTCATTAATTTCTATATAGACCCTTAAGAACCTTGAACAAGGGAAAGTCTGGTAGGTAGAAACTGGACAAAACAACTACTTACATGCACAAATATGGTAGCAACTTGATCAAGAAAATTTATTTCAAGCATTTCCTTAGTTTTTTCATACCTTCTTCTGTTTCTTTGTCTTTTTGTAACCTTGCAAAATCTGCCATAAAACGCGAACTCCACATCTAATTGCCTTGAAGTTTAGCACACATAAGGGGGATATAAAGGCACATCTAAGTACCACGTTTGGCTGGAATACGATCAACAGGCAAAGAGTTATTAGCGATTATTCACAAAAATAACACCAATATGTTGTCACGCCTACAGAGTAAACCACTTACCGGAAAAGTCTAAAAATCGGTGGGTGAATAGGTTAACTATTGAACCTTAAGCCTCTTGTGGTTTGAAATAAATCGAGCTAAAAACCAGAAAGATACAACAACAAAACACCAGCAGTGTGTAACAATTATGCAATCGAGATTAGCTAATAAAAACGACTACTTGCCACGCCTACTAGAGAAACTGCTTGGAGTAATGCTTTGAAAATTGCTGTACAGAAGGAGTAATCATCTTAGAAAGGTTACTCAATGGTGTAGAAGAATCAGACTCAAAGTCACAGAGTTGTAACATAGAATCCAACTTGGTGTAGTAAGTGCGAGATCGAGATACTCTAATAGAGCAGTCATTCTAATAGAGCAGTCACCTGAAGAGAATTGAAGAGATCAGCTAGAAACACGTAAGCCATATAGAGATTAGCTACAAACAAATCACCCTGTAGAAAGATCAGCTTGAAAAAGTTACCTTGTAGAAAGTCCAGCTAGGAAAAGATCACCCTGTAGAGAATTCAGCTACAAGAAGTCACCTTGTAAAGAGTTCAGCTACAAAGAAACCACCATGTAGAGAGTTCAGCTGCAAACAAATCACGGCTGACAATGTGTATTGCTGATTTAATTTATTTCACTTATTCATTAATTTCTATATAGTCCCCTAATAACCTTGAACAAGGTAAATGAAAGCCTGGTAGGTAGAAACTGGACAAAACAACTACTTACATAAACAAGTTAGTGTTGTTCCAGTTCTCAGTACTGGAACTAAAAGTAATTCCAGTACCAGCAGTTTTATTTTAGTTCCAGTTCTAGAACTAGAACTGGAACTGGAACAATAACTTTACTTTTCTCAATACTGGAACTGGAAAAAGAACAATAATTTATTTTCATAAATACTGGAACTAGAACTGGAACTAAAAAGAATATTTATCAAGTACTGGAACTAAAACTGGAACTGAAATTGGTCATAATCATCTAGTTAATATCAATAAAAATAGTATATATGATGCTCATTGCACGACTACAGTTAGTGTGCTGATAAAAGCAACAACTGATAAGTGTCCAATAGAATGATTGAAAAGATTATATAGCTAGAAACACTGAACTGAACTGGAGGACTGGACAACTGGACTCATGCCTTATATATATAATATATAAATATTCAGGTTTGGAGAAACCATTACATTGTAAGAGTTAATTCTTCCTTGTTTCTGAGGACAATTTAGGCTTTTAACTTCCATGCTTTTGAGATATTAAACTTAGCTAAACTGCTATAAAAGAAATGATATTGCTACACATGTGTAGAATATGCTAATAAACCTATCAACTTTGCCGATCTGCACTGCTTGTTCATTTTTCTAGGGTTGTTTACAAATAACAACTTGTGTGTTAATGATTTGAGTCATTCTTGAAACACATGCAAATAGCTGTTAAAAATTGAAGTATTAAATACTTCCATTTACAGGTAAACTCTTAGCTGTGTGTGCGCATGTGCGTCCACCATCCTTCTTGTTTTTAACATTTAATATATAGTAGTGACATGCATGATGCACCCTCTAACACAAGCTATGGGCAATTGAATAAGCAAAATTAAGTAACTGTAGTTTATCTGTTGATCTTGCTTTTCCATATAGAAGCTGTAAGTTGACAGGTCCACCTACATGTATAGTCTAAATTTATTGCCGCTGTGGAAAAAAATACTCCAGTTTCCTAAATACTTGCCATAAAAAGAAAGAAACTTGTCCAGTTCATGGTCTATCCACTAGTCCAGTCCAAGGCTTGTCCACTGGTCCAGTCCATGTGGTCTGTCCACTGGTCTAGTCCACAATCTACACCCAATGCAACACTGATTCAGAAGTGAAACCAATAATTCTCACTACCTAGGTGTTTCTGTCATTTCAAAATGTGCTAGTTTAATGTTTGATAATTGTGACTGTCTCTGGGAAAACCGGTCTTATCACCCATTTAAAAGTATCAAGAAACGTCGGTTTTAAATATTCAGTGTGTTGTAGCTGGCCAATGGTGGTAGCTACGCATACCAAATTTTCACACGTTTCACAACAATTTCTTACCTTCCTGATCATCCACTGAAGAAGTAGTCAACAGCTAAGTTTCCCGCCATTTTAGATAGTTGTTAAACCGAGGTTGTCTGCATCAGGCAAGCTCCAGAAGGGTGGGAGGCGGGGCCCTGGAAGGTGGGCAAGATGGTGTTCAAAAATCGAAAAGAAACGTGCTGGAATGAATTAGGCCAAGTTATAGGCCATTCAAGACTCAGAACTGGCTAAAATGAAAGGAACTTTACAGCACAGGTCATTGTCCAACACCACGGAGCTGTACAGCCACACACAGCCATCTCCTGGTTGGCCAGGGCTCCATCAAGACCCAAGACCACTCGTACGGCTCGCCACTGTACTCTAAAAAAGCAGCCAGCAAAAGCAGACCACTTTACTCTGGTCGACTGTGGCAGTGAAACTGATAGTGCATTCATTAAGCTTTGTGTTTGTGTGAAAAAATCAAACTTCCTGCCTTGGGCAATAAGAACAGATTCCGTAGATCCAGTCACAATTAACTTCAAATCATCCCTCATAATCAAAGCCTTGGAGCATCAATGCCTTGCATGTATAGTTAGTTTGTAGTAGCTGCTCTGCCTAGATACATAACACATTCAAATCAAAACCCATAGCTTAGTGCCCACTGTGCATTGTTTTATAAATGGAGCACTAAACTAATTTTGCAGAACTAAAAACAGAACTGTAATCTTAAAGGTTGTAGTTCTAGAACTAGAACTAGACTTGGAACTGTAATTCTAAATGCTATGGTTCCAGAACTAGAACTGGAACTGTAATTCTAAAGGTTATGGTTCCAGAACTGGAACTGGAACTGTAATTCTAAACAGTTATAGTTCTAGAACTGGAACCGGAACTGTAATTCCAAAGGTTTATGGTTCTAGAACTGGAACTGGAACTGAAATAACAAGGTGGTACTGGAACAACACTAACACAAGTATGGTGGTTATAATCTTGGATATGACTACTATGAATAGTAGTTAGAGTATTTTTTGAATGACTAAAAGGTAAGCTGAAATAGCTTAGATTTCAAAATGCCATACTTCATAGATAATGGAAGTATATTTTATTGATTATCAGTGCTACTAAATCACAATAATTGTGTTTTCCCTTAGTTTCTATATTATATCCATTGAGTCCAAATAGAGATCTCTGTGTTTAACATGATGACTTGTTTGACTCCTTTTTCTTTACTTTTGTTAGCAATCTCTATTCCCATGTTTTAAGTTTTTAAATTATTTCCTACACTTTTATTCTATAAAATCAATCATACTCAGGTATATTTCCATGTCCATGTAGGAACTCACATCACATTTGTACTATAATACTAGTACTCACTTCATTCACTCTATTCACATCAGCTCCTCTTGATAATAATAGTTCTGCTACTTGTGTGTGACCATTCATTACTGCAATACGTAATGGAGTGTCACCTGACCCCTATAAAATAATGATGACACAATCAGAATTAAGACAAAATTGCACAATGAAGCATACATTCTTTTATGTATAGAAGGCCTACACTTTTTATACTTCACTTTGTACAAATGTCCACCTGTCTATCCATCACTCACTATAAGGTAACTGCATGTCCACACAATTCTTACTGTGACAAATCTATACAGTTGAAGTACTTTAATAAGTCTTAAAATATAAAACATGTGGTACAACTAGTGGCGTAACTAGACTTGTACCGACATCAGGGCCCAGTGCAATATGTTGAAGTCGTATTCACAAGCAAAGTTATTAAAGTATCAACGAGATAATTATTTCTAGAGGCGCTTATACCAATAACCTGGCAGTTTGAAGTGATCTCACAATAACGAAAGGTATTATAGCTGTTTCGCAGACAAAACTGTGTGCTGTTGTCAAGGTCTCGATCGATTATTCGGTGAAGTAGTCTTTTTCTACTACTCTATTGCTAATTCCATGGGCATGACTTGATTGCTGATACCCGGGCCTGTGCCCGGGTAGGCCCGGGTTTAGTTACACCACTGGGTACAACTACTGTACTATCTACTCATTAACACACCATTAAACACTGTGACTAATTATCTTACTAAATGTCCAGCAGAGAAAGAAAGATTATGTGTCTGATAATGTTTACTGATATGCATAGATGCAATGAATATATAAATATAAAGCTTCACATTGCTCATGCAGATTTCCTTTCTTCTGATTACAGGATTAGAATGGCTGCAAATAACCTTAATTTGGTGAATAGTTACCAATTCTCACTAGGGCATAGTTTTTAGTATTCAAGTACTCTCTAGAGTTAATGATTGAGTACTCACGAATACTAGTTGCATGTAGTCATACCCATTTGATGTGTTTTGTACCAACCTTTTACAGTTTACAGTTTATCAAGTAACAGTACTGATACACACACTGTATTAAAGTACTGATGTTAGTGTCCCTGACAAAATAATTATTCCAACCAAATTCTACAGCCTTCTTTGTGTCACTCACTGATGACAAATACATCATGTGATGTGATCTTAACAAGTACTCTAGTACCAATTTTAATATTCAAGTGTCAAATCTTAAGCGAGTATTCATCAAGTATTAGTATTTACTTCAGCCTAATTTCCACTACCAGATTGTTGTAGTGGAGTTACGCGTACAACCTGTCAAAGAAGCACTTGGTTCAAGCTCAGGTGTAGACTCAGGCTGAGAAGAATGAGCAGCAGACCCTACAAGCATAAAGGGCATTACTTAATCTATAAGGCAAAGCTATTCTCTAGATTAGTTAGGTACTAGCCTATTATGCTTATAATAGAATACTTTGGAATTGATTATAATAAGATTAATACCTAGCATTAACTAAACTCACCTCATAAATGTAGAATGGTCTTTTGGCACTTCCTTTTCGGTTGTTGTGACCATAGGCGTAGCAAGATATTTTTAGATAGGGGAGCTCTAGTTTAGCATTGAAGAACAAAAAAAAAAAAAAAAAAAAAAAAAGATCAACACCTACTAAGAATGGCTGCCCTCCACTAAATAATAATTTGTATCACTGATAAAGCACATAAAAATCCTTATTCACAACTTCGTAGTTTGCTATACTGCTTCTCTGAATTCTGTGACTGCTTTATTAGAGTAACTGACTGCTCTATTAGAGTATCTCGATCTTTTTTGAAATTACAATCATAAAATCACAAGGGGGCCCCAGCCCCCCTTGCCCACCCGGTTACTACGCTTATGGTCACTTGTGACTCAATGTGGTCCTCACTCTGATCATCCATTTTTAGTAACAAAAAAAAGAATCGCCTAACCATTCATAAAAATTCTAATAGGTGCCAACTGTTGTTTGTAACGAAGCAGTACCGAGGGTAATCTGCTATGGATGGATTTTCGTATTAATTTCCATGGTAAGTTCCCTAGTACCATATAAATTGTTGTAACATTAAGTTTCAAGTATCAAAAAGTCCACTACTAGCTTCTCACTTCAATTACTAATATTTGGTGAGGCAGCTGCCTCACCTGCCTACATGGTAGGTACGCCCCTGACAGGGCGATTTGTTTGTAGCTGAAGTCTCTACAGAGTAATTTGTTTGCAGCTGAACTCTCTACATGGTGGTTTCTTTGTAGCCGAATTCTTTACAAGGTGACTTCCTCTAGTCGAATTCTCTACAAGGTGATCTTTTCCTAGCTGGACTCTCTACAAAGTAACTTTTTCAAGCTGATCTCTCTACAGGGTGAATTGTTTGTAGCTGATCTTTCTACAGGGTGATTTGTTTGTAGCTGATCTCTATATGGGTTATGTGTTTCTAGCTGATTTCTTCAATTCTCTTCAGGTGACTGCTCTATTAGAATGACTGCTCTATTAGAGTATCTCGATCTCGCACTTACTACACCAAGTTGGATTTCATGTTATAACTCTGTGACTTTGAGTCTGATTCTTCTACACCATTGAGTAGCCTTTCTAAAATGATTACTCCATCTGTACAGCGATTTTGAAAGCATTACTCCAAGCGGTTTCTCTAGTAGGCGTGGCAAGTAGTAGTTTTTTATTAGCTAATCTCAATTGCATAATATTATTTTTACACAGTGTTGGTTTTTTGTTGTTGTATCTTTCTGGTTTTTAGCTCGATTTATTTCAAACCACAAAAGACTTGAGGTTAAAAGGTTAACCTATTCATTCACCCACCGATTTTTAGCCTTTTCCCATAAGTGGCTTACTCTGTCGACGTGACAACATATTGGTGTTATTTTTTGTGAATAATCGCTAATAACTCTTTGCCTGTTGATCGTATTCCAGCCAAACGTGGTACTAAGATGTGCCTTTATACCCCCTTCTGTGTACTGAATTTCAAGGCAATCGGATGTGGAGTTTGCGTTTTATGGCAGATTTTGTAAGGTTACAAAAAGACAAAGAAACAGAAGAAGATACGAAAAAACTAAGGAAATGTTTGAAATAAATTTTCTTGATCAAGTAGCCACCATACTTGTGCATGTAAGTAGTTGTTTTGTCCAGTTTCTACCTACCAGGCTTTCATTAGCCTTGTTCAAGGTTCTTAAGCGACTATATAGAAATTAATGAATAATTGAAATAAATTAAAGTTCGAAACTCCAAGGGACAAGCACTTACAGAAGGTATATAAGCTATTGTACATTCAGCTATTGTACATAATAATTGTATTGATTTTCATTGTATTAATTTTCCAGTGCACATTCTTTGCAATGCATAGTATGACTAAAATTGCCTCCAGATTCAAACTCGAAACACCTAATTTTCAAAACTTTCCTGGGGGGGGGGGGGGGGGGGGGGCATGCTCCCAGACCCCCCCAGAAGGCGAAATGCTTTGCATTTTGCAGAGTGTGCAGTCACTTCTACTACCCTTAACAAAATCCTAGTCTGCCTCATCTATTTAAATTTTCTGGTTACACCCCTGCCTGTAGAGAGATCGGCTAGAAGAAGTTACCTTGTAGAGAGTTTAGCTACAAAGAAACCACCATCATGTAGAGAGTTCAGATGCAAACAAATCATGTGTAGAGAGTTTAGCTACAAGCAGATCTCCTTGTAGAGAGATCAGCTAGAAGAAGTTACCTTGTGTAGAGTTCAGCTACAAACAAATCACCCTGTAAGTGGTTCAACTGGAAGCAAGTCATCCTGTAGAGAGATCAGCTAGAAGGATCAATATATGTATTACAATATAATTTGTACATTACTGATAAAATCAGAAATATTTAAAGTGTTTAACATCTGTTTCATCCTTTCTTCTTCCTGTGGTAAAGAAAAAAAAGATAGGTTAAAAAAAGCCCCAAAGCTGGCCATAGGTCGGCTTTGGGGTATACAAATAAAAAAAGAAGTGAAATCTAATCCAAAACAGCCAACTGTAAAAAGACTGCGGACCTCAAAATGGCTATGGTGAAAAAAGATGTGAAATCCAAGGTGGCGGCTAAGAAATGGCTGTGATGGTAGGTGAATGGTAAAGATTTTAATTACAACAATTCAGGTGAATTTTGTGCCAAGACCAAGCGGCACCAAATTCACCTGAATTGTCGTTATTAAAAGTTTTACAATTAACCTACCACCACAGCCATTTCTTGGCCACCTCCTTGGATTTTACATCTTTTTTCACCATAGCCTTTTTGAGGGCCGCACTATTTTTTACAGCTTGGCTGTTTTGGATTAGATTCTATAAAGTCAATCATACTCAGGTATATTTCCATGTCCATGTAGGAACTCACATTCAATTTATTCACATTAGCTCCTCTTGATAATAACAGCTCTGCTACTTGTGTGTGACCATTCTTTACTGCTTTGTGTAATGGAGTGTCACCTGACACCACCTATACAAAGATAATCACACAATAATGACACACACATGTACAATGAAGCATAAATTCTTTTATGTACGGAAGGTTTACACTTTTATATAGTACTTTGTACAAATGTCCACCTGTCTATCCATCACTCACTATAAGGTAAGTGCATGTCCACACAATTCATACTGTGACAAATCTATACAGTTGAAGTACTTTAATAAGTATCTAAAGGTCTTAAAATGTAAAACATGTGGTACAACTACAGTACATTACTACATACTATCTATCCATTAAAACATCATTAAAGACTGCAACTAATTACTGTATCTTACTAAATGTCCAGCAGAAAAGGAAAGATTATGTGTCTGAAAATGTTCTGGTGAAATTACCGATATGCATTGATGCAATACATCTATAAAGCTTCATGTTGCTTATGCAGACTTCCTTTCTTCTGATTACAGGGTTAGAATGGTGACAAATAACCTAAATTAATTTTGGTGAATAGCTATACACCAATTTCCACTAGGGCATGGTTTTTAGTATTCAAATACTCTCTAGAGTTAATGATTATGTACTCACGAATACTAGTTGTTGTTGTTGTTATTGCTATTGTTGCTCGTAGTCATACCTATTTGACATGTTTTGTACCAACCTTTAACAGTTTGCAGCTTTTCAAGTAACAATAATGATACACACACTGTATTAAAGTACTGATGTTAGTGTCTCTGACAATTATGCCAATCAAATTCTACAGCCTTCTTTGTGTCACTGCCTGATCACAATTACATCATGTGATGTGATTTTAACAAGTACTCTAGTACCAATTTTACTATTCATGTGCCAAATCTTTAACAAGTGTTCATCAAGCATTAGTATTTATTTCAGCACTAATTCCCACTATCCAATTGTTGTAGTGGAGGTACATGTACAACCTCCTGTATGGTTTCTACATGTGTCAAGGACTACTGTAGCAATGCATAAACAACCAGTGTAACAAATCACCCAATCCAATGCAACACAAGAATACATGCAGGAACAATAAGAAACATCATGATTGATAGTCATGTGTATGGCTGACAATGTGTATTGCTGATTTAATTTATTTCACTTATTCATTAATTTCTATATAGTCCCCTAATAACCTTGAACAAGGCTAATGAAAGCCTGGTAGGTAGAAACTGGACAAAACAACTACTTACATACACAAGTATGATGGATATGACTACTAAGAATAGTAGTTATAGTATTTTTTGAATGACTAAAAGTTAAGCTGAAATAGCTTAGATTTCAAAATGCCATACTTCATAGATAATGGGAGTATATTTTATTGAATGTCAGTACTACTAAATCACAATAATTGTGTTTTTCCCTTAGTTTCTATACTATATCCATTGAGTCCAAATAGAGATCTCTGTGTTTAACATGATGATTTGTTTGATTCTTCTTGCTTCTTTACTTTTTTTAGCAATCTCTATTCCCATGTTTTAATTTTTTTAATTATTTCCTACACTTTTATTCTATAAAATCAATCATACTCAGGTATATTTCCATGTCCATGTAGGAACTCACATCACATTTGTACTATAATACTAGTACTCACTTCATTCACTCTATTCACATCAGCTCCTCTTGATAATAATAGTTCTGCTACTTGTGTGTGACCATTCATTACTGCAATATGTAATGGAGTGTCACCTGACCCCTATAAAATAATGATGACACAATCAGAATTAAGACAAAATTGCACACATGTAAAATGAAGCATACATTCCTTTATGTATAGAAGGCCTACACTTTTTATACTTCACTTTGTACAAATGTCCACCTGTCTATCCATCACTCACTATAAGGTAACTGCATGTCCACACAATTCTTACTGTGACAAATCTATACAGTTGAAGTACTTTAATAAGTCTTAAAATATAAAACATGTGGTACAACCAGTGGCGTAACTAGACTTGTACCAACATCAGGGCCCAATGCAATATGTTGAAGTCGTATTCACAAGCAAAGTTATTAAAGTATCAACGAGATAATTATTTCTAGAGGCGCCTATACCGATAACCTGGCAGTTTGAAGTGATTTCACAATAACTAAAGGTATTATAGCTGTTTTGCAGACAAAACTGTGTGATGTTGTCAAGGTCTCAATCGATTATTCGGTGAAGTAGTCTTTTTTTACTACTCTATTGCTAATTCCATGGGCATGACTTGATTGCTGACACCCAGGCCTGTGCCCGGGTAGGCCCGGGTTTAGTTACACCACTGGGTACAACTACTGTACTATCTACTCATTAACACACCATTAAACACTGTGACTAATTATCTTACTAAATGTCCAGCAGAGAAAGAAAGATTATGTGTCTGATAATGTTTACTGATATGCATAGATGCAATGAATATATAAGTATAAAGCTTCACATTGCTCATGCAGATTTCCTTTCTTCTGATTGCAGGATTAGAATGGCTGCAAATAACCTTAATTTGGTGAATAGTTACCAATTCTCACTAGGGCATAGTTTTTAGTATTCAAGTACTCTCTAGAGTTAATGATTGAGTACTCACGGATACTAGTTGTATGTAGTCATACCCATTTGACGTGTTTTGTACCAACCTTTTACAGTTTACAGTTTTTCAAGTAACAGTACTGATACACACACTGTATTAAAGTACTGATGTTAGTGTCCCTGACAAAATAATTATTCCAACCAAATTCTACAGCCTTCTTTGTGTCACTCACTGATGACAAATTCATCATGTGATGTGATCTTAACAAGTACTCTGGTACCAATTTTAATATTCAAGTGTCAAATCTTAAGCGAGGTTTCATCAAGTATTAGTATTTACTTCAGCCTAATTTCCACTACCAGATTGTTGTAGTGGAGTTACACGTACAACCTCCTGTATGGTTTCTACATGTGTAAAATGACTGCTGTAGTAATACATAAACAACCAGTGTAACAAATCACCCAATCCAATGTAGCAGAACAATACATGCAGGAACAATAAGAAACATCATGATTGATAGTCATGTGTATGGCTGACAATGTGCATTGCTGATTTAATTTATTTCAATTATTCATTAATTTCTATATAGTCGCTTAAGAACCTTGAACAAGGCTAATGAAAGCCTGGTAGGTAGAAACTGGACAAAACAACTACTTACATGCACAAGTATGGTGGCTACTTGATCAAGAAAATTTATTTCAAACATTTCCTTAGTTTTTTCGTATCTTCTTCTGTTTCTTTGTCTTTTTGTAACCTTACAAAATCTGCCATAAAACGCAAACTCCACATCCGATTGCCTTGAAATTCAGTACACAGAAGGGGGTATAAAGGCACATCTTAGTACCACGTTTGGCTGGAATACGATCAACAGGCAAAGAGTTATTAGTGATTATTCACAAAAAAATAACACCAATATGTTGTCACGTCGACAGAGTAAGCCACTTATGGGAAAAGGCTAAAAATCGGTGGGTGAATAGGTTAACTATTTAACCTCAAGTCTTTTGTGGTTTGAAATAAATCGAGCTAAAAACCAGAAAGATACAACAACAAAAAACCAACACTGTGTAAAAATAATATTATGCAATTGAGATTAGCTAATAAAAAACTACTACTTGCCACGCCTACTAGAGAAATCGCTTGGAGTAATGCTTTGAAAATCGCTGTACAGATGGAGTAATCATCTTAGAAAGGCTACTCAATGGTGTAGAAGAATCAGACTCAAAGTCACAGAGTTATAACATGAAATCCAACTTGGTGTAGTAAGTGCGAGATCGAGATACTCTAATAGAGCAGTCATTCTAATAGAGCAGTCACCTGAAGAGAATTGAAGAAATCAGCTAGAAACACGTAACCCATATAGAGATCAGCTACAAACAAATCACCCTGTAGAAAGATCAGCTACAAACAATTCACCCTGTAGAGAGATCAGCTTGAAAAAGTTACTTTGTAGAGAGTCTAGCTAGGAAAAGATCACCTTGTAGAGAATTCGACTACAAGAAGTCACCTTGTAAAGAATTCAGCTACAAAGAAACCACCATGAAGAGAGTTCAGCTGCAAACAAATCACTCTGTAGAGACTTCAGCTACAAACAAATCGCCCTGTAGAGAGATCGGCTAGAAGAAGTTACCTTGTAGAGAGTTTAGCTACAAAGAAACCACCATCATGTAGAGAGTTCAGATGCAAACAAATCATGTGTAGAGAGTTTAGCTACAAGCAGATCTCCGTGTAGAGAGATCAGCTAGAAGAAGTTACCTTGTGGAGAGTTCAGCTACAAACAAATTACCCTGTAGATGGTTCAACTGGAAGCAAGTCATCCTGTAGAGAGATCAGCTAGAAGGATCAATATATGTATTATAATATAATTTGTATATTACTGATAAAATCAGAAATATTTAAAGTATTTAACATCTGTTTAATGGTAGGTGAATGGTAAAAATTTTAATTACGACAATTCAGGCGAATTTTGTGCCAAGACCAAGCGGCACCAAATTCACCTGAATTGTCGTTATTAAAAGTTTTACAATTAACCTACCACCACAGCCATTTCTTGGCCGCCTCCTTGGATTTTACATCTTTTTTCACCATAGCCTTTTTGAGGGTCGCACTCTTTTTTACAGCTTGGCTGTTTTGGATTAGATTCTATAAAGTCAATCATACTCAGGTATATTTCCATGTCCATGTAGGAACTCACATTCAATTTATTCACATTAGCTCCTCTTGATAATAATAGCTCTGCTACTTGTGTGTGACCATTCTTTACTGCTTTGTGTAATGGAGTGTCACCTGACACCACCTATACAAAGATAATGACACAATAATGACACACACATGTACAATGAAGCATACATTCTTTTATGTACGGAAGGTTTACACTTTGATATGGTACTTTGTACAAATGTCCACCTGTCTATCCATCACTCACTATAAGGTAAGTGCATGTCCACACAATTCATACTGTGACAAATCTATACAGTTGAAGTACTTTAATAAGTATCTAAAGGTCTTAAAATGTAAAACATGTGGTACAACTACAGTACATTACTACATACTATCTATCCATTAAAACACCATTAAAGACTGCAACTAATTACCGTATCTTACTCAATCACAGTGAAAAATTGATGTTATACACTGGTACACACGGGTGTGTATTACACTGTTATTCTTATGTTATACGCACCCTTGTATAACACAGTTATACAAGTACTGTATTTCACTGTTATACACAGGCCATGTTATACAGAGTGTAGTAAACAGTGTTATACACAGGCTGTGTTATACATAGCATAGTATAACAGTGCTTTTAATGCATTAGTACATTCCAGCTTAAGCTGTATACAGTGGACCCTCAGTTATCCAAACCATAATGTACATGTCTAAGGAAATTATTAAACTATTCAGATAAGTGAACTGTGCAGGTAACTGAAGCCCATACATTTATCAAGACACATGGTAGTGTGTCGTGCGGCCCAAGAAGCCGGCGCGCAACACCCGTGAGTATATTGACAGGAAGAAAGAAAATGCAATTTTCGCACCTCCATAGCTCTGTGCTTCCTTGATGAAACACGACTCTTTTTGCTGTGGACACTCCCTCCAACTACAGTACTCCACATTCCAAATTTGAGTGAAATCGCGTCAGGTGTTCCCGAGATATGCGACTTCAAAAATTGGCTTAGTTTCTTCATTTTTTTTCTTCTTATTTTTCTTCCTCTTTTCGCACACTTACAAAAACTGCTATAAAACGCGAACGCCTTATCCGATTGCCTTGACATTTGGCACACAGAAGGGGGGTATAAAGGCGCATCTCGGTATCAACATTGGCTGGAATACCATAAACAGGCAAAGAGTTATGAGCGATTATTCACGAAAAATAACACCAATATGTTATCACGCCTACAGGGTAAACCGCGTATGGGAAGAAGCTGAAAATCGGTGGGTGAATAGGTTAACTATTGAACCTCAAACCTTTTGTGGTTTGAATGAAATCGAGCTAAAAACCAGGAAAATACAACGAAAAACCACCAGTGTGTAACAATTACGCAATCGAGATTAGCTAATAAAAAAACGACTACTTGCCACGCCTACCAGATAAACCGCTTGGGGTAATGCTTTGAAAATCGCTGTACAGATGGAGTTATCATCTTAGAAAGGCTCTTCAATGGGGTAGAAGAATCAGACTTATAACAACGGAGTTATAACACGAAATCCAACTTGGTGTAGCAAGTGCGAGATCGAGATACTCTAATAGAGCAGTCATCCTAATAGAGCAGTCATCCTAATAGAGCAGTCACCCTGAACAGAATTCAAGAGATCAGTTAGAAACAAGTAACCTGTATAGAGATCAGCTACGAACAAATCATCCTGTGGAGAGTTCAGCTACAAACAATTTACCCTGTAGAGAGATCAGCTAGAAGAAGTTACCTTGTAGGGAGTGCAACTACAGAAAGAGATAGTTCAGCTAGAAGAAATCACCTTGTAGAGTTCAGCTACAAAGAAACCACCATGTAGAGAGTTCAGCTACAAACAAATCGCCCCGTAGAGAGATCAGCTAGAAGAAGTTACCTTGTAGAGAGTTCAGCTTCAAAGAAACAATCATGTGAGAGTTCAGCTACAAACAAATTGCCCTGTAGAGAGATCAGCTAGAAGAAGTTACCTTGTAGAGAGTTCAGCTTCAAAGAAACAATCACGTGAGAGTTCAGCTACAAACAAATTGCCCTGTAGAGAGATCAGCTAGAAGAAGTTAGCTTGTAGAGAGTTCAGCTACAAAGAAACCATTATGTAGAGAGTTCAGCTACAAACAAATCACCCTGTAGAAAGATCAGCTATAGAAGAAATCACCTTGTAGAGAGTTCAGCTACAAAGACACCATCATGTAGAGAGTTCAGCTCAGACATGGGTCCAAGTACATGAGTACTTGTACTTAAGTATACTTAAGTACAGATTTGAAAGTACTTGTACTTAACTTAAATACTTTCTTAATATCTCCAATGTACTTGTACTTATACTCAAGTACTTGTATGTACTTGAGTACTTACAGCACTTTTAAATACTTGTAAGTACTGCACACATTATACGTAGTTTGTACACAATGGGTGTACAATGAGAACAATAAAATTGTATGAAACAACTTCTTGCAATTATTTTAGTGCCTTCCTCAACCTTACTATGTATCATGTAGCCATGATTAATGATGTCATAGCATTCCAGCAAACAAAAGCAATGCTGCTATTTATTTTAAGGGTTTAAGAGAGAGAATGGTTGACAAAAACCTGAAAGTACCATGCCCCTAGGCACACTTACATACTACAATACACTGAATACAGTATATATTTTGCTACAGCAAATGTACTTGTACTTTACTTAAGTACTTCCAGCATGTACTCGTACTTTACTTAAGTACTCTCTTGATTGCTGCTGAAGTACTTGTACTTGTACTTGGAAAATTCAAAAGTACTTGTACTTTACTTAAGTACTTTTAAATGTACTTGGCCCCATGCATGCATGGTTCAGCTACAACAAATCGTCCTGTAGAGAGATCAGCTAGAAGAAGTTACCTTGAAGAGAGTTCAGCTACAAAGAAACCATCATGTAGAGAGTTCAGCTGCAAACAAATCACCTGCAGAGAGTTCAGCTACAGATAAATCTCCTTGTAGAGAGATCAGCTAGAAGAAGTGTTACCTTGTAGGGAGTTCAGTTACAAAGAAACCACCTTGTAAAGAGTTCAGCTACAAAGAAACCATCATGTAGAGAATTCAGCCGCAAATAAATCACCTGTAGAGAGTTCAGCTACAAACAAATCTCCCTGTAAAGAGATCAGCTAGAAGAAGTCACCTTGTAGAGAGTTCAGCTATAAAGAAAATTTATTGATAAAATCAGAAATATTTAAAGTATTCATCTACTTCATCTTTTCTTCTTCCTGTGGAAAAGAAAAAAAAGATCAGTTAAAAAAACCTCAAAGCTGGCCTATAGGTATACAAATACAAAAAGAAGTGAAATCTAATCCAAAACAGCCAAGCTGTAAAAAAAGAGTGTAGCCCCCAAAAAGGCTATGGTGAAAAAAGATGTGAAATCCAGTGGCGGCCAAGAAATGGCTGTGATGGTAGGTTAGTAGTAAAAATTTTAATAACGACAATTCAGGTGAATTTTGTGCCAAGACCAAGCGGCACCAAAATTCACCTGAATTGTTGTTATTAAAATTTTTACCATTAACCTACCATCACAGCCATTTCTTGGCCGCCACTTTGGATTTCACATCTTTTTTCACCACAGCCTTTTTGGGGGCCGCACTCTTTTTTTTACAGCTTGGCTGTTTTGGATTAGATAATTATTCCAGTTACTCACTAATTTTCAGCTCAATGCTCTAAGCGATTTTCCTGGTAGGTGTGAAAATTAATCAAGACACACAGTAGTGTGTCATGCGGCCCAAGAAGCCAGCGCGCAACACCCGTGAGTATATTGACAGGAAGAAAGAAAATGCAATTTGCGCACCTCCGTAGCTCTGTGCTGCCTTAATGAAACAAGGTAATTTTTGCTGTGGATACTCCCTCCAACTTCAGTACACCACATTTCAAATTTGAGCAAAATCGCTCGACGCGTTCCCGAGATATGTGACTTCAACAATTGGCTCAGTTTCTTCGTTTTTTTTCTTCTTATTTTTCTTCCTCTTTTCGCACACTTACAAAAACTACTATAAAACGCGAACACTTTATCCGATTGCCTTGAAATGTGGCACACAGAAAGGGAGTATAAAGGCGCATCTCGGTATCAACTTTGGCTGGAATACGATAAACAGGAAAAGAGTTATGAGCGATTATTCACGAAAAATAACACCAATATGTTGTCACGCCTACAGGGTAAACCGCGTATGGGAAGAAGCTGAAAAATGGTGGGTGAATACGTTAAATATTGAACCTCAAACCTTTTGTGGTTTGAAAGAAATCGAGCTAAAAATCAGGAAGATACAATGAAAAAACCAACAGTGTGTAACAATTATGCAATCGAGAATAGCTAATAAAAAACGACTGCTTGCCACGCCTACCAGATAAACCACTTGGGTAATGCTTTGAAATTCGCTGTACAGATGGAGTAATCATCTTAGAAAGGCTCTTCAATGGTGTAGAAGAATCAGACTTAAAGTCACAGAGTTATAACGCGAAATCTAACTTGGTGTAGCAAGTGCGAGATCGAGATACTCTAATTAGCGATTTCCAACCTACCAATTTTTCACACATATTTTTGCTACTTAAATTATACACCTTCAATAAACGTTTCACAAGCTGCCGTTCAAGTAAATGGTAGCCAATGCTTCGTACTTTGTAATGCACTTTACTGGATTAAAATCCATGCGGTATTTATTGAAATACAACAAATCAAACTTTGAGAAATAAAAATCCCCATAGGGAGCCCATACAAATAATTGCGTACGTAATTCTAATTGGAAGAATGTGGCACCTGTGATAGCCGAAGTTTCCGAGTGTTTCCGCGTGAATCTGCTGCTGATGAGGACAAAGAAAGTGGTTCTGGGCAAACCGTATATGCTGATTTTGATTTTTCCATGTGTTATTTGATTGGAGGACGACTGATGTTGGATTACGATGGAAATATGGCCCTTTTAAAGGTAAATCGTCATCTAGCACTGCTCAGAATTCAGCATTACAATCACCCTGGGCTTCAAGGCATCCCCCTGCATCGATGCAAGTATAGTTTGAAGGTGAGCAGTTTGTTGTCTTGCGCGAAATTGCAAAATAAGGTTCAAGGTTGAGCATAATCTTTTCAAAAGTGGAGACTGGCATGTGATACCAACCTTACATGGCTTCACACTTACCTGTTGTTATATTCTGGTGTATTTACTGCTGTTTTGATCCATTTTATAGCAGCTTCAGTGATTGTAATTTTGATCAGCAACTACTTAATTTCTCTTCGTAGTATAGTGATGTCATTGTGTTATATAATAATTATCATCCTTAGTGTGACAAATAAAGCTGAGCATGCAGTGTCCAAACAAATCTATTTTAAAAATGATGTTGCTCTTACATTGTGTTATTGATCGTCATGTTTCCGAAGTATGTGTTAATTGTGACTTGTGATGCCAGTACTTGCCATGTTATAAAATATTACTAATTTTTCTAGTTAGTTATCCCTGAAAATGCATTAGGTACCTGTGTGTACTTAGTATTACACAATACACACAGTTTTATCTGTGAATCACTTGCTTTATTCATGTAATATTCTGAGTGGTCAGTTTACAAAGAAGTGGTCACTTTTGAGAGGTTTTACTTAGTTCATATGCTGTTCTTCATAAAATAGATATGTGGTGAAAATTTCATGTCGTTATTAGTTTCCTATCTAGATTTATGACACTTTGAATATTGTGTTTGGTGCCATGCAATATACATAAAAAGCACTGAAAATGCTGTACACAAAAATCATCACACTGTCAATTTCTTTTCCTTATATCTTTTGATAGGAACCACTGATTGAGTTGGGGTTTGCACTAAAATGACCCTGAAACAATGCATAATATTTGTCATACCAATGAATGTATGGAATGTTAATTATTTAATTTAGTTGGAAATCTCTACTCTAATAGAGCAGTCATCCTAATAGAGCAGTCATCCTAATAGAGCAGTCATCCTAATAGAGCAGTCACCCTGAACAGAATTCAAGAGATCAGTTAGAAACAAGTAACCTGTATAGAGATCAGCTACAAACAAATCAACCTGCAGAGAGTTCAGCTACAAACAATTCACCCTGTAGAGAGATCAGCTAGAAGAAGTTACCTTGTAGGGAGTTCAACTACGGAAAGAGACAGTTCAGCTAGAAGAAATCACCTTGTAGAGATCAGCTACAAAGAAACCACCATTTAGAGAGTTCAGCTACAAACAAATTGCCTTGTAGAGAGATCAGCTAGAAGAAGTTACCTTGTAGAGAGTTCAGCTACAAAGGAACCATCATGTAGAGAATTCAGCCGCAAACAAATCACCTGTAGAGAGTTCAACTACAAACAAATCACCCTGTAGAAAGATCAGCTAGAAGAAATCACCATTATCACCTTGTAGAGAGTTAAGCTTAAAAGAAACAATCATGTGAGAGTTCAGCTAAAAACAAATTGCCCTGTAGAGAGATCAGCTAGAAGAAGTTACCTTGTAGAGAGTTCAGCTACAAAGAAACCATCATGTAGAGAGTTCAGCTACAAACAAATCACCCTGTAGAAAGATCAGCTATAGAAGAAATCACCTTGTAGAGAGTTCAGCTACAAAGAAACCATCATGTAGAGAGTTCAGCTACAAACAAATCGTCCTGTAGAGAGATCAGCTAGAAGAAGTTACCTTGTAGAGAGTTCAGCTACAAAGGAACCATCATGTAGAGAATTCAGTTGCAAACAAATCACCTGTAGAGAGTTCAGCTACAAACAAATCACCCTGTAGAAAGATCAGCTAGAAGAAATCACCATTATCACCTTGTAGAGAGTTCAGCTTAAAAGAAACAATCATGTGAGAGTTCAGCTAAAAACAAATTGCCCTGTAGAGAGATCAGCTAGAAGAAGTTACCTTGTAGAGAGTTCAGCTACAAAGAAACCATCATGTAGAGAGTTCAGCTACAAACAAATCACCCTGTAGAAAGATCAGCTATAGAAGAAATCACCTTGTAGAGAGTTCAGCTACAAAGAAGCCATCATATAGAGAGTTCAGCTGCAAACAAATCACCTGTAGAAAGTTCAGCTACAAACAAATCTCCCTGTAGAGAGATCAGCTAGAAGAAGTCACCTTGTAGGGAGTTCAGTTACAAAGAAACTACCATGTAGAGAGTTCAGCCACAAACTAGTGACCTTGTAGAGACATCAGCTGGAAGAAGTTACCTTGTAGAGAGCTCAGCTACAAACAATTCATCCTGTTCAGAGATCAGTTAGAAGAAGTTTTCTTGTAGAGAGTTCAGTTGCAAACAAATCTCCCTGTAAAGAGATCAGCTAGAAGAAGTCACCTTGTAGAGAGTTCAGCTATAAAGAAAATTTATTGATAAAATCAGAAATATTTAAAGTATTCATCTACTTCATCTTTTCTTCTTCCTGTGGAAAAGAAAAAAAAGATCAGTTAAAAAAACCTCAAAGCTGGCCTATAGGTATACAAATACAAAAAGAAGTGAAATCTAATCCAAAACAGCCAAGCTGTAAAAAAAGAGTGTAGCCCCCAAAAAGGCTATGGTGAAAAAAGATGTGAAATCCAGTGGCGGCCAAGAAATGGCTGTGATGGTAGGTTAGTAGTAAAAATTTTAATAACGACAATTCAGGTGAATTTTGTGCCAAGACCAAGCGGCACCAAAATTCACCTGAATTGTTGTTATTAAAATTTTTACCATTAACCTACCATCACAGCCATTTCTTGGCCGCCACTTTGGATTTCACATCTTTTTTCACCACAGCCTTTTTGGGGGCCACACTCTTTTTTTTACAGCTTGGCTGTTTTGGATTAGATAATTATTCCAGTTACTCACTAATTTTCAGCTCAATGCTCTAAGCGATTTTCCTGGTAGGTGTGAAAATTAATCAAGACACACAGTAGTGTGTCATGCGGCCCAAGAAGCCAGCGCGCAACACCCGTGAGTATATTGACAGGAAGAAAGAAAATGCAATTTGCGCACCTCCGTAGCTCTGTGCTGCCTTAATGAAACAAGGTAATGTTTGCTGTGGATACTCCCTCCAACTTCAGTACACCACATTTCAAATTTGAGCAAAATCGCTCGACGCGTTCCCGAGATATGTGACTTCAAAAATTGGCTTAGTTTCTTCGTTTTTTTTCTTCTTATTTTCTTCCTCTTTTCGCACACTTACAAAAACTACTATAAAACGCGAACACTTTATCCGATTGCCTTGAAATGTGGCACACAGAAAGGGAGTATAAAGGCGCATCTCGGTATCAACTTTGGCTGGAATACGATAAACAGGAAAAGAGTTATGAGCGACTATTCACGAAAAATAACACCAATATGTTGTCACGCCTACAGGGTAAACCGCGTATGGGAAGAAGCTGAAAAATGGTGGGTGAATACGTTAAATATTGAACCTCAAACCTTTTGTGGTTTGAAAGAAATCGAGCTAAAAATCAGGAAGATACAATGAAAAAACCAACAGTGTGTAACAATTATGCAATCGAGAATAGCTAATAAAAAACGACTGCTTGCCACGCCTACCAGATAAACCACTTGGGTAATGCTTTGAAATTCGCTGTACAGATGGAGTAATCATCTTAGAAAGGCTCTTCAATGGTGTAGAAGAATCAGACTTAAAGTCACAGAGTTATAACGCGAAATCTAACTTGGTGTAGCAAGTGCGAGATCGAGATACTCTAATTAGCGATTTCCAACCTACCAATTTTTCACACATATTTTTGCTACTTAAATTATACACCTTCAATAAACGTTTCACAAGCTGCCGTTCAAGTAAATGGTAGCCAATGCTTCGTACTTTGTAATGCACTTTACTGGATTAAAATCCATGCGGTATTTATTGAAATACAACAAATCAAACTTTGAGAAATAAAAATCCCCATAGGGAGCCCATACAAATAATTGCGTACGTAATTCTAATTGGAAGAATGTGGCACCTGTGATAGCCGAAGTTTCCGAGTGTTTCCGCGTGAATCTGCTGCTGATGAGGACAAAGAAAGTGGTTCTGGGCAAACCGTATATGCTGATTTTGATTTTTCCATGTGTTATTTGATTGGAGGACGACTGATGTTGGATTACGATGGAAATATGGCCCTTTTAAAGGTAAATCGTCATCTAGCACTGCTCAGAATTCAGCATTACAATCACCCTGGGCTTCAAGGCATCCCCCTGCATCGATGCAAGTATAGTTTGAAGGTGAGCAGTTTGTTGTCTTGCGCGAAATTGCAAAATAAGGTTCAAGGTTGAGCATAATCTTTTCAAAAGTGGAGACTGGCATGTGATACCAACCTTACATGGCTTCACACTTACCTGTTGTTATATTCTGGTGTATTTACTGCTGTTTTGATCCATTTTATAGCAGCTTCAGTGATTGTAATTTTGATCAGCAACTACTTAATTTCTCTTCGTAGTATAGTGATGTCATTGTGTTATATAATAATTATCATCCTTAGTGTGACAAATAAAGCTGAGCATGCAGTGTCCAAACAAATCTATTTTAAAAATGATGTTGCTCTTACATTGTGTTATTGATCGTCATGTTTCCGAAGTATGTGTTAATTGTGACTTGTGATGCCAGTACTTGCCATGTTATAAAATATTACTAATTTTTCTAGTTAGTTATCCCTGAAAATGCATTAGGTACCTGTGTGTACTTAGTATTACACAATACACACAGTTTTATCTGTGAATCACTTGCTTTATTCATGTAATATTCTGAGTGGTCAGTTTACAAAGAAGTGGTCACTTTTGAGAGGTTTTACTTAGTTCATATGCTGTTCTTCATAAAATAGATATGTGGTGAAAATTTCATGTCGTTATTAGTTTCCTATCTAGATTTATGACACTTTGAATATTGTGTTTGGTGCCATGCAATATACATAAAAAGCACTGAAAATGCTGTACACAAAAATCATCACACTGTCAATTTCTTTTCCTTATATCTTTTGATAGGAACCACTGATTGAGTTGGGGTTTGCACTAAAATGACCCTGAAACAATGCATAATATTTGTCATACCAATGAATGTATGGAATGTTAATTATTTAATTTAGTTGGAAATCTCTACTCTAATAGAGCAGTCATCCTAATAGAGCAGTCATCCTAATAGAGCAGTCATCCTAATAGAGCAGTCACCCTGAACAGAATTCAAGAGATCAGTTAGAAACAAGTAACCTGTATAGAGATCAGCTACAAACAAATCAACCTGCAGAGAGTTCAGCTACAAACAATTCACCCTGTAGAGAGATCAGCTAGAAGAAGTTACCTTGTAGGGAGTTCAACTACGGAAAGAGACAGTTCAGCTAGAAGAAATCACCTTGTAGAGATCAGCTACAAAGAAACCACCATTTAGAGAGTTCAGCTACAAACAAATTGCCTTGTAGAGAGATCAGCTAGAAGAAGTTACCTTGTAGAGAGTTCAGCTACAAAGGAACCATCATGTAGAGAATTCAGCCGCAAACAAATCACCTGTAGAGAGTTCAACTACAAACAAATCACCCTGTAGAAAGATCAGCTAGAAGAAATCACCATTATCACCTTGTAGAGAGTTAAGCTTAAAAGAAACAATCATGTGAGAGTTCAGCTAAAAACAAATTGCCCTGTAGAGAGATCAGCTAGAAGAAGTTACCTTGTAGAGAGTTCAGCTACAAAGAAACCATCATGTAGAGAGTTCAGCTACAAACAAATCACCCTGTAGAAAGATCAGCTATAGAAGAAATCACCTTGTAGAGAGTTCAGCTACAAAGAAACCATCATGTAGAGAGTTCAGCTACAAACAAATCGTCCTGTAGAGAGATCAGCTAGAAGAAGTTACCTTGTAGAGAGTTCAGCTACAAAGGAACCATCATGTAGAGAATTCAGTTGCAAACAAATCACCTGTAGAGAGTTCAGCTACAAACAAATCACCCTGTAGAAAGATCAGCTAGAAGAAATCACCATTATCACCTTGTAGAGAGTTCAGCTTAAAAGAAACAATCATGTGAGAGTTCAGCTAAAAACAAATTGCCCTGTAGAGAGATCAGCTAGAAGAAGTTACCTTGTAGAGAGTTCAGCTACAAAGAAACCATCATGTAGAGAGTTCAGCTACAAACAAATCACCCTGTAGAAAGATCAGCTATAGAAGAAATCACCTTGTAGAGAGTTCAGCTACAAAGAAGCCATCATATAGAGAGTTCAGCTGCAAACAAATCACCTGTAGAAAGTTCAGCTACAAACAAATCTCCCTGTAGAGAGATCAGCTAGAAGAAGTCACCTTGTAGGGAGTTCAGTTACAAAGAAACTACCATGTAGAGAGTTCAGCCACAAACTAGTGACCTTGTAGAGACATCAGCTGGAAGAAGTTACCTTGTAGAGAGCTCAGCTACAAACAATTCATCCTGTTCAGAGATCAGTTAGAAGAAGTTTTCTTGTAGAGAGTTCAGTTGCAAACAAATCATCCTGTAGAAAGATCAGCTAGAAGAAGTCACCTTGTAGATATTTCAGTTAAAAAGAAACCACCATGTAGAGAATTCAGCTACAAACTAGTGACCCTGTAGATACATCAGCTAGAAGAAGTTACCTTGTAGAGAGTTCAGCTACAAAGAAACCATTCTGTAAAGAGCTCAGCTGCAAACAAATCACCTATACAGAATTTAGCTACAAACAAATCACCCTGTAGAGAGATCAGCTAGAAGAAGTTACCTTGTAGATAGTTCAACTACAAACAATTCACCCTGTACAGAGCTCAGTTAGAAGAGGTTTCCTTGTAGAGAGTTCAGCTACAAACAAATCACCCTGTAGAGAGATCAGCTAGAAGAAGTTACCTTGTAGATCGTTCAGCTACAAACAATTCACCCTGTAGAGAGATCAACTAGAAGAAGTTACCTTGTAGAGTGTTCAGTTACAAAGAAATCACCATGGAGAGTTCTGAAATAAATATATGTATTACATATATAAAATTTACATTTACTGATAAAATCAGAAATATTTGAAGTATTCAACATTTGTTTCGTCTTTTTCTTCTTCCTGTGGTAAAGAAAAAAAGATAGGTTTAAAAAACCTCAAAGCCGGCTTGGGGTATACAAATACAAAAAGAAGTGAAATCTAATCCAAAACAGCCTAGCTGTAAAAAAAGAGTGCAACCCCTAAAAAGGCTATGGTGAAAAAAGATGTGAAATCCAAGGTGGCGGCCAAGAAATGGCTGTGATGGTAGGTTAATGGTAAAAATTTTAATAACGACAATTGAGGTGAATTTTGTGCCAAGACCAAGCGGTACCAAAATTCACCTGAATTGTTGTTATTAAAATTTTTACCATTAACCTAACATCACAGCCATTTCTTGGCCGCCACCTTGGATTTCACATATTTTTTCACCATAGCCTTTTTAGGGGACGCACTCTTTTTTTACAGCTAGGCTGTTTTGGATTAGATAATAGTTACATAAATTGAATACTCTAATAGAGCATACATTTGTACTCAAAGTACTCCAATAGAACAGTTATTACCAACTTTAAGTTTAAGGTACGGATACAGGGTCAGATAACTAAGGGTACAGTATATATATATATATACATAGCTACTGTACCATGTAATTTTTGTCATCAAGGTGTTAACCATTATAACTAGCACATTGATGCATAGTCTCGGTATTAAATCACAATGCACGCATGGAGATACACAGAAACCCTCAAGTAGATAATTTCTAGTCATATCCATGCACTTCTGAATACTCTATGGTTGCATTGATTGAGACAAGGAATGATCATTATCCAACTAACTGCATGGTTAAAGTGTCATTAGCTTCATAATAATGTCATTGCTCAGTCAGAGTAATACTCATAGACTGACTTAGGATGTGAAACCAGAAAATTTTGAGTGCAGTCTCTCGAGCCACTGTATGGTACTGTGACAGACATTGTGTGTACACTACTATCACCTTGAAGGTCTTATTGACTCACACATCTCACCAATTCTAGCATGTATGTATTACACAAATTTTAATACTCAGCATTCTGTCATCAATTTTATGCAATGTAGGACTAGGATATTGATGGCATGGTAGCGATTGCCATGGAAAAATGAAATAACTGTTTCCACCTTCCTTACATGTGCAGCATCTTCCAATCAATACAAGGAGTCAGAACCTTCACATGTAACATTTAAGAAAAATTCCCTTGGCCTCCATATTAGGAAAGTTATGAGATTGTGGTTGTTACATGTACAAACTATGAATGACCAAATGATACATGTGAATATTTTATCTAAATATTATTATATATTTATTCAAAAAGTAAGCAATTTGCTCACATTCAATTCATGAATTGTTGCTTTTAGGGTGATATTTACCCAGCATGAATTCTTTATAACTAAGCCATGGCGGCAACCATTTACATATATTATTGCAGTACAAATTTAACATGAAATACTTGATACACAGTTGTGTAGGTTCTTGCAACAATGATGCTTTGTCCCCAACATTATACAGATAGTTACCATAGTAATAAACTCTTAATTTTGTACAAACTAATCCATAACAATTTTTTTATTGCAGTACCAAGTACATACAATAGGTGAATGGACACTAAGTGTAAGCCTGTGAGTTTCATAACAGTCTGTCTAATAATTCACTTCAACAGAGTCACATGGATGACCCACTGTACTACGCCTTGTAAAAGTCACTATACATGTATACATAATACTGTACATGACTTCAATAGTAGTAGTATTGCTACATTGATGAGTAATTGTATCCGTATTTCGTAACTATTTTTATACTATTGCCAGTCTCACACTGCCAGCATTGTCATCTGGAACCAAGGTGACACTGATCAATTACTCGATCTATTCTCCATATAAAGGACACCATTTGCTATATCATGACTTGACACATTACCCATTCGTACTGTCATAGTGTATCTACTTGACTCATTAAAAACTATAATAGAGAAGCATTAATGACTCATTGGATATCCTTATAAAAGCTCACCTTTTGTTATTGTTTTCTCAAATTCATTGCCTATGAGCACTGTCAGCATGTGTCAACTTCCATTCACTGTAACAGAGGTACACTTCATATGCAACAATGATACAACGTTAAGTTCTCTACCAAAACAAGAAAAGGTAATCAGATGATACATTTCAGCAGCAACAGTCAGCATATTCACACATCGTGTCCTCCTGCCAAAGACGAAACCTCTTGGCAGGTAGCCACCAAAAGATGACACATCTGGGCAGCAACAACTGGTACATCACAATACAAACACAGTGCGTTCCCCTATCAATAAGATGAAACATCTTGGCAGGTAGCCACCGAAAGATGAAACATCTTGGCAGCAAGAACTTATGACACATCTGGGCAGCCGTCACAATACAAACACAGTACGTTCCCCTACCAATAAGATGAAACATCTTGGCAGATAGCCACCAAAAGATGACACATCTTGGCAGCAAGAACTGATGACACATCTGGGCAGCAACAACTGGTACATCACAATACAAACACAGTGTGATCCCCTACCAATAAGATGAAACATCTTGGCAGGTAGCCACCTAAAGATGATACATCTTGGCAGCAAGAACTTATGACACATCTGGGCAGCAACAACTGGTACAACACAATACAAACACAGTATGTTTCCCTCCCATAAGATGAAACATCTTGGCAGGTAGCCACCAAAATATGACGTATGCTAAAGTACAATGGGATAAATACTGCAGCTTAAAAAGCAAACCCAGATCTGCAACTACCAGGATTCTGGCCAAGTTCAACACTCGGTGCCAACCAACATGGCACTGTGAGACTTACAGAGGAAGTCATGGGATTAGACGGTATAGTGGAGCATTTGCAGTTCTCACAAGCATCCTGTGCTGGGTGTACTATTGTTTTCATTGATATTCAATGTGGTAATGCTGCATTTAGTAATATGGCAACTATTCCTGGAATTGTCACTAAATCGGGCAGAGTTTCTGCTCTGCCCAGTTTCAGCAAGGACAATTTATAACTTAAAAATCCTGTTGTTTTAGACTCTGGCTATGATAGCTGTCCTACTTGAACATAATTATCTATGAAGGACCCTTCCACCGGTTCTGTATATAGCGATGTCCAACCTCGTAATATCAGCACGCTGAAGATTCAATCTTGCACTGCTTCAATATCGTTTTGTTGGATGGTTTCTTGTTCTGCACAGTGAAAATCTGATGACCGCTGCAACTAACAAACTTTACTGCGCGTAATTCTGTTTTGTATTTCAAAAGTTATAGTATTTCAAAAATACGAAATAAAATTTTCCTGTAGAAATTTTAGGCCTCGAATAATAAGAAACAATTTGTATTACGGTCGTGGCACCTGCGACATGTTGTAGCGATTATCGTTTCCGGACTATTACAACTGGAGTTTGAGTGGTTTACTCATGCTATAGGATTTTGACGATGCTGATCTTGAATTTGGCAGCCGTAAAACGCTAAAACCTAAGGTAACATTAGTATAGCACCTGAAAACGCTGGTTTTTTGGTGTTACTTTGTATACATGACGATATAATGGGAATGTTTCAGCTGGTATTGTAGTTGTCATCATGTTTTTAATCTGTTAATGTGATTTTTTCTATGAATAAAGCGTGTTCTTACTCCACGCAGTGTTATATAGTCGTTTTATGCATGGTATAGCTGTGCACAATGTAGTGATTGTCAGTAATCTATGGTTTATGTTTCTCATATCAGAAATCAGCTAGATAGTACCATAGGAAAGTGTTGTGAAATTCTAAATGATTGCAGTGCCTTAATAGCCCTTGTATATAGTTTGCTGGTATAGCAATATCAATACACTGGGTGCTGTTGTTCTTACAGCATGGATGTCAGTAGTCCTGGACCTCTGTGTGAAGAGCTTGGCCTTTGTGGAGAGATACTGGTACTGGATACAATTGGGTTGATGCCAACTATTGATCAAAAAAAAAGATTACCAAAGGAGTCGTACTTGAGTTGAACCAGTTTCGTAATGGTAATAACTTGTCGTGGAATCACTTTCATGCATGGATGATTGCACTGCATTCAAGATCCACTTTGCCTTCATTATCAGTGATTAGATCATCTATATACAGGATAGAAAACAAGGTCAAACAGCTAAAACGAAACCACCATAATGATGATATAATTATATTGACAAGTGAGCCATTCATTACAGCATGCAACAAGGACTCCTCCAGCTCCTTTGGGCCAGACGATGAGCATGCATGCAGTAATGTTTTGACTGGCACTGATCAGGCAGTGCTAGCTGAAGCGAAGACATGTAGTGATAGCCATGAATTAGAAGTGTTAATAACTGTTAACAAAGAACTGGCTGGTGAGCTGTCTAAAGTTCAAAATAAATTGGAGCATGAAGTATCAAAAACAGATGACCTCACCACCAAGTTGAACAAATTGAGTGTGCGTAATACCAATAAGAAACTAAAATGCAGAGATGAAAAGATAAATGAATTAAAAGAACAAGTTAAAGATAAGGAGAAATTGCAACACAACTTACAACAGGCTGCAACACGCGTTAGAAGTTATCAGAACAAATTAACGGTAGCCACAAATAAATACGATTCCATCACTCAGAAATGTGATCACTTGCAAATGGTTACTAAAGATCTTAATGAAGAATTAGAGCTTGCTAAAAGGCCATTGTGCGATTCAGAAAATAAATATGATTGCATGCTAGAGAGACTACAAGAACTACAATCTAATACATTTGAATCAAAAGTGCACCAAATGAAATACTTAGACAATGTTAGACAGTGCTGCATTGAACTTCTGAGTTTAAATGTTGGGGTCAAGAATGTTGAACCTATCATCAGGTGTGTTCTTAAACATATTGCATCTTTTGAAATTAAAGAATTGCCACAAAAATCCACTCTTATTCGTATGTTTGCTGAAATGAAAGGGCTATCTTGTCAACAGCTGAGTGAAGAGTTGCAAAAAGAAGATAACCTTACTCTCCATAGTGATGGGACGTCCAAGTTTGGCCAGCATTACTATTCTTTTCAAGTCTCCACATCACATAGCACATACTCCCTAGGGTTAGCATAAATGCTTAGCGGAACAGCTACTCAGGTATTGAGTACCTTTCAACAAATTTTATCTGATGTGAAAGTAGTAGCAGAGTCAGGGTCAGGCAATGCCATTTTATCAAAGATCAAGAACACCATGTCATATCGGCACATTGTTGAAAAAAATTTTAATACCTTGTTGGAAGGATATCGTTTAGAGATTTTGCCCAGTGTGATCAATAACTGGAATGAAATGAACACTGATGAGCAACAGAGTATTGGCACACTTAACAATTTCTTTTGTGGTTTGCATTTGCTTGTGGGGATGGCAGATACCGCATCATCTGTCCTGCTGCAATGGGAACAAGCACACACTTTGAAGAATGTGTCGGTGCATCAGCTCTTCCAAATGCCTTCAAGAAGTCTGAATCTGGTGTGATTCGCCTTATCAGAACAGCGTGCAAGGCTCTCTGTAAGCATGCCAGTGAGCAAAGTGGTGTATACAAGCCATTTACTTCCTTTTTGAAATCAAAAGGAATAAACAAGAATCCTTTGGTGTCTTTCCGTGGCAATCGTTTCAATATAGTTTTTTATGATGCTGGAGCTTTGTATTATATTGCCGAGCATGTCGTTAATTTTTTTAAGGAAGTGTGGCAAACCCCTAACCAATTACTTAAGGCTGTTTTCAGTGACATACAAGTTCCCGAATTTGTGGCTGGTTGCCGTGCATTAGGTCTGATTAATAAGATCATAACTGGTCCATTTTGGCGTGTGGTTGAATATTCAGATGTGACCATTCTAGAAATGAATTCTTACTTTGATACTTTAATAAGAAAGCTTGATACCTGGTCACAAGATGCCAGTATATTGCTGCAAGGACATGCTGAGCTGTACACAGATTATCCGCCAAAGAAAGATGAGATTTGGAACCAATTGATTACGCCAACTGAGTTTGATTATGTTACTCAAGAAGTGCTAAAGGTATTATGCCATTCATTTTCAGCTCTACTCTCCCAATTGGTAGAAGATCATTTGCCTGGTGGCACACATTATGCTCCCAGTGCTCAGCTTACTGTTGAGACTGTGTCAGTTTCAAAGAGCAATGTAGTGAGTGAGAGGGATTTTGGCAAACTTGATCGCTTACTATGTGAGAAGCCAAATGCTACTACATTGTCTTTAGAGGCAATGGTTTTGTTTTCCAGCAATAAAACTATGAAATGGCTTAACACAAAATCAGCAGAAGAAGTAGAACATCTGCTGCAGATAGCCAGAAAAAAGGCCCCAGAGTTCAAGAAGCTTTTTAAGCAACGTAGAGAGGATATTCTTGAAGGACGTATCAAAGCACTTCATGAAAAGCAACATGCTTTAGATGCTGCCCGCAGAAGAGGCTTGAAAAGAAAAGAAAAGTTAACAGAAGACATTGTCCGTTATGGTTTGTGGCAGACCAAAGAAGACATTGTTAGAGGTGTGGCCAAACAAAGATCTAATACAGCAAAACTTAATGCTCTGAAGGCTCAACTGAACTTTAGAAAACAAGTTTTGGACCAGAAAAGTTATCTTGATAAAGATTTATTTTTGTTTTCTAAAAATGGAAAGCAGTATTCTGCTGATAAACTGGTTGAGAACCTTACAAAGTTGATATGTGACAAAAGGTCAGTGCAAGAAAGAGCTAGCTACATGCAAGAGTCCCTTGTTGGTAAGAAGATCAAGCATAAGTGGAGAGATGAAAATGGTTGTGAAAAGTGGTATTGTGGTGAAGTCTTGAGCAAGGTTATAGGTACAGAAGAATGGTATAATGTACAATATGAAGGTGAAGAAGATGTTCTAACTCTAAACTTGCATGAGGATTTTTACTTAGGAGATTTAGAGGTTGTTTCATAGTTATAACTGTATAGACTCTATTACCCTATTTTTAAACTGTTAAGAAGTGTGAAAATGTGTTATTATGGCTTGTTTTTTATTTGTAGCATCATAATATCATGAAATATTTTCCAAAGTCAGAATATTTGCATTAAATCCAAATATCAGTTTTTTCAGTATTTCAGTGCCATTTTTCCTATGTAAAATGAGTACAACAGTGGCTAACATTTAAATAGCTATAAATTTCCATACAAATATAATATTGACCTGAAATTTTTACTGCATTTCTTCAAGCACATGACAATACTTTGACATAAGTTTGAGGTTCTAGCAATGAAGTTTAAATTTTTGTTGGACATCGCTACTGTATAGCACGCACAAGAAAAACGGATTATAGGATGCTTCAGTGCTGGCACCAGACAGAAAACATAAACTGTTACACTTTACAGGGAACACCGTGCATGTACATTAATCTTACCGTGTAGTCATTTCCGGCTCAGCTGTCCGTAGTCCCTTTCAAATACCGTGGAAAATCTCGCACGCGTATCAGACTCTTTACAGGTAGTACGCGTGAGACGTACACCTGTAGTAGACTTGAGTACTTAATCAAGTTCGAGATTTCACCCGCCAGCTATATAGCTTCACCGCCAATGGTGCCACAAATTGGTGCACGTTATATGCAGTTGTAAGTTGTAAACCGCAACTTTCCTCAAAAAATGGATGATGAACTTGTCGGATTGTTGTCAGCTAGAGATTCTGTATTTATGAAAAAGACCATATTTTGTTAGCCTGAATAACGTGACATAAATTCGCACTAATTTAAATATAAGACAACGAAACTGATCTGAATGGAAAGCTGGATCCTCCAGTAAGTCTGCTGACTCAGTTAACGTGATTTGAGGTATATAGCTACTATCGCTGCTGTGTGATCGTGATGATGCCAGTACAGTTATGCGGTTTAGCTACTATCCTAAGTTACAGGGACACATATAAACGGAGAATAGCATTGGTTAGTGATGTGGCCAAAGCCGAAACTCAGTGTAGCATGTAAGTGTGCCTTAATTTACAGCCTGTGTGCATTTACGAGTAATGTTGTTCACAGGTGTAACTGAGTAAAGGTAAAACTTGTTCAAGATGTACTGCGAATTATTGGTAAGTGTATCTGTACAGCCTGTGTACACTTCCATATTGAAATTAGCCATTGGGATTGCGAACCTAATAAAATATACTGATTTTAGTGGAATTCCGCATATCTACTAACATGGTAAGTTCAAAAACGTACAAGAAACCCACTAAACGTTGGCTTAGGAACATATTGTCTATTTATATAGGCCTACAGAAACTAGAACAAAGCTATTCCAAACTAAGTTACTCACGCGTCACTTTCTCGAAGCGGCTTTCCGTAACTTTTGTCTATAAACTGAATGGCCCGCTCGAGGATAACAACTCTCCTTCGTACAATTCCCTCGAATTACTGAAGTATTATTCATGTACACAATGTTCCAGGCCGTTTTTTTTTTTGTTTAGACTAATTTGTTTAAGGTGAATTCCCATAGTCTTGGTAACAGGTGAATCCCACAATACACAGTAAAAACTGAAAGGTAGAAACAACTTCATTGTTAGGAACTACCTAGATATTTAATGGTTATTGCAACTTTTAGGTGGTTAAAACTACTTGTTTAGACAGATTTAACTATTTTGGTACTTTCAACCTATGATTTGCAGAAATAACTTTAGAGCAGATGGGTTATTTTTCCTTGTTGCAACTTGGGTAGTTCTGATAATGATCATGGGTTATAAAAAGCTACAAATGAGTCAAAATAACCTAAATAAAGTTATTGTAACACAAATTCTTTAGCTAAAAATTTAATGCCTCATGATTATGTAGGTTTCTGAGCTTTCATCAAAGAGTTTGTGTCCATGAAGTACAAAAGGACTTGGCAAGTCTTCAAGACACACAATCGACATATTTGTGGTATCAGTAATGACGTAAGAATGAAAGTGATCGTCAAAGTAAACATTCTGACAATGATACACATGTAGCAGTATCAAATCACCTCCAACAATGAAGACGTCAATTATATGACCAAATAAGGGATCAATCCCATCTGTCCCCACCATAACATAGCAATTGTTATTGCAATAATTCACACTGTTTTTTTTAACCCAATTAGGTTGGAAGACAGTGGCATCAACACTTATCGATGGTATGGCTTGTTGAATTAAAGTTCTGATCTGGCTTGGCTGTTGTGCAACTGTTCTGGTACCACTGCCTGGGCCACACTCAAAGCAAGATTGAAGTATGTCACCTGAAGCCAGCTGATAACACATCCATCGCTGATGTCTACTTGCTAACGTATAAGCAATGTTCTTAAAGTTACCTAAATGTGAAGCTTTCTTAAACAAGCTAAGTTTTGCTTCATGACGCATTGTCCAATACCGAGTCATTGGTCCCAGTGCCACAATCTGATCTGGGTAATGGACAAGAAAATGAAATTTTGGGGTCAACATTGAACTTGAGTACAATAACTTGAAAAGAGAATGATGCTCCTCAATCAAAAGTTTGAGGACAGCGCAATAGCCCTTGGGTATGATGGGAGAAAACACAATATCACAAATTTTTAATAGCAAAAGAAAGCATCTCCAGTGTTTATCTTCTTCAGGAACACAATCTCCAATCAGTAAAGGAATAATTCGACAAAGAAGTAAGGTCTGGGCTGCTGATAAGTGAAATTTTTTATCATTAGATGCTAGTATTTCTCTAGTTATTTTTCCTGGTTTGTCTATCTCGTTTTTGCCATAATCAAAATTCTCGACCCTGTGATTGTAGTCAGCTATAGCAAAATATTTCTGGCTTACACAATGTTTAATTAGTAGCTTAACTTCAAGTTGAGCAACACCTTCCAGGATGTCATGCATGGCATCATGTGGTAAACCTCCATTGAATAAGGAAAAGTTTTTTGCACATAGTAATTTACTACGACGATTGATTCCATATGTTTTAGAATAATGTTTTTTGAGATCTCCTTCAGCTTCTTCTAACTCACCACACTGTGTTTCATGCACTTCAGCAGTTCGGAGAAAAAGATCATTTGATGAAAACTAGTCCTTGTAGGATTTAGTTTTGACCATACAACTACGACAAAACCTTTTTGAAAAAGAAAAAGACTCCTTGAATCCTCCCAGCAAATTACTGGCCAAATTATCTGCCAGGAAACATAATAAACCTCCTTTGAAGTTACGCTGAATGCCACCAATATTGATATCAATACCATGATTAGTTAAGGTATTCAAATCTTTTATAAATGGTTCAATAATGGCATCAATGCCATGTTTTTGAATTACAGGGTGCACTGCACAAGCTACTAAATTAATGCTTCTCAGTGTAGATCGAAATTTAGGAGGAATGTTTCCCAGAGTAAATAAAATGATGCCTAATTTGTGTTTCTTGGTATGCGTTCCTAGTGGGTTGCAAAGTTCCAGTTCATCATAATAAGCTATTACTTGAAGTGAAAATGGGTCATTTGAAAATAAAGGGTGATTACAAACTAGCTCCCCATCACAAAAATCTTCTAATTTATCATCAATTCTCTTGTGAGGATTATCAATAAATTCTAATACACTGGAATCTTTCAGCAGTCTCTCAAGTGTCTTAAAAAGTGGTATATATTGAAAAGAATCATGCTGCTCAACAAATGATCTTTTATTTCCTGAAAATCTTAATGAATAGCAAGGATCACCAACTAGCATTTCCTCTGGTTCCTATAGTAAAAATACATAATGCATCATGACTGGAAATTACTGATGAGTTTAAACTGTATATTATAGCTATATCGTTTAATAATGGGTCTTAAAATTCACTGTGATTGATAATCTAGGCATAATGTTACATAGGAAGTTGTTATATAATTTTTATTGCTAAAAGATCAAAATAGCCAAAATAGAACATTCATGTGGTATAATCATTGGAATAAAAAGGTTGACATTTGTCCCTAGAACCCATAGTTAGAGTGTTTATCTCAGTTATTGCCATGCAGTGGACTAACACCTTGTTATATCAGTCATTAAAATGACTAGCATGCAGGCACATGATAATAATTATCTATATAGATGTCTCTAGATAAGGTACATGACCAGTTACACTATACATACTTAATATGTACATCTGATTGTTATTTAGCACAAGCATAGATACTATAGTATGATGAAGTGGTAGGAATGTTATTCAAGCACTTTAGCAGCTAGGTATTAAAACAATAGATAACTAAAAGTAGTGATATTGTAACACAATACCGTGTTCGAAAGCAAAAGACTCAGACCCAGCTGTGACCTGTTATGCTGCATAATAAAATTAGGCATGAAATAATTTCAGCAAAGGTACCACAAATGCTAAAACCACTTATGTATACATAGTACTTACCACCAAGCCCACATCTTCTACAAAATACTTATCCTGTTTGAATTTTGTTTCCAAGCCAAAAAAGGGATCAGACAAATCTTGAAACACACTGTTTATTTGTGTTTCATCTATCCCAAGTGAAGCAAGTTTAGAACGAACACCACTATGAAGCCTTTGCACTGTGTGGGAAAAAACCGTGTTTGATCCTTCCACAACATTGTCAATTGCCACCTGTGACAAACGATGAGTTTCTTTCAGTTTCAGCAAAAAAAGGGCACTGGCTTTCTTTTGACGAACATCATCAATGCCCAACAAGTGTTCCAAATCTGTATTAATGTCATCATTTCCTATAATAAATTATAATAGATGCTCATGCACATACTCTACATGCTTATCATAAGTGATAAACCATGATACATGGTATACAAATAAAACTTTAAGCTGTAACACAGTACAAGACTAGAGACATAGATACTCTTGAACTATTGCTATATTTGGCTACAATATAATGATGATTAATAAGATTTCAAACTTGCATAGTTTATTTCCTTATCAAGCTACTGATACCACGTTGAAATCTGTTAAAATTGTATCTATTTATGTGTGCACATCAACAGTTTTTCAAGTTATATAGGTCACAATTTATATTAGGCCAGGCAAAGTTGATTGCTAGTTTCCCGTTTCAAGATTTTCAAAATATCACGCGGGCGGGCGGTCATTATTCATTATGGCTAAAACCTTGAAGAAAACACTAAAATAAGCTAAAACCTTGAAGAAAACACTTAAATAAACCCACTATTATAATAATGAAATTATTGTGAATATTTGAAAATCCATGCGGTGGAAATAGCCAAATTTTGTGGCATTTCTATTAAACCATGCGGGCGGAAATGGGAAACTAACAATCAACTTTGCTTGGCCTTACAGTATTGTGCGGGGCAAAGAGTTTGAATGACGCAAGTCTTGATAATTTAGTCAAACCCATTTCTGATATTGGCCTAAAAGCTTTACATGCATAACTGGCATGGCCATATTTCAAACTTCTATCACATAGCTACGTCACATAGCTAACACATTTTATAACATTGAGGGGTGGTCTACATCAACAATAAACATTTTCTCGCATTTATTAGCAATTGTATGTGCATATGAGCATACAATCTATACACAAACCTTCCTGAAATTCTTCATTTTGAGAACTAACATCAGCAGAGAAAAATGCAGGCCCATCATCAACACAATTCACCATTTGAGTTTTGTGAGTTCGAGACTGAATGATGCCAGAATCTTTATGCTTCCTGTATATATGTTGGTATAGCGATGAAAATGACTTGGAAGTAGTGCTGCAGCCTCCTATTCCACACACAACTGAAAACCGTGGATCACTAGAATGAACTAATCGTAGGTGACTTAAAACAAGTCTTATATTATGTGCATAAAAAGCACAAAGTGGGCACTTAAATCTCGTATGCTCCCCAGCAACATTAACGCTAGCCATTTATACACCACGACAACTCGTACTCGGACAACTCATATCACTCTGACTCGCTGATGCATTACTGGTTTCTAAGCAACGTCTAAGAAAACTGGCGGTGAAATTTGGCGCTTTTATGTTTGGCGCTCATTTGTCTTACCGCGTTTTGTTCCAGTGCTGTCACTGTTACGTTTGGTAGGTGGCTCAAACTGAAATGGCGGAGTCCTCTGTTGAATGGAATATAGATCAGCCTCAAAGCGATATTCCTACTGAACTCACGGAAACCATGTCAGTAGAAGCACTGGGATCTTACTTGCACGAGAAACAAGGGATTCCTTCTTCGTTTTGTGATATTTTGAAAGGTAGTGCTATGTAGCTACTGTATAACTAGGCAACTGACTTACTGTACTGGGTAGCTCTTGTAGCCGGTATAGACAGAACTTGCCGTGTATTGTGCTAGGTCTGCTAGCCCAATTCGTCCATTCAGTGTAATAAACTATAGCCACTACCAACTGGATGGCCCAAAGTTTGTCCAAGAGTGGAATTATCTCTGGATAGCCGGTGGATTGGTGACAGAGCATATGCCGCAGCGATGTTTACTGGCCCCACCTTCTTTAGGTGCGAAAGACGCAGGGGGCAGAACCAGGAAGTAAAGCTGTATGGCTATATGCATGGTGCAGGGAGTCCAGCACCCAGGCTGGATGGAATTGAAGTAATACGTATACAAGTATTTTACGTCTTTCAGTATTAACCATTTAACGTGTACAGCTTTGCATTGCTATATAAGAGAAAAATAATATTGTGTGTTTTGTAGAGAATTACATTGATGGCAGAGAATTCCTGCAGTTGAGTCAGCAGGACTTGAAGGAGATGATACCTGCCATGGGCATCGTCAAGAAACTCTCCAGGCTTATTTCAAAGGTATGTACTGCATTAAAGTTTATTTTGTGTATAAAGTACATAATTTCATTAGTTACTGAATAACATTCCCAGGGGTAAAATCATTCCAGAACTTCTGCAATATTTACAAGGTGGTGACTTTAGATATCTCATCTCTATAATGCAATCATTTATTTGTTGGAAAGCCGCAATGGTAAAAGTTGCAGTAAATCGTAGTAAACTTACTAGTAAGTGGCTTTACTTGTACTAGTTAGCTGAGACCAGTTATGCAGTGACTTTTATCTCACAGTCTACTTTGGGCTGGGCTTGTGGTAACCAACACATGCTTAAAGCTATGTCCTGGCCTCCCTCTTAGCCTAATACCACATACCAAACTACAAAGGACATCCTGTCTGGGCAAACTCTACTATTACTGGAAAACTATAATGTAATTGATACTTGGACCACATTACAGACCTTGGGACAAATGCTTTTGACTTCTCCATACAAAGTTAAGGTCACTGTAAGCCAGAGTCCTTTTTTCTGATGCCTCACTGTCAGTGCCGGAGTATTTAAATAATTATTAGTTTTACGGTATATTGGTGACACCACTCGCATCAGTGCTAATAGAACAAGAACAGGTGTTATTGAAGAAAGACATGCAGTAACCAGTAAAATGTCTGGGCAATATTTGATGTCCACTCAACTTTCATATTATTGTCCTGACATGGTGTCAATGCATGATTGTTGTTGTCATAGGATGATATTCCAATTTTGTCTTCTGTTGATTCAGTTTCATTTAATGATCAAAGTTCAATAGTTTCAACAGAATCAACACAGTCTGTTGCTTCAGGAAATCTTTCCATGACTAATTTTGATATACCACGCCACTGGAGACCAGAGACCAATTCATGCATAGAGAAAAAGGAACTAACCCCAGAGTGTAGAAATGATATAGTGAGAACCTTGGTCACACTCACTATTTCAAAAGTTGGATCCAAGCCATCCAGAAGTAACTGTGAGCAGGTTGCCAGACTCCTTATACTGAAGTATCCATTCATGAAGGATGATATTGGTGATGGATATGTGAGTCAGTTAGAAGTATTTGTATCAGTTATTCCCGATTGATTTTTTTCCATGTACAAAGAATTTTGTATACAGTTTGTAATTTTTCTATATAGAAAGGCTACATGTACCAAAATTTGAACATTTTGATGTACTGCATATCAATAGCTATCAGTCAAGTCTCACACATTATGTAGTCAACTGTTCTATAATTTTTACTTGCACAGTTAGTAGTATGTGGAGGCATATAAGTATGTCTTTATTATGTTCTTATGTTTGTTTGACATAAAGCATTGTGTTGTACATGTGAATCTCTAAAATGTCAAAATACTTGCAAATCCTCTTCTCCCCACCCACCTCCAACAAAGGCCGTACAACTAAATACTACCCATTCCAATATATATATAGTCATCAGCTACTTAAAGTCCACAGAAAAAAAGATATTCTACCATGAGCTAAGGATACCATCAAATCTGTTACAGTATACATTTTGTGGCTTGCATGACTTGAAGTGGTCAAAAGCCTTCTGTACCTGTAGGCTTGCTTTGCTGTTGAATTGCCCTGGAACCTGACTTGATCTAGATCGGTACATTGGTACATCCCTACTACTAAGTTTGTTTTTTAATCATGAGTATATGTTCACATAACCTTACAGTTTGTGTAATGTTTTGATGTTAAATATTTCAACACTGCAGACTTCATGGGTGGACAAAATGATAGAAAGGGTAAGAAATTTGGTCAAGCTGGACAGGAAGAAAGGAGCTTCTATTGGCCAATCACCTACTCCAAAAAGAAGCAATAACAAGAACAAACTTCAACGACGTTATCCACTAACTTGAAACTTACCTACTGTTGATATGGAGACTTTTGAAGAGCACTTTGCTGCCATCACAGAGGAAATGAAAAATAATTCTCCCCGTGACCGAGTATTGCTCCCATTGATGAAAACTACTTTTGAAAATAGATGGGTTTATGTACGTAATGATGCTACCAGTGTGAAGGAAATTTTAACTAAATACCCTTGCCTCAAGTTTCCAGTAATTGTAAGTATGTACAGTTGTGTTGCTCAATGATTATCAAGTTCTTATGCAGCTGGAGCAAGAACTAGCCATGATAACAGAAAGGACAAATGTCAAAAATGCTTTTTTGAGAGAATGGACTCGCTATGTTCCAGCTGTCATTTCATTAGGGAAAAAAAGCTCTAAGAAGAACATTAAAGAAGTGATCAAGAACACACGTGAAGAAGGTATGGTATTATACAGTGCTATAATTAATATCAAAAGTTTATTGTGACATGCATAAGGAAGAGTAGAAGTATCAGTAGTAATATCAGGTAGCATAGCCCTCGGTATAGTTATTAAGTCAGTATTGATTTAAAAATTCACATCCTATCTCATTTCTAACAAAATGTGTACATTATACTTGATGATTCACTATTATTGATTTTGTCATCTTTGTAGATGGTGAAGATGTCATGGCCCTCTATACATTACGCATAGGGCAAAATGACGAACCGGGTTCAGGAACAGTGCTGGGCCCACGTATCCGCTGCAGCTACAGTCTTGAAAATAAGGTGGAGTATTCCTTAGAGGTATGTGCATAATTAGCAGACCGTTTTTTGTTGGTATCACTACGTAATGTTGTGGGCGCTTCGAAAATGCACGAAAATCACTGTGTTTTTACACCATTTTACGCATTTTACGTACTTTTGGGGGCGTGTCCCTTTCAATATTAATGTATTGATTATTACAGGTTTTTGCAATTGAATTCGGCGACTTTGCAATTGAATTCGTCCCGTTTGCAATTGAGTTCGTCGCTTTTGCAATTGAATTCGTCCCGTTTGCAATTGAATTTGTCGGTTTTGCAATTGAATTCGTCCCGTTTGCAATTGAATTCGTCGCTTTTGCAATTAAATTTGTCGCTTTTGCAGTTAAATTCGTCCGTAACACGAAAACATGAGCAAACACGAAAACATGATGTAGCAGCTGCTACAAGAACTTGCAATTGAATTCGTCCCGTTTGAATTGCAATTGAATTCGTCCCGTTTGCAATTGAATTTGTCGGTTTTGCAATTGAATTCGTCCCGTTTGCAATTGAATTCGTCGCTTTTGCAATTAAATTTGTTGCTTTTGCAGTTAAATTCGTCCGTAACACGAAAACATGAGCAAACACGAAAACATGATGTAGCAGCTGCTACAAGAACTTGTTCAAGTACAACAGTAGTAAACAACTCTTTATAAGGCAATAATTCTTCCTCTACAGCCTATCCAGCAACATTCCAAACTCTACTACGCCATTCGCGATGGGTGTGGTCACTCGCGAGCAAGTTAATTAACTTGTCAGACAGCTATCAACTTCACGTTCTACCAGCTTCAATTACCTTCTAGTGTCTCAAGTGTAACTCTCCAAGGCATAAATAGTTCATCTCTTAATGAACGGGTTGGTTTCTTGGAGCCGTTTAGTTTATGACGAATTGTAATGCAAACGCGACGAATTCTATTGCAAAACCAACTAATTCAACTGCAAAACCGACGAATTCAATTGCAAAACCGACGAATTCAATTGCAAACGGGACAAATTCAATTGCAATACCGACGAATTCAATTGCAAACGGGACGAATTCAATCGCAAAGGCGACGAATTCAATTGCAAAAACCTGTAACCAAATAAATTCAATATGTCAGACTATGTTTTGCCAGGTATGTGACAATTGCAGATTGATGATTGCTGCAGCAGTTTCATAAGTTGTATCAATGAACACTGCCGGTAAATGTTCCTGTGTGCATTTATGACTAATACTTTTTGACAGATCCATTAAATTGAAATTTAATGAAGTTTTTTCATAGACTCCTGGTAAGTGTATCTTGACATCCTGTGTGCATTTATGACAGATATTTTGACAGATATTGCCAAGTGAAATAATAATCAGGAAAATACAGCCGTCGACTACATGGCAGGAACTGGTTGGTGTCAGTGGATCATGTCTTCTGGAATCTGCAACTCTTTGACAGGTTTATTTTTCAATGCATTTGTAAAATCTAAAATATAATTGTATGTGCTTTAAATGGAAGAATGAATAACAGTAGGGGGTAGTTATACAGATGGCTATACAGAGTATGTATAACACTAGAATGCATATGTTATACACTAGGGAAGTGGTGATAACACTGCTATACACATGTTATATGCTTGTAATACATACGTTATAAACACCAGTATAACACTGCTTCACACATGTTATACATGCCCGTGTATATAGTATCCATACAGATGTTTTACAGGGGCTGTATAATGGATGCGTCACCTGTTTATATATCACATAAGCATAACAGTGTTATACATGTGCTATACACCAGTGGATAACATAACATTTTTCACTGTGAATTTCCAGCAGAAAAGGAAGGATTATGTGTCTGAAAACATTTAGGTGAAATTACTGATATGTATATGATGCAATGCATCTATATAAGTATAAAGCTTCACGTTGCTCATGAAGACTTCCTTTCTTCTGATTGCAGGATTAGAATGGTTGCAAATAACCTTAATTTGGTGAATAGTTACCAATTCTCACTAGGGCATAGTTTTAGTATTCGAGTACTCTCTAGAGTTAATGATTGAGTACTCACGAATACTAGTTGCATGTAGTCATACCCATTTGACGTGTTTTGTACCAACCTTTTACAGTTTACAGTTTTTCAAGTAACAGTACTGATACACACACTGTATTAAAGTACTGATGTTAGTGTCCCTGACAAAATAATTATTCCAACCAAATTCTACAGCCATCTTTGTGTCAATCCCTGATGACAAATACATCATGTGATGTGATCTTAACAAGTACTCTAGTACCAATTTTAATATTCAAGTGTCAAATCTTAAGCGAGTATTCATAAAGTATTAGTATTTACTTCAGCCTAATTTCCACTACCTGATTGTTGTAGTGGAGTTACACGTACAACCTCCTGTATGGTTTCTACATGTGTATAATGACTGCTGTAGTAATACATAAACAACCAGTGTAACAAATCACCCAATCCAATGTAGCAGAACAATACATGCAGGAACAATAAGAAACATCATGATTGATAGTCATGTGTATGGCTGACAATGTGCATTGCTGATTTAATTGATTTCAATTATTCATTAATTTTTATATAGTCCCTTAAGAACCTTGAACAAGGCTAATGAAAGCCTGGTAGGTAGAAACTGGACAAAACAACTACTTACATGCACAAGTATGGTGGCTACTTGATCAAGAAAATTTATTTCAAACATTTCCTTAGTTTTTTCGTATCTTCTTCTGTTTCTTTGTCTTTTTGTAACCTTACAAAATCTGCCATAAAATGCAAACTCCACATCCGATTGCCTTGAAATTCAGTACACAGAAGGGGGTATAAAGGCACATCTTAGTACCACGTTTGGCTGGAATACGATCAACAGGCAAAGAGTTATTAGCGATTATTCACAAAAAAATAACACCAATATGTTGTCACGCCGGCAGAGTAAGCCACTTACGGGAAAAGGCTAAAAATCGGTGGGTGAATAGGATAACTATTCAACCTCAAGTCTTTTGTGGTTTGAAATAAATCGAGCTAAAAACCAGAAAGATACAACAACAAAAAACCAACAGTGTGTAACAATTATGCACTCGAGATTAGCTAATAAAAAACGACTATTTGCCACGCCTACTAGAGAAACCGCTTGGAGTAATGCTTTGAAAATCGCTGTACAGATGGAGTAATCATCTTAGAAAGGCTACTCAATGGTGTAGAAGAATCAGACTCAAAGTCAGAGTTATAATATGAAATCCAACTTGGTGTAGCAAGTGCGAAGTCGAGATACTCTAATAGAGCAGTCATTCTAATAGAGCAGTCACCTGAAGAGAATTGAAGAAATCAGCTAGAAACACGTAACCCATACAGAGATCAGCTACAAACAAATCACCCTATAGAAAGATCAGCTACAAACAATTCACCCTGTAGAGAGATCAGCTTGAAAAAGTTACCTTGTAGAGAGTCCAGCTAGGAAAAGAACACCTTGTAGAGAATTCGACTACAAGAAGTCACCTTGTAAAGAATTCAGCTACAAAGAAACCACCATGTAGAGAGTTCAGCTGCAAACAAAATCACTCTGTAGAGACTTCAGCTACCAACAAATCACCCTGTAGAGAGATCAGCTAGAAGAAGTTACCTTGTAGATAGTTTAGCTACAAAGAAACCACCATCATGTAGAGAGTTCAGATGCAAACAAATCATGTGTAGAGAGTTTAGCTACAAGCAGATCTCCCTGTGGAGAGATCAGCTAGAAGAAGTTACCTTGTGGAGAGTTCAGCTACAAACAAATTACCCTGTAGATGGTTCAACTGGAAGCAAGTCATCCTGTAGAGAGATCAGCTAGAAGGATCAATATATGTATTATAATATAATTTGTACATTACTGATAAAATCAGAAATATTTAAAGGATCTAACATCTGTTTCATCCTTTCTTCTTCCTGTGGTAAACAAAATAAAGATATGTTAAAAAAAAGCTCCAAAGCTGGCCATAGGTTGGCTTTGGGGTATACAAATAAAAAAGAAGTGAAATCTAATCCAAAACAGCCAACTGTAAAAAGAGTGTGGCCCTCAAAATGGCTATGGTGAAAAAAGATGTGAAATCCAAGGTGGCGGCTAAGAAATGGCTGTGATGGTAGGTGAATGGTAAAAATTTTAATTACGACAATTCAGGTGAATTTTGTGCCAAGACCAAGCGGCACCAAATTCACCTGAATTGTCGTTATTAAAATTTTTACAATTAACCTACCACCACAACCATTTCTTGGCCGCCTCTTTGGATTTTACATCTTTTTTCACCATAGCCTTTTTGAGGGCCGCACTCTTTTTTACAGTTTGGCTGTTTGGATTATATTCTATAAAGTCAATCATACTCAGGTATATTTCCATGTCCATTTAGGAACTCACATTCAATATATTCACATTAGCTCCTGTTGATAATAATAGCTCTGCTACTAGTGTGTGACCATTCTTTACTGCTTTGTGTAATGGAGTGTCACCTGACACCACCTATACAAAGATAATGACACAATAATGACACATACACATGTACAATGAAGCATGCATTCTTTTATGTACGGAAGGTCTACACTTTTATACGGTACTTTGTACAAATGTCTACCTGTCTATCCATCACTCACTATAAGGTAAGTCAGTGGCGGATCTAGGAATTTATAAAGGGGGTTTCCAGTTTAGAAGGTGGAAATATATATTGACATGAGATACGCAAAAGTTTGCACTACATCGTCTGGTTTGGTAAGGTGAGACCAAAAAAAAAAAAAAATAAAAAATAGAAAGGTCACAGCCTAGTAATAGTACATAAAATATATTAAATAACTTCCTACACACTACTTTAGTAGCTACTGTGACTGCTCTATTAGAGTATCTCGATCGAGACGCACGCCGCGATAATTAAAACATTTAATTGTTACGCAATCATTTTTCAAAGGGGGTTTCCGTGGAAACCTTTGAAACCCCCCTAAATCCGCCACTGTAAGTGCAAGTCCACACAATTCTTACTGTGATAAATCTATACAGTTGAAGGACTTTAATAAGTATCTAAAGGTCTTCAAATGTAAAACATGTGGTACAACTACAGTACATTACTACATACTATCTATCCATTAAAACACCATTAAAGACTGCAACTAATTATCTTACTAAATGTCCAGCATAAAAGGAAGGATTATGTGTCTGAAAACATTTAGGTGAAATTACTGATATGCATACGTAGATGCAATGCATCTACATAAGTATAAAGCTTCACGTTGCTCATGCAGACTTCCTTTCTTCTGATTACAGGATTAGAATGGTTGCAAATAACCTTAATTTGGTGAATAGTTACCAATTCTCACTAGGGTATAGTTTTTAGTATTGCAAGTTCTCTCTACAGTTAATGATTGAGTACTCACGAATACTAGTTGCATGTAGTCATACCCATTTAACGTGTTTTGTACCAACCTTTTACAGTTTACAGTTTTTCAAGTAACAGTACTGATACACACACTGTATTAAAGTACTGATGTTAGTGTCCCTGACAAAATAACTATTCCAACCAAATTCTACAGCCTTCTTTGTGTCACTCCCTGATGACAAATACATCATGTGATGTGATCTTAACAAGTACTGTAGTACCAATTTTAATATTCAAGTGCCAAATCTTAAGCGAGTATTCATCAAGTATTAGTATTTACTTCAGCCTAATTTCCACTACCCGATTGTTGTAGTGGAGTTACACGTACAACCTCCTGTATGGTTTCTACATGTGTAAAATGACTGCTGTAGTAATACATAAACAACCAGTGTAACAAATCACCCAATCCAATGTAGCAGAACAATACATGCAGGAACAATAAGAAACATCATGATTGATAGTCATGTGTATGGCTGACAATGTGTATTGCTGATTTAATTTATTTAATTTATTCATTAATGTCTATATAGCCCCCTAAGAACCTTGAACAAGGCTAATGAAAGCCTGGTAGGTAGAAACTGGACAAAACAACTACTTACATACACAAGTATGGTGACAACTTGATTAAGAAAATTTATTTGTAAACCTGATGGTTAATCTTGTTTATGACTACTACAAATAGCAGTTGCAGCATTTTGTCAATGACTAAAAGATAAGCTGAAATAGCTTAGATTTCAAAATGCTATATACTTCATAAATAATGGAAGTATATTTTATTAACCCTTTAAGGACCAAAAATTGTATGCATAGTCTACCCTGAAAGCCCACACGTTTTCTGATTACTGCGCATTTAGTGTTTTCAAAAATATAATAAGTTTATAGCATTGACAAAGCCCCTACAAGTGCTCAATTGTATAACAAATTATACTAAAAGACTCGCCTGACAATAATAAACAACATTATCTAACTTACCAAAGTGTACAACCAATGTCTTAAAAGCACTAAGGTGAGTTTCAAACACCTACACGTGATCAATTTCTTCGTGACACAATCAATAAAAACAGTCCACCATTTTAGTTTTTTAAAACTGTATCACGTGATCTTGTATATCAAATTATTCGCCTCTAAATAGTGAGCACTCTGAGCTTTATTTGAAGTTAATACGATGAACACAGCCAAAGTTATGGAGCGATTTCTACAAGGTTAGTTTTATTGTTGTGTAAATATTAAATGTTTGTACTTTGTTAGGAATTTTACACAGGCTTAGTTTTGCGAGATAAGTTGGCCTTATATATCAAAAGAATCGCCTATGAATGGCGAATACAGTGGCCCCTGTTTCGATCTAATAGCTTCATTTGTTGCAGAGTTATAGCTCTTTGTTTACTGCCAATAATCTTGGACGTAATATTACGGCGCTGGTCTTTCGAGCAATACCTACTTTGGTCGTAATATTACGGCAGCAGTCCTTAAATGGTTAATAGTCAGTGCTAATAAATCACCATGATTATGCTTTTGTACTGTTGTATGTGTGTATATTGTTATACAGTAGTATGCATATCTTAAGCATTTGAATGGTCTTGCAGGCTTGATAATGGGTAAAGTGATACAATTACACAAAATTAATATGATTGTGTATTTCAACTAACATCTGTCATATTAACATCCACTCCATCGCTGAGATATTCCTTCACATCCTCCAGCCGACCACAAGAAACAGCATTCCAAAAATCCGAAATGTTATGCTACATTGAATACATGAAATAACATCATAACCAGAACGTATAGCTATGCAGATAACTTGTAGGTGGCATTCACAATTATTACAACTAGAAAGAAAAATTAGGAAATTTAAGTTGGATTAGGGATCAAAAGTAAAAAAGTTGTGAGGTTGTCTATATCTGCAGATAATACTAATGGACATTTAATTCCTATAACCGAGTTAGGGATTAAATGTCCATTAGTATATCTGCAGGTATAGACAACCCATCTTGTTTCACTATACTTTTTAGCTATTCCCTTGTTTCACTATTTCTTTTCCTTTGATCCCTAATCCAACTAAAAATTCCTTCTATAATATTATGACTCATGAACCTGCTCAGAAAGGCAACCTGATCCTAAAAAAACAAATTAAACAGTAGGAATAGTCGATTCTAATCTGCTTTTATTATCATGTGAGTTACAACTCTGTGAATTTAATTGTGGGATACAGTGACTTCAGGGGCGTAGCCAAGGGTGGGCATGGGTGGGTATTTGCATAACCATCACAGTTTCTTGCCCTACCATCACAAGGAAGCAGTCACTTTTTATCGCCGTTTAGCTGAATTACTTTCCAAACATAACACCATGACCTACAGCAGCACTCTTGCGTGGCTTCACCGTTTGTTGTCCTTTTCTCTTTTAAGATCTGCAGTATGTGTATCCGGGGAAGCCGTTCCATTTCTTACAGATCGTCTGATGCTTCCCCGGAACTGGGCCTTGTAAGTGGCCCTAGGGACTTTAATTGTCCCCATTATTGTTGTTTCAGTTGTGTCCAGCACACATGCCTTTTGTGTTAGGGATGGTAGGCGGGAATAAAATATTTTTAAAAATCACAAGTAGCTCAAGATCAGTTCACACGAGGATTCACAGCAGCAAACAAAATCACCCTACTTTATATTGTAAAGTGTAAACGTGTACCTCATTTGTTGAACCATGACTTCGAAGAAGGGATCGAGATAGATGGTATATCACGTGATCCATTACGAGGGAAAATCCCTTGGGAACTTCTTGTAATTACACTTCATGTAGACGCACGTGCCACGTTCCTTGACGTGGTTTAAATTCGAAATTTAAAATGGAATCGAAGCATGGTACACTATAGTCGTGGTACAGTATCTCTAAGTCACAGTGAGTGATAATCGCCAGTAGAATTCAGTGTGGATGGTGCTGGCGGCAAAAGATTTACTGTTTCATTGGACTTGTCCAGCGTAACTTTTTGATAAGGAAAGTACCGTATAGCCTAACTGACTGCTGATGAAAGAAAAACGGGAAAACGTACTCTTCTAGAAAACAATAATGGCATATGCAAATGGAGCTGGAAGGTCAAGTCATTATAAAGTGTCACGTGCACAATTTGTACTGATAAACCGAGTTGTGGTTTACACCAGATTCATGCAAAATATGCATTGGCTGCTATAAGTCTGGGAGGAAGCTTTCTTGGCATGCTGATATTTGTGATAAGACTCGTAGTTCATAAATTAGCACCCTAGCCTTTATTTGGGGCCACGTGGCGTTTACTTGAAAAAGCATTACATATTGCTGTGGTGGTTGGTCTGTTTGCTATACTGCCAGTTAATTGTAGTAAATATGTGATGAACTATTTAAATTGATGGTTCTTGTAGGTTCAGCAGTTTGATGTCATGTGATGTTCGGCTACGACGATCGTCGGTGGATTCCTGGCCTACAAGTTTAATAAAATAGCATATAGCTAGTACGTAAATGTTTGCATGCATGCAAGCAGCATTTGTACACACTATAGCATAGGTAGCTGTAGGCCTTGTGTGCATACACTTTCCATATTTTTCTTTGATAATGTCTCGCATGAAAGTGAGCGTGCATATTTCTTGTGTGTGTAGTTAAGTTGATGTTATGCCCAACCATCAAATATTGGCTGGCTACGCCCCTGAGTGACTTGAGGCTCCTCCAGTCACGCAATAGTTACAGGACTTGAAATCCTCTATATTGAAGAATGGTGGAACCACAGATGGTAATGAATTACAAAGCCAGCAATTATATAGTGTGAAAGTTTGGGCTTAGTCAAGAAGACTGACTGGCCACTGGTTTTGCAGGAAATGTGCAAGCTGCTCATTTACATCAGATACTGCATAACTTTATGCTAAGGCAAAGCCAAGGCTTTAAAGAACAGTTAAAATACACACTTGTGAAGTGTTCCTATGCTCATGGAGGACAGATGTTTTAAAAGCCAATCGACAGCTGATACAAGTAGCTCCCTACTAGCACAACAAAATATAAGTATACTAAAACATGTACAATGAGATCACTTAGTGGATTATATTGCCAGCATTACAGTGGATGACAGTTGTACTGTGCAGACTTGGATCAAATTCAGTACATGTTTAAATATAAATACTACATAAAAATTTTTTTCAAATGCAATCAATATAGAAATACATTATTCTGATCTATACACATAACATCATTATTTTTGTCATTACTGTAACAACTGTTATTAAACTGTAAGGCAACATGCTAGCTGTATGTATGTACAGTGTATGTGTACTGAACACTACTGATTGCAACTAATAAATATCAGATCTTCTATTGTTAGCTATCAAATCTAAATATTTTCTGTGCAATGCTAAAAAGTCTTTCGATGGATGCACACAAAGTCATCACTCACAAAAATTAGAGAGCTACTATAGCCAACAGGAAATATGTAGTTTCCAGAACTAAAGTAGACTCTCCCCTTGTGGTAAGCATGGTTACAATAGCTAAATGCTAGTTAGAAAGGACACAATACAATTCCTTGGCCATGTTATTGATGCAGAAGGAGTTTCAGCAGATCCTCAAAAGATCACAGCTATCACTAAGATGAAAACCCCATCATCAGTTTCAGAACTCAGACGCTTCCTTGGAATGACCAGCCAATTAGAAAAATACTCACCCCGTATTGCTGAAATGACCAAACTTCCCAGAGAGCAAGAAATCAGTATGGCTTTGGGATGTAGACCATGAAAATGTTTTTCAACAGATCAAGCAAGAAATGGCTTCCAACAGAATCCTTATTTGGTATGACCATGACCCTTCAGCTGAGACCAAGATTTCGGCCAATGTTTCTGCATATGGCACTGTACTGGAGCTGTCTTGTTATAGAAAAGTGAAGGTCATTGGAAACCAGTGAACTATGCTTCAAGGTCTTTAACTGGCACTGAGTCCAGATATACACAAATAAAGAAGGAAGCCCTAGCTGCTACTTTGGCATGTGAACACTTTTCTGACTACATACTTGGTAAGCACATAGAGATTGAAACAGATCACAAGCCATTTGTTCCTTTAAAATCTGGACACCCTACTAAGAGTACATTTCAGACTGAGATTTAACTTCACTGTCCATCATGTGTTACTCTACACTGCTGATGCTTTTCACACATACCTTTACTCATTATAAATGACAACATAGAAGATGGATCAGGTGCTAGCAAACATTGCTCAAATGCAGTCAAAAAAATCATTTAATACAGTACAGCCAAGCCCAATCAGGTCACTAAACATGTGCACAGTTATTGCCAACAGGGTTGGCCAGAAAGACATCAGAGGTGAATTACTTCAATACCGGTCTGTACATAATATCTGTGATGGACTACTTTTGCATGATCACTATTGTTGCTCCCAAGTCACTTCAACATGAGACCTTGAGTAAGATCCATCAAAGACATTAAGGAGTTGCCTTCATATTTCTACTTCAGTATGGTGGCCAGAGTAACCAACCAAATTCAAGAGTGTTTAAACCAATGTCCAGTTTGTATGAGGCAAATGCCTCCACCAAAGGAGCCACCAATATCACCACTACCTAAACACACCCTTGTGTATAAATTGCATTGTGTTTGTGCACACTTTTATTATGTGAATCATACTGCTAGTTATAGTGTAACTGTATCAATGGCTTGTATGAGACTTAATGCTTAGCTGTAGTCAGTAATACAGTCGCTAGCCCAAGTGTGAGTGTGTATTGTATATATTTCAGGCAAATCATAGATGCCACCCACGTCACAAGTAATATAATTATTCCAGTTGGGTGACTCACCTGAAAGCATGGGAAGCTACAGGAATGCTTTGCAAGTGCATTTATATGGGACCATGTAAATTTCGATTGTGGATAACATATGTACGAACAATGACAAGATGTTCCTGAGGCCAAACATAGATGTATTGACACGAGCATGCAACACCTTTGATTGTGGGTACGCAATTAAACACAAAAAGCCAAACACAAGATCATAATGATGTTTATAAGTGCACTAAAGTAGTTACTTTACTAACTAATGTTGTGAATATGTTTACAGCGCTAATGGCCAAATCAATCAAGTGCCACACCCAGGACCATATGTGAGTGATATTGTACCTGGTGTCTACAAAACAACAATATAAAGGTGAAAATGCAACCTGCACTTAAGTAGTTACTTTACTAGCTGAAAGTATGCAGTAAAACAACCTTTCCAATAAAAGTCATCTAGAAAATATATTTGACGTATGTATTGCAAGTACTGTATTGGGAATATCAAGTTCGATTAGGGATCATAGAAAGAAAAATAGGGAAACAAGGGAGGTCACCTACACCTGCAGATATACTAGTGTTAGTAAATAAACTTCCACTAGTTTATCAGCAGGTGTACGCAGTATCAATCAGTTATCACTAAGAGTGATTAATAATCAGGCTATGCATGCAAACCACAAATAGCTTATAGTCATAATGGGTATACTAAATTGTGCATGAGGAGGCTGTGTACTGTTTGTTTGCTTGTTAAGAATTATGCATCACAAAGCCCATATTTTATAAGTCAAACAGCATGTATGAATGATTACATTGATGAAAACTGTTATTGTGCAGAATTACATACTAGAAAATTGTAAAAATAAGCATTAAGCTACTAATCAGTTAATCAATTGGTTATAGGGAGCCAGTAATCAGCTATGTACACTTGGTCCAGGTCACAACTTTACAAACATCATGCAGAACATGCATTATGCTTACAATCTTAATTCTACACATGGATAGGCCATTCCAAATAAATTCTCTGTCTACCACCCACATCTGTTTACTGCAAGATGCATGCATTTAGACTATGGTACAGCTCATTTAGAGGGTTACTAAATCACTTAGTCACCTGACATGCTCATTTTGTCACCTACATACAAATGTTCATTTAGTAACGCGCCCTCAAGCAATTTTGTACAGATAAATAAAAAGACACACTGCAGTACTTGATAATACTGTAATACTCTTCTTCTCCATATTCTACAAATATACTGGACAAATAGTAGACTAAGCGGCGTATCTACTGTAGCTCTAGCCATTACTCTGGTTACCAATCAAATAATTATTTTTGTGAGTGCTGTAAGGACTTCAGGAAGAAACCGCTCTGCTGTTCTGCGTTGCTCTTTCACCCCACACTCATACCCTGGCTATAATTTAAACCATAGACACCACAACCAACAGAACTAAGCAAGTTAGTAACCCCTCAGGCCCTTAGTAGTGCCCTTGCTGCACTCGGGATGCTACAGACTAGGGCCATCAGGTTTGCTAAATCATTTAGCTCCTTGGTATCTAACTATTATGTAGTTTATGCTATATACAAAAACACTGATTTATAACCTACTAGCATTGGTACCTGCCCTATGTGCAGGACCATTTCACATTTTCACATTAACCACAATAACATAAATCAATGGATTAGTTAAAGATAATTATGTCCTAAAGTAACATGCATGGTGGTATGTTTTGTATGAACCTTATTCTGCCATCATGCAAGCCTACTAGTTATGATGTGAACAATGAACTTGCCGGTTAACTGAACAGCAGAATTGCATGTAAGCTAAACCAATAATTACAAGTACATCAAAAAAATTTGGAATTTTCAACTAGAGTAGGGACCATAGCACATCAATAAAAAGTACTGAAACAAGTTGGAGTAGTCCATGATATAAATCACAGTAAAACAATAAGAAGTGTTATATCCCTACTGTGCTCAAGATACTGTAAAGGAAATGCACAGTAGGGATAACACTTCTTATTGTTTTAAAGTGAATTATTATCATGGACTACTCCAACTTGTTTCAGTACTTATCAATGTGCTATGGTCCCTACTCTAGTTGAAAATTCCAGATGTACTTGTTTGTAGGCTTGGACCTATTATGCTCAAAATTTTACCTATTATTCCTTCTAGAATTTCCCAAAATTTTTACCTATTAATATTCTTGTGTCAAGCCTATTATTCCAAACTTATTCTCATTTAGTTTCTGTAGCTAGTCACGATCTGACTGCTCTATTATAGTATATGAACGTTCTATTAGAGTATATCGATCTTGTATAGGCTTTCATCTCCTTTTCAGCCAGCACTCGTATAATATTGTTAGCTATATATCACTCTTAGTAGCTTGACCCTTTCTTCTAGCTAATCAAGAATAGACATGCCCCTTAATTAATCCCGTGGACATCCGATAATTCTAAAATTATTTCTTTAACCATCCTATTATTCTGGAATTATTCTCACGAAATTGGTGACCTATTATTCTCAAAATTATGCCAGCATAATAGGAGCAAACCTACTTGTTTGTTGACTTTTTTGTAAATAATTATTATAACTGGTGAACCCATGCATACCATATCTGAAAGGGCGCTGCACACCCAAGCTATATATGTTAATTATCATCTGAAAAGTGAAGTAACCATTACGCTTCGTTGTCAGCTATGTTCAACCCGTTACACAATATTTTGAATCAAGAACAGTTCAAAAAGCACCTCTGCAATCCCCATACTGAAAGAAATGGTGCTATGTACCCCAGTTATATTTTGATTATCATCCGGATGAAAAGTGAAGTATCCACTACGCTTCGCTATTGGCTATGTTCAGCTCGTTACACAGCAGTACAAATCAAGAACCGTTCAAAAAGCAACTCTGCTAACAAAAATAGCTGCTATGAAAATACAAACGATTTCCGTTACTAAGGGAAGCCAGCACATGCTACCACCAAATTGACACTTTTTGCTGTCAGCAAAGATAAATGGGACACAAAAGAGGACACTGGTAAGTCCATGAAGAATGCATTCTACGTACTGCAGTATGCCAAAAGGCACCTCTCGGGCTGAAGTGACATCGAACAGTGAAAAAATCAAGTCTATGACCTTAGCGGCTATCAAGTTACACTTGTCTGAAGGCATCAGTCAGTTACTAGAAAATTCCGTTAAATAATTGTTTTTAAATTCCGTAGCAACTTGTTGAAAGTATTTCAGGTCGATCTGAAAGCTTGTTTGGGATTAGTTTTACCTAACCAATACTGCCTCATCGTTGTCAGGGGAAATTGGGGCTGTTTTTTGGGTGATGTTATTTCGTTGGCCACACCTAGTCTCGCATGACCAGACCGCTTTTTTCTCTTTGTCATTGGGTATGGAGAAAAAAGGGTCTGGAACAATTCAAATCCCACAATCGTCTTGACATGTCATGAGGCTACCTCATAATATGCAACCCATGCGCTTTAAACTCCATGTAACAAGAATGCCACAGCACAACAATAAACAAAGACCTAACTTACCTAAACAACTAACAATCGATTCAATCTATTATCGCTTCAAAGGCAGCTTTAGATGCTGTAATTACGCGCTTGCAATTGATTGACGCAAGTGGCTACTATTTGAAAATGCATCACGTTTCTTTGGTTAACACTCCCCAATTATCTGGGGAGTGCCAAGACGAGTGTGGGATTCGAACTGTTCCAGACCCTTTTTTCTCCCTACCTAATTACAAAGAGAAAACAAAGCAGTCCACATGAGACTAGGCCACGCTTCCTCCTTTGTGGTCCCTACTATACAGTAACTATTGTACAGTATGATCAAGACGTGTGCAAATTATGTGGTTCGGTCCTATCATGCAGGCACTGTAGTGGTCAACATAGAGTGTTTAAAGTAGTACTATTATTTTGTTGTACCTATACTTAGGGGTCCAGGAATTATGCCTGCATAATTTTGAGCATAATGATTGGGTAAAAGAATAGGGAATTATTCTGGCATTTTGAAGTGATTTTAAGAGCATAATTGGCATAATATGCAATTTCACGTAAGTTGAGATCGAGATACTCTAATAGAGCAGTCACCTACTCTAATAGAACAGTCGGTGGAATAATCTTTACTGTATTGCAACAGTGACTAAGTATCTTAGCAGCTAAAAGCTAAATTTCTTGTCTAATAGAACAACATAATATAACTGTACCAAAATCCTGCTAAACATGGTAAATTGCAAAAGTTGAACATGTTTTTATAAAACAAAATTGTTATTTTTCCGGCAGCCAGAAATATTTTGTCAGGGCTATTGTTCCAGCAGTCCACTAGATTTCTCACCATCAAGCACACTAGTTGTATGCTATGCCCTGAGTATTCAACTTTAGGGAACGCATCTAGTACTGTAGGTTGTCCAGAGCATTCAACTTTAGTGGATGCGTCTAGTAGATTGCCCCGACCATTGAACTTTAGGGGACGTGAAAAGTAGCTTTAGTGTTAGGGGTAGGGTCAGGTTCAGCTTTGGCTTCTTCTTCACCTTCAATATATATTATATAGAAGTTACTCCACTCAGAGATATAATGTAGAAACTATAGCAGTTAGGTAGCTGGGAGCCACGTAGCACAATGGTTAAGATGCTGGGCTAAAGCACTGGAGGTACCAGGTTCGAGTCCAGCTAAAGGAATTTTGTGTTTTTCTATTTGTTTTCATTTGAGGACCTTTTTTTGTCAATATTTTTGTATCTCCAATTCCTTGTGATGTTAACTACGTACTTGTCTAAATAATAAAAACAATTAACCAGGAAGTATGCACCTGTGTGTTAAGTTAATTTGCCCAAAATTTTGCTTGCAGTATGTTAGGCCTCAGGGAATTATTCTCCAAATTTTCATCATTATTCTATTCCAAATTTCTCCAAAAAAGTTATCATTATGCTCTTATTATTTTCAAAATGTACTCATTATTCTCAAAAATATTCCCAATTTTTATAAAGACTGTTGCTATTGTTCCGGTAGTCACATGAATAAAAATAAAACTAGGCACTTACTATAATAGAACACGTAGGACAAATAGTACAGTGAGTCAACCTCACACTAATTGCAACAAAAGCAAACTCAACAGATTGTATTTCCTTATTATGTCCTCAATGACAGAAAAAAACGTCCTAAGTGGGGAACAGTGTGAAAATCACTGAAATAAAAATCCACTTTTTTGCTCCATAGCAGTTTGATGTTTTAACAGTGTTTATAGTCATCTCAGTTAGGATACTACTTATATCAAAACTTATTATACCACTAAAAAGCTCTCACAGACAAATCTTTTGATATTAAAATTATCACCTTGGGAAGATGTGTTAACGAGTTATAATTAATAATATACAGTGTTATCAACAAGACTGTAGCAAATAACCTTGTATGACTACTCAAGTGTGTCAATACCATTGTCATGAGATATGTTTGTGCAGCCAGTTCCCTTGCAGTTACCACAAGCAGGAATACACTCATTATTGTGCTCCTTGCATGAGCATCTTAGATTACTGCAGTCAGTCTGGTAGTTGCATCTGATCACCCGTAGCAGATGTTCAGGACCAGGAGGTAGCGATGTTTGATGTGCCCTCTTCACATTCTTGCCATCCCCAGTCTCTGGGATGAAGTTTTACAGCTGATCCTTTCCATTCTTGAGCTTGAAGGTAAACATGAAGGATGTGGTACTTTGCTGCTGCTGAAGTTGGTGGTAAGAATTGTGATTTTACGTGGGATGTTTTTGAAGCCACCTTTTCACAGAGCCAATTATGTCGGAGGGAATCTAGTGTGTCAGTTATCATTCCAATGAGACTAGTACTAGAGCTTTTTCTCCCGCATCTATCACATCATGCATATGTGTGGAGGCTGAATCAGAATAGAACACCTTTGCTTGCTCACGGAACATACTGCTTGCTTTGAACTTACTAAGGAATGTCCCTTTTCCAATCCGATAGAGACGTGATGTTCCCAAGAATAGCATGGATGAAGAGGATGTTGTTACAGATGTCTTGACCAAGCTTTTCTTTTGCAGCTCTGATGTTCCAGATGCAAAACTTTTTTGTTTTTCTTTGGCTCAAGATGAAAGAAGATGTCATGGTAGTCGAGACTTGTGTGGTAGCAGAGCAGAACAATGAGGTCAGTGTCTTTACCAACTAGCACAGTGGTACTGGTGGTAGCTAGTCTAGCATAGCCAACCCGCGTGTGTAGCGCGAGGGTCAGCTACGCCAGACTAGGTGGTAGCAGACTGAAGAGCCTTCTGAACAACCTAAAGATCAACATCTCCTGGTGCATGATAAGTTTTGTAGTAACTCTTGTACTCAGCATAAAAATAAATTGCTGCTGATTTGTTCAGTTGGACAAATTCTGGTCCTTCTTCATTGTGGTGGTCATGTTAGCAGCAACTGTCACAGCCTTTCCTTTTGACTGCCTCTGATGTGTCATATCTTTTGTGTTCATATTTTCATAGCTATCAAATACAACTATGGCATCCTTGTACTTTCTTGCTACATATTCTGTGTACTGGTGGCAGATTTCTCCATAATTTATGTAGAACCACAAAACCATGCATGGGATGCATTGTAGAAGTGTTCCACCATCCAGGAAATACTGAATGCCATCATCTGGGATATCTGCTAGGACACCACTTTCACAAATCTTCTATATTGCATCAGCAAGTGCTGGCTTGTCTGCTTCATGGAGCAAAAGAGAGGAATCAAAGAAAGCAGATGGATAGCTATACAGCTCATGTTGAAAGGCTAACTCCAGATCATCTGATGATTGCATAACAGTAGTAAGTCTCTGATCAGAAAGAGGAGCAGTGGATCAACCTGAATCCCTTCAAAAATGACCAAAGATGATCAAAAATCTCTCCTCAGATGACAAAAGTACAAGTCTCCCATTGCTTGATGTGCTTGGCATTGGCTCCTCTTGGTTGGTGTCTTTTGCTATTTGATGTGGGCTGCAGTATTTGCAAAAACATTGCTGATGTACTACTGTACTTCCCCAGGCATAGTAGAAATGCTTTCGTTCCTGACCTGGTTGATGATTGAACTACCCTTTGCTGTTAGAGTAGAAAATGGGACACCTGTATCTGCAGAAGTCTTGTAGACGGTGCACAATACAGGTTGTACATCCATTGCTGGAAGTAGAATTGAGAATGTTTGAGTGAGCTGGAATACTGAATGATCAAATTACCTTTATCTATGGTCCCTGGCTCATTCCTGGGTTTCAGCACCCAGTGTCAAGATTGAAAAAGTTTGCCCCGGTTCAAGTCTTGTTCAGTTAGTTAGAAAGTACTCTTCTCATGCTATCACCAGGATTAAAAAACCAATGAAAATATGTGTCACAAAAAGCGATACTGAGAAGAGGAAAAGTTGTCCTGGGCTGGAATCAAACCCTGGACCTTCAGGTTAACAGTTCTATGTGCTAACCCTTTGGCTGTTTATTCGTGGTTTTGACAGGAATGTAGCTCAAGTTTTCCTCTACACCAACACCTTCAATGCTTTGTAGAGAATGAACAGAAGTAGGTAGCGATTTGTAACAACAAACTTGGAGTTGCCAGATGATGAACACTTAATTTCATGTAAGTTTTATGTTGATACATGCTTTGGTTGTCGAGTTCACTATGTCACGAAACAGACAGATGGATACACAGACAGACAGCTTTATATAATACTCACATAAACTCTATAGCACACCATAACAAACAAAAGCCCTTGAATTCCTCTATCTAATGTCGACCATATCGATGTGATAACATTACCATAGTCACAGTTATTCACTGCAGATATGATGTAATCCATGCTGCACATTGAAAAAAAATTTTATTACTTTGGTGAAAAATCCCAAAAATTTACAAGTTGTTACCATTACTAAATTTGGTGCATATCATTCTGTGCATGCAGTGAAGGATGCTTAATAATACTCCAACTATACTGATTGCTAAACAGGTTAGTTTACAGAGAAAACACGTTGAACCATGTGTTTTTCGTACAATCTGAACATGTACGATATAAAGTTCCTTTCTGGCTCTCCCTTAATTGCTACACAAATATACTTACACATCAATCAAATAGCCTTTCGAGGAATCTGATGAACAATACCTTATGCCCATTAACCAAAGTATGCAGAAATTACAATGCCTTGTTTGAAAACAACAAGGAAGACCATGTTGTTGGTATGAAATGGGCAAAAATCAAGAAATACTTTACAAAACTTTTGATAAGGAGAAGCTGCTAATGTTACAATGGAATAGTAGAAATTGCCCACATGCAAAGAAAACAATAACATCACTATAAGGCCAGGCAAAGTTGATTTATAGTTTCTCATCACTCACCCACATCATCATAATCATCCACCCTGCCACCACTAAATTTGCTATAATTGATTACCTGCAACAGCATTTCAATGTTTAGGCAAACTAGCATTATTTTTAGCTACAGAATTAGTTTCTTCCTGCTTCAGCGGAATGGTGCTAAAATTTTGAGGAAGTGGCTGATGAAAAACTACCAATCCACTTTGTCTGGCCTAACATGCACTACAGAAAGCTCCATGCATATAAGGCCACTCAAAAGAAATTCTGCTTGCTGTCTTTCCCCCAGGCATTTTCTGATATAGTTATTAGTAAAGTTTCCAAAATATCTTCACATGTATCAAGTGTACAATACGAGTAGCTACAATCTTAATGAGTGTGTAAAACCATAATACATAAGTTATCAGGTGAGCCGGCACAGATATAATCTAGCTTAGCCACTATTTCTTTGTGCAGTGCCGGTAGAGAAAAATTGCTATACAACTGAGACTAGCTTAGGCCAAGCAAACTTGATTAATTGTTTCTCATCCCTGCCCACACCCCTTCTTACGCCACCACCTCTAATATCACTATTGCTGTTATTAATCACATGCACACATATTTTGATGCTAAGAAGGCTAGCTATCATTTTACAGCACAGCAAATGTCACTTGCACCTCAGAAATGGTGGTAAAACGTAAGCACTAGTTCTTAAAAGTCTTTGGCTAACCTTTATAGTAACAGACAGCTTAATTTGGAGTATTTTCTTTAATAATGATAATGAAAAATGACCTCCCACCCGCATGGAAATTCAAATCTTTGTGGATGAGAAACAAGTAAATAATAAAGTTTGCCTGGCCTTAGGCCTCTCCAAGAAAATTCATTGTTTCCCATTTCCTGCCCACATGCAAAAAAAATTCTCTTCTTATTCATTATTGGGGGTCTGCCACTTCTCGAAGGATGTACGAGATTTCGAAATCACAGTGATATTTTGATTTCGTGATTTCTGTGATTTCACCATGTTGACTTTCATGGAGCTAGAACAGGTCCAGAAGCTTTGTCATCAGTAATCTGGATGGTAAAAGTTATATCATCACTAGTTGGGATGCAAAGATGCTGGGGCCATAGCCATGCACTGAGCTGGCTGAGATCCAAACAATTCCACCAATTACATTTCATAATTATTACCATCATCACACACTCAACATTATCAAGAATTCTTTTTTTACAGAACTGTTAAGGAATGGAATGAGCTGCCACCATCTAGTTATGACGAACTCCTGGAACAACATTAATAAGTCAATTTATATTATTGGATGTATATCAGAATATTGCTGTCTTTCCAATATTATAATCATAACCAGTAGCGGTGATGGTTCATGGTTGTAGTTGTACGGTAGCGGTGCTGATGATTAATAGGCAAGCTAACAGTGTAAAAAGGCTGTCTAAAAATGGATTTCATTTGCTAGAAGCCATCCCAGAACTTTGTGCATAAGTTATAATTTAACAAGGGTAAAAAATAGGCATGGGTGAAGGGATGCCGCACTAGTATTTTTACGAGATTTTTTACGAGGCAATCCACAACTTATCTGCCCTCTCTATTGCCACACAATGTTCAACTAGACACCACTACCCTTACCACTTCATCTAGGTACGTAGCTACATGAACCAGCATTCCTTCTTTCCAAGAGCTGTCACTGACTAGAATAATTTGCCAACTTCAGTGATTGTGTTAGAAAGCATTAGCATAATGCTACTACATACATTAGTGGTCACAACACACTAACACAGGTGTGATAGTGTTGTCCAAACTGGCACATCCTTACAAGAGTAGTATGCACACCATATTAGTCACACTAATAATAGTGTGATCATACATGTATACAACTGAAAAAAACATTTGGAGTGAAAGGGTAGAATGTAATGGGTATATTATCAAAGTCAACCACCACTCATCATAGTATTATTGTGAAATATTACATCATCTGCAGTTTCAAAATTGGTGTAACATTCCTGGAATGTCAACAATATACAAACAGTACACAACACTATTAGTCAGTCAGCAACTTACTGCTTTCAAATCTCTACTTAAACATTGTATATAAAACCTATATCACCAAGCCTGGAGTTTGATTGTGGGTTTAATTTCATTCAACTGAGGCTACCTTAAGATATGTACGGGCCCCCAACTGATCATCAGTATACAAAATTTTCATCTCTCTACTGTTGAATGGATTAATCTAATGGAAATTCTGTGAGTTAATATTAATCAAGATTAAATTTACTCTTGGTTAATGCAAATTGGTTACTTTATTGATACAAACATACCAGCTTTGTTCCCTGACTTGAACCGTCACTACAATAAAGTGTATTTATGCATACCACACACAAATCACATACTTCGGTGAAATATGTGATGTGTAGGAGATGATGGTTCACATTTGCTAACTAATGGACAAATGTGAACTATCATCTCCTACACATCACATACACCACAGGAGTGCAAGCTACGTATAGCATACAACACATTTAGAGCATACATGCACAAATACACATTTTATTGTAATGTGTCTATGTAATGGCTTATCACAAAACGAGTTTATTTATAGCATATAAATTCAATAAAATGTATGCTTTTCTATACATCCTACTACCTCTAAATGATAAAGGATGCCAAGAACACCTAATTTTTAACACTAGAATCATCTATAATAACAGAAAATAGTTTTTCATTTACAAATCTTAGTGTCATGTGTGCTTCACACACTATATCCTAAAAGTGTGCCTGCACCCCAAGGGTGTGCTGCTGGTTAAGTGTGCTATGACCACCTGAGTTTTAACAGTGCTCATCTGATCAATAGCTATGTGATGTATTTAATCTGCATGCAATAGCCAAGCTGACTTATGCAGAAAGATAGCTATCTTGTATGTACTAGCTACCAGTTTGATAATACACAATAGATCAAACCACACGTGAAAGTTGACATAAACAATATTTCTGCTAACAGCAGTAACGTGCACATCCTTTCTTTCACAATGGTATTGGAAACTGGAATGGCTCTCTGTTAACAAACCTGATCTCATTTCATATTGACTAACAACCACAGTGGCAGGAAACACTTAAATACACAGTTGACTGATCTGGATACCATGGTCTTCATTGTATTATGAGCTTAACCCTGTTTTAAATGAAATGTTTGTTTGTGAGTTGTACAAAGGTGTTAAGTGGGTCAGCTGAACAAGCAGAATCATATTGTGTGAGCTAATCTTTGAATAGTTAACACCTAGTAGCTAGTTACTAACCATGGCCAGTACTGACATACATGTTTTCTCTGCATATTTGTCCTGAAGCTAATGCTCAGTGGGAACTACTTTCTTTGCAAAAGTGTGCTCATAGTTTGCAGCTCTTCTACATGGTTAACCTGTTTCATCATTAGCCCATGCAGTCACTTGTGGCTGCGAGTAGAGCCTAAATTGCTAGTTAACACTGAATAGATTCTGAGATAGATTCTCAGATCACTCGTGTGGCTCCAGTAATGGACGCTTTTGACCATTAGTGGACTCAGCTTCAGCTGTAAAATTCAAGAGATTGGCAGCCGAACAAGTTCCAGATCAAGCGATTCGCGCCTTAAATCACTTCTGTCAAGTTCCAATCAATAATATCGCATCATTCAATGCGTCAGTAATTTACAGAAATATACGGAATTTTACAGTTTTCGTTTTCTGATTTCTTTTGAGTGTGTGATTTCATGATTTCAAATGTGATTTCTGACGAAGCGTACGAGATTTCAAGAGTGTCAGACCCCTCATTCATTATTCTGTAAACTGAACATTTTATTTATCACATGAATGTGTAGCAGTTGTACACAGGCACTAAATCTAGCCTTATTCAAAGTCATACCCTGAACCCATGGAGCTTATATACTGTATTTATCCCCTTCCAATAGCTGTTGTGTGGGTCATGGAATTTAAAAATTAGTAGCATAGCTATAATGAATAATGAACTGCCTGCCCCACACAGTTGAGACAACGAAATGGGAAACAATGAATTTTCTTGGAGTGGCCTTACCATTCCGATGAGTACCGTTCCTATCATGCCAGTTAGTAAATTAATCCATAGATAGTATCAGTCAGCGGCGGAGGAAGTAGTTGATATGAGGGGGGGCTCCGCTGAGCTGACCCAGACTTATTTCTATAGTTTGGTAAGGTGAGACCAAAAAAAAAAAAAAAGGTCACAACCAACTCACAAGAGCTATCCACCTCACCAGCTACCATTTCTAGCTGATAAACTACATAAAAATCCTTACATAGCTCGCTACACACTGACTACTTTATTAGAGTGACTGCTCTATTAGAGTATCTCGATCTTTATCGTGGTTTTCAGCCCCACTCCAAGAAAGATAATTTCGGTGTGATATCATTCTGAGGGGGGGCTAAGCCCCCCCTCAGCAGACCTACGGGGGCTTTAGCCCCCTAGCCCCCCCCCCCCCCCCCCCCATTTCCGCCGCCTATGGTATCAGTATTCTACGTGGGTATGTAGAATATACTATCTATGGTAAATCTAATAAATTCCTCCACGTGCCGTTACATCTGTGATACCGCTTATTCGCAGCAGCTAAACGCGAGGCTAGATGTCGGAGAAAATGTAGGGGAGGGTTGACCTCTTCACACTAGCTACAATCTGTCAACGCACCAATGGTCCGGGCAAATAAGGTCCGGGCGGACTGCTTGTGCTTACATACTTGGTCGCCCCGGACCACCCATGTCAGTGCATAAATGGTCCGGGCTGAACACAAACGGTCTGCCTCCAGTTTGTCATGCCTGAATCTGCTAATTATGAATTTTGCAACGTACGTTTAGGGCCACCAATGGGGGGGCAACTGGGGCATTTTTCCCCAGGCCCCAGCCTGAAAGGGGTCCCAGGAGGCCGGCCCCTTGAATACCTGTTTAAAAGATCAATATACTCTAATAGAGCAGTCAGATCTAAATATTCTAATCAGTAGTGTAATTTAGATCTGACTGCACAAAATGATTGCACAATCTGATTTTGTGCTGTAATTTCACACTGTACAAAATCATGCAGATTTATCACTGCACACTTCAGGTTTAACACTGCAAATTTGTGCAGTGTTAAGGCCTTATTTTAGGCCCTAGTTTGTCCCCATGCACCTCACAGTCCTCACTTACTACATGCTCACAATTATGGCGACCATACCTAATTAAGGATAATATGTGACCTGGCCTGCAAAAACAGGGCATGTGGGCACAAACTACACTCCATCACTCTACAGGTAATATCTCACTACTGGAAAAGTATATTTCCATTCTGTAACTTGCATCATGATGCCAATTAAATGCTCACTAAGAGCTGAAAATTGCAATGCCATAGCATAATGATACAAAAAGTTATGAGTGATGAAATTGTGAAAAGTAGGCAAAAATCATGTGCCCACATGCCCTATTATCGCAGGCCCGGTCACATATGTAATTTGAGTATATTCAGCATTAAATGACAAAATTCATTTTGAACAACTATGATACTAATTATAAATCCAGGATACTTGAACTCAAGCTCCTACCTCTTTGAGATCCAAGATATTTTATTTGCAATCAAGTCACTTAAGTCAATCACACGAAATTGTGACATAAACAACTATAATATTGTTACATTCTCTCAAGGACACACCAGATCTTCTACAGTCTACATGCAACAAGCTAAATCATTTCGTACACACTAAAAACCACTGCACCTATACCTTTATTT